>NC_136602.1:781458-898958 GCF_910589615.1 Taurulus bubalis
GCAAAAACACACACACACTGAACTGACTCAGTGTGTGTGTGTTTTTGTTTGTTTGTTTTGCAACATTTGCTGAAGTTAGCGCAACAAGCTGTGAGTCAGTCAGTCACGCTGTGGCGAGAACCAATGAGGCGGCAGAACAGGAACTCTGGTTGTATAGAAGTATATGCTTCATGTGTTAAAGCTGCATTCTCTCTCCTGACCACCAGGGGGTGACTCCTCTGGTTGTATAGAAGTCTATGCTTCATGTGTTAAAGCTGCATTCTCTCTCCTGACCACCAGGGGGTGACTCCTCTGGTTGTATAGAAGTCTATGCTTCATGTGTTAAAGCTGCATTCTCTCTCCTGACCACCAGGGGGTGACTCCTCTGGTTGTATAGAAGTCTATGCTTCATGTGTTAAAGCTGCATTCTCTCTCCTGACCACCAGGGGGTGACTCCTCTGGTTGTATAGAAATCTATGCTTCATGTGCTAAAGCTGCATTCTCTCTCCTGACCACCAGGGGGCGGTGACTCTGGTTGTATAGAAGTCTATTCTTCATGTGCTAAAGCTGCATTCCCTCTCCTGACCACCAGGGGGCGACTCCTCTGGTTGTATAGAAGTCTATGCTTCATGTGTTAAAGCTGCATTCTCTCTCCTGACCAGGGGGCGACTCCTCTGGTTGTATAGAAGTCTATGCTTCATGTGTTAAAGCTGCATTCTCTCTCCTGACCACCAGGGGGCGACTCCTCTGGTTGTATAGAAGTATATGCTTCATGTGTTCAAGTCTTCTTCAATACAGCATGATGTTTTAGTTTGTGTGTGTGTCGTACCTTGAGCAGATCTTTGGGGAAGTCTTTTCCATCGTTGAGACCCTCCAGGTTGGTGATGAACTGATTGCAGGACATCCTCTTCCCCACGTTCTACACACACACACACACACACACACACACACACACACACACACACACACACACACACACACACACACACACACACACACACACACAATTAGACACAATAGAAGTACAACGTGGTATATTGAAGCAGTAGAAATGGAGATATCCAGACCTTTAGCCTGTATTAACCATTAAATCCTACATTTCCCATAATTCCATTCACCAGGTCCGTGAGCCAATGAGAGGTCTATCATTTAAACTTTATTCATCTTCTAAACTAAAATAGAATAACTTTAATTTAACTGTGTTTTTATTTTTTTGTTCAGATATTTAAATACATTTAGTGTCTAAAATACCCCCACAGAAGTACTTTACATCTAGTGTAGTAATACACGGACTGTGTAGAAGTACATCATACAGACTTCTACACATCACTACTTTAAGTACAACTACAAGGTTCATCTCAGAGGTACATGTTGTACTTTATACTGTACTACATCTCAGAGGTACATGTTGTACTTTATACTATACTACATCTCAGAGGTACATGTTGTACTTTACACTGTACTACATCTCAGAGGTACATGTTGACGAGGATAATTTCACTGATCCATCAGTACTTGTACTTGTACTACGAGCTGATACTGCTGTACTCTCACTGCATCTCTTCATGACTAAATGAATAACTGTGAATAACTGAGTCAGAAGTGCTGCTCGGCCTGTTGCCGGACAGAGTTCACACTGTGAAGCCCTGCTGCTCCATCTGCCATGTAGACCATGACATGTGGCAGAGAGCTCTGGAAGGAGGCCTAAACGTGCCCGGTATGAACATCAGACAACGATCAATTAAATTTGTCCGCATCGATAATCGATAACGCGAGAAAACATTTAGCACGTTAGCGTTCACGTTGCCTGGATATCTGCCGGGTATAATCAACGTGTAATAATATCAATAGTTAAATTGCTCTCATGTGGCGTCATGTTGCCAGAGAGAACCCAAAGGCGGTCCCCAGGGGTCCACACTAGAACTACTGGCGTTGTCCAAATATAGTGCATCACATAATCTGTGTAAGGGTTGATCTAATGCTGTTTCTATGCAGACGACCCACACGTCTTCTACTCTTCAACCCCATGAGGTCCTACAACCCCACGAGCTCCCTCAACCCCATGAGCTCCCTCAACCCCATGAGGTCCTTCAACCCCATGAGGTCCTTCAACCCCACGAGGTCCCACAACCCCACGAGGTCCCTCAACCCCATGAGGTCCCTCAACCCCATGAGGTCCTTCAACCCCATGAGGTCCTTCAACCCCATGAGGTCCCTCAACCCCATGAGGTCCCTCAACCCCATGAGGTCCTACACCATCATGAGGTCCTAAAACCCCATGAGGTCCTTCAAGCCCATGAGGACCTTCAAGCCCATGAGGTCCTTCAATCCCATGAGGTCCTACACCATCATGAGGTCCTAAAACCCCATGAGGTCCTTCAAGCCCATGAGGACCTTCAAGCCCATGAGGTCCTTCAACCCCATGAGGTCCTACACCATCATGAGGTCCTAAAACCCCATGAGGTCCTTCAAGCCCATGAGGACCTTCAAGACCATGAGGTCCCACAACCCCATGAGGTCCTACACCATCATGAGGTCCTAAAACCCCATGAGGTCCTTCAAGCCCATGAGGACCTTCAAGCCCATGAGGTCCCACAACCCCATGAGGTCCCACAACCCCATGAGGTCCCTCAACCCCATGAGGTCCTTCAAGCCCATGAGGACCTTCAAGCCCATGAGGTCCTTCAACCCCATGAGGACCTACACCCTCATGAGTTCCTACACCAACATGAGTTCCTACAACCCCATGAGGTCCTACACCATCATGAGGTCCTACAACCCCATGAGGTCCTACAACCCCATGAGGTCCTACAACACCATGAGGTCCTACAACCCCATGAGGTCCTACACCACAATGAGGTCCTTCATCAGCAACTTCATCTGATATGAGGTGCAGACGATCTAAATGATCCATTTTCAAAAAGCAGAGATCTCATCTTCGTGAGCTCTTAGAGAACGTAAAGGAGGGTTCTTCAGGTCCAGGAGAGCAGCACTACAGAAGGAGAGCGTCCTCACACCATATAAGGAGTTCCTGTCCACACTCAGCTGACTCGTTGACTCACGTTTCCATGAAGGTCCGTGTTCAGCAACATGATGGCACACGTCAGAGTGTGGACGCTGTCTGAGGACCGAGAGAGAGACAGGTTAGAGAGGGGGAGAGAGAGACAGGTTAGAGAGGGGGAGACAGAGAGAGAGAGGCAGGTTAGAGAGGGGGAGATAGAGAGAGAGAGACATGTTAGAGAGGGGGAGACAGGTTAGACAGACAGACACACAGACAGGCAGAGGTACAGACAGACAGGCAGAGGTACAGACAGACAGACAGCAGCAGACAGACAGGTACCTTCTGTGGGAACCCTCTCAGGGTTACACTGTCTGTACCTCCTGGAGAACTGAGTCAGGACTCTCTCTCTCTCCTGGGTTTCTCCCATCAGAGCAAACTGACTCAGGAACGTCCTGCGGACACACAACCTCATTACTGTGACTGCAGGTGAAATGCACCCTGGGAATCTGAGTTTTAATCACAGGCGCAGATATTTTATAACATAGTTGTAAGTCTTTTAGTTCTGGTTCAGGTCTCATGGATCAGGTCTCATGGTTCAGGTCTCATGGTTCAGGTCTCATGGTGACATGGTTCAGGTCTCATGGATCAGGTCTCATGGATCAGGTCTCATGGTCTCATGGTTCAGGTCTCATGGATCAGGTCTCATGGTTCAGGATTCAGATTTCATGGTCTCATGGTTTAGGTCTCATGGTGACATGGTTCAGGTCTCATGGTGACATGGTTCAGGTCTCATGGTGACATGGTTCAGGTCTCATGGTTCAGGTCTCATGGATCAGGTCTCATGGTGACATGGTTCAGGTCTCATGGTGACATGGTTCAGGTCTCATGGTTCAGATCTCATGGTCTCATGGTTCAGGTCTCATGGTTCAGGTCTCATGGTGACATGGTTCAGGTCTCTAGAGGTCTGGACTCACCTGAGCGCCTGATCGATGGTCAGACCGCTGAAGCTGAAGTTACTGAGATATTCCTCTGCCACCATCTGACTGAAGTCATTACTGCAGACACAAAGAGAGGGATGAGGAAGGAGGACAGGAAGGAAGGAGGACAAGAAGGAAGGAGGACAGGAAGGAAGACAGGAAGGAGGACAGGAAGGAAGGAGGACAGGAAGGAAGGAGTGCAGGAAGGAAGGAGGACAGGAAGGAAGGAGGACAGGAAGGAAGGAGTGCAGGAAGGAAGGAGGACAGGAAGGAAGGAGTGCAGGAAGGAAGGAGGACAGGAAGGAAGGAGGAAGGCAGGAAGGAGTGCAGGAAGGAAGGCAGGAAGAGGAAGCAGGGAACAGGAGGAGGAGGCAGGACGCAGGAAGAGGAGGCTCACTTCTTGCCCAGGTGTCGCGCCACGTCAGACTTCCTGAAGCCGTCCAGGCTGTAGAGCCTCTTGGCGAGACGACCGGCCGCCTGCAGGTCTGGAGCCTGAGAGCCATTCAGGAGGTCTTCACCAGAGAGAGGCACGCGCTCCCTACACACACACACACACACACACACACACACACACACACACACACACAGAGAGAGAGAGAGAGAGAGAGAGAGAGAGAGAGAGAGAGAGAGAGAGAGAGAGAGAGAGAGACACACACACAGTTATTTCAGGTCTGTTCAGCTGAAGAAACAAAGTATCGTTTACTGTTCCTGCTCCTCCATAGATGAACTACTAGTTATTCATTCATCATTACGTCATAGACATCTGGTGCACCATGTGACCCGTTAGCGCTGATAACTAAAGATGTATTTATATTCATATATATATTCATAATGCTGATGTCACGTTAACTCTGTTTTAGAAAAGAATAGAAAGACTTCACTGTCATTATAATGAATAGAATACACTAAGAGTTAGTCCTGATCAGTGCAAGAAAGACACAAAACTACAGACAACTACTATTGTACTACACATGTTACTATATGTTATTGTTGCACTAGCACACATGTTATTGTTGCACTAGCACGCATGTTATTGTTGCACTAGCACACATGTTATTGTTGCACTAGCACGCATGTTATTGTTGCACTAGCACACATGTTATTGTTGCACTAGCACACATGTTATTGTTGCACTAGCACGCATGTTATTGTTGCACTAGCACACATGTTATTGTTGCACTAGCACACATGTTATTGTTGCACTAGCACACATGTTATTGTTGCACTAGCACACATGTTATTGTTGCACTAGTATACATGTTATTGTTGCACTAGCACACATGTTATTGTTGCACTAGCACGCATGTTATTGTTGCACTAGCACACATGTTATTGTTGCACTAGCACGCATGTTATTGTTGCACTAGCACACATGTTATTGTTGCACTAGCACGCATGTTATTGTTGCACTAGCACGCATGTTATTGTTGCACTAGCACGCATGTTATTGTTGCACTAGCACACATGTTATTGTTGCACTAGCACACATGTTATTGTTGCACTAGCACACATGTTATTGTTGCACTAGCACACATGTTATTGTTGCACTAGCACACATGTTATTGTTGCACTAGCACACATGTTATTGTTGCACTAGCACACATGTTATTGTTGCACTAGCACACATGTTATTGTTGCACTAGCACACATGTTATTGTTGCACTAGTATACATGTTATTGTTGCACTAGCACACATGTTATTGTTGCACTAGCACACATGTTATTGTTGCACTAGCACACATGTTATTATTGTACATGATCCAGTTCTCTTTCCTCCATGTCGGTGGAGAAGGAATCCTCTGCTCTAGACGTGTTCATATTCTGGTTCCTCAGTCAGAACCAAAGGATAATTGGATCAGAACCAGAGGGTTATTGGGTCAGAACCAGAGGGTATTGGTTTGTGGCCTCAGAGCCGACCCGACAGCACGTGAAGATGCTCAGTCACACTGTAACGCTCCCTCTCACATGCAGGAGGTGGAGCAGACACAGCCGAGGGCTCAGAGACAGCAGCTGCAGCGCGAAAGGCTCGAACCGCCGGCACCAACAACCTGCCGGGGCGGCACGGCTCCACCAGACTTCTACATGACTTTAAACCAAATGTCCATAAAAAAGTGAGTAAATGTAGTATTTAAACTAACAATGAGAATACAAAGCATACAGTAAACCTTAAATGACTCAAATGAATGAGACAATAGTTTGATTAAAAGAATAAACATTTATATAGATGCCTGTATGTATGCCTGCTTATATTCTGAGTCTTTCTTTTAAAAGCATATTCATTATTTCAAACTCAGCGTAAATGAACGTCATGAACACATGAATATAACACATTTACATGAACACATGAATATAACACATTTACATGACTTTTACTAAACTTTTGGGATTTTATTGTTTAAGGACTTTTCCAGGCCTGGAAATAACCATTTTAAAACTCCATGACTTTTCCAGGTTTTTTGACGTAAGAACCCTGTGAAGGAATAAACGCTCTGATCTCGACCTTGTCGGCGTTCGCCGTGCGACCCCCTCACGCCGGCAGCGCTCTTGTTATGTCAGAGATCTTAAAATGACATTGTACTTCAGGCCTGCACCGCGGTGACAGGAAGTGAATAACTGCCTCATGTTGGGTCCCGGCTCCTGGTCCTCATGGTCAGCTGGTGCTGTTTTCATGATAAAGAAGCGTTTAGTGCTTAGTGGGTCCACACTGACAGTAAGTCAAGTTTAGACGTTTCCTTCAGAATCGGCAGTATTCAGCTGATTGTCATCCGTCTCCATGGTTACGGTGAAAACAGGAACTGATAAATGCGGAAAGGTTTTTTGTTTATTATCTTGGTGCAGATTTAGCAAAGTGAGAAATTGATCAAAACGACTGTATAAAAGCACAGAGGTCAGCTTCACCCAATGCATGATGGGAACTCTGGTGGTAATGTTAGCATTTAGCACCTCTGCTCTGCTTTTGTATACAAAAGTATCATGAAAATAATCAGATATCTTTGAATGTTTACCTCATCGGCTTATTATCGCTCTACTTTCTGACACTGCAGCGCTGGGCAGAGGGATACGCTGTTGGTAACCAGGAACTACTTTCAGTAGACAACCCGCCCTAAAACCACAAACTGTTTTCTTTAATTATTCAACAAACGAGATAAAACACGTGTCCCGTGAGCTTTAGAGGTGCTGATGGGCGGATTATGAACGTTGGACAGAGCCATGCTAGCTGTTTCCCCCAGTTTACAGTCTTTATGCTAAGCTAGGCTAACCACATCCTGACTCCAGGAGTACTGACCAGAATAAAAGTCTCACAAAACAGTGTTTATATGTTCACCCCTGACCCAATGCATGATGGGAACTCTGGTGGCAACAAGTATACATGTTAGCATTGTGAGCATGTTAGCACCTGGCTAGTGTGACATTCCTGTTACTGATCAGCTGACAGAAACCCAAATACTAACAGTGGTCCAGAGAGCCCATGAGGCTCCAGGTCAGCTGATCCAGGACCAGTGGGTCTAGACACCTTCGTTAACTCTTAGATATGTGTAATAAACAGATAAAACACATGAATGTGTAATAAACTAACAATAACCAGCAGGCTGAACCACATGACACGGAAACAAGCTTTTCATTCATGTGATGCTATGGAAACATTACACCGCCTCTCAGTCTATTAATAACCGCTGCATAAATCGACCCCGCCATGGCAGATCAATACGGCTTCACACATTCATCATTCATCGTCTACAGACCCGTCATCTGCAGCTGGAACCCGTCCGCTCTCCATCAGCTCAGAGTGAAGGGAACGAAGTGAGAGCGCTGAACACCAGCAGGAAGTGGTGGAGCCTCAGAGTCCACTTCCTCATCACCTCCACTTCCCCTCAGATGGTCCTCAGGTGTTCCAGGTAGAAGTACTCTGATCTCTAATTAATACTACAGTGGAGAAGCACTCCGTTACAAGCTGGAGCTTATTTAAGTAAAAGCACAAAAGTATTCACTACAAATTCAAAGTACCAAAAGTAAGTATGCATGCATGTATGTATGCATGCATGCATGCATGTATGTACCAGTGGTGGCCGTCAGGGCCTGTAAGTCTTCTCTGCTGCCAAAACAGAATCACAAAGTTATATATATTTTATAATTTAATTGTTTTTCACAAATACACTACATGTATTATTATTATTTTTCCCTATCAGTTTATGTTCTCATGTCACAGCTCCTGTCTTCCTCTGTTGCTCTGCTTCAGCCTGCAGCGCCTGAAGCTTGTTTTAAGGAGAGCTCTCATCCAATCAGATTTCACCTCTGTGTCTCTATGGAAGCAGAGCGCTTCTAGCTGGTCTTCTAGATTAAAGTACATGAGACGTTATCGTTGATTCTCATAGTCTTCAACCAATCAGATCTTTAGTTTGACACATATACATATATATACATATATATATATATATATATATATATATATATATATATATATATATATATATATATATATATATATATATATATATATATATATATATATATATATATATTTATTCTATGTGTTTTCGTCATGTGTGTGCACGTGAGTCCGGATGCTTCTGTCTGCGAGTCCTTCCTCCACCAAGAAGCCATTCATCCAGGACAGAAATAACCTCTTCACTCAACAGGAGGCAAGAAGCTCTTGTTACCCAGCAGCCACCGGGGCTGAGTTCAGAACAGACCAGAGCTCAACAGACGATGGTAGAACTTAAAACTTAAAGCTATCAGAGACTGTTTTTGCTAACGTCCGGTTCTCCATGAGAAACAGATATCAGAGAAATCCGAACAGGACAAAGAAAGATTTGTATTTCAGTAATCACGTCTCACATGAATATAGTAAATAAAAACGTATATCATGACACATTCAACCAGCCAATAGGAGCGGAAAGACAAACGGTTTCACAGCGGGACTTCTTTAGTGGTGACAAGCCTGACTGAATACATGACGAGGAACATGAACCAGATTCTTGACCTAATTCTCCATATCCAATTCCCTTCAGAGAAGCAACACATCCATACCATAATAAAAGGACCTTGAATATGGAAAGAAAGGCTGAAAACAACAACTCACCCAGAGAAAACAGAATCTCAGTCAGAGATCAAAGGAGAAAGACAGGAAATAGGAATAAATATAGAGAAAGATGGAAAAAGAGTCTGAGACAGACTGCTGTGTTCTAGGGCGTGTCCCTCAGTCTCAAACCCAAAACACCAAACACTTCCTGTCTGCGGCTCTCAGCTCAAAGTCCATTCTGAAGAAGTAAATCTATAAAAACACAAAGTTCATCAGTAATTTCCCAAAAAAACCAGCAACTCGCTGTAGTTTTTACAAGATCGCCATGGTAACGACGCCGTGGTAGCGGGTGACATGTAAAAGTTCTCCCCGATACGGTTTTCATATACAGAGATATTAGTTATAGAGACCAAACCTGATTTTTTTGTACCAGGCAGTAAACATGTTTATTTCTGCTGTGAAGTTAGACAATTCAAAATGGAGGTCTGTGGGACATGACTCGCTGTGGGAGCCTCTAGAGGCCACTTGAGGAACTGTTTTGGCACATTCTCAGACCCGGATGTTAGGTTGAAAGCAAGCAAATGATCGTTGGTGGGATTTGAAATGTGAGCAGCAGTTTCCCTCCGCCCACCAGATAACATGTATTCTGGTGAAGCTGAATATCTCTCTTCACTCCTCGCTGTGTGTTTCGTCAGAAAGCAGAAGGTGTTCAGCTCTCACGGGTTCCACTCAGGCCTCACTGAGAAACGAGTGCTTGATCTATAATGGATGCTCAGGAGCAAAACTCAAAAACAGCAAACTTCCTACAAAAGTCCAGAGGAGATCCGGCGCCTGCGGAGACTATAATTAAGCAGAAAGGTCTGGAATCACTAAAAAACACAGGAGGGTTCATAATGGATTCTGTTTGAAGTGATGCAGAGATACTGCTGAGTCACTTCACGCAGTTCAGCTGTTCAACACTAGACCTGAACCTGAACCACAGAGACAGCAGGACCTGATCCACCAGAAGGATCCAGATGCGAGGGTCAATACGTCGATACGAAGGTCGATACGAGTGTCGATACGAAGGTCAATACGTCGATACGAAGGTCGATACGTCGATACGAGGGGCAATACTAGGGTCGATACGTCGATACAAGGGTCAATACGAGGGTCAATACGTTGATAGGAGGGTCGATACGAGGACCGATACGAGGGCCAATACAAAGGTCGATAAGAGAGTCGATACGAGAGTCAATACGAGGGTCGATACGAAGGTCAATACGTCGATACAAGGGTCAATACGAGGGTCGATACGAGGGTCAATACTAGGGTCGATACGTCGATACAAGGGTCAATACGAGGGTCGATATGAGGGTCAATACGAGGGTCGATACGTCGATACAAGGGTCAATACGAGGGTCGATACGAGGGTCAATACGAGGGTCAATACGAAGGTCAATACGTCGATACGAGGGTCGATACGAGGGTCAATACAAAGGTCGATACGAGGGTCAATACGTCGATACGAGGGTCAATACGAGGGTCGATACGTCGATACAAGGGTCAATATGAGGGTCGATACGAGGGTCAATACGAGGGTCGATACGAGGGTCGATACGAAGGTCAATACGTCGATACGAGGGTCGATACGAGGGTCAATACGTCGATACAAGGGTCAATACGAGGGTCAATACGTCGATACGAGGGTCAATACGAGGGTCGATACGAAGGTCGATACAAGGGTCGATACGAGGGTCAATACTAGGGTCGATACGAAGGTCAATACAAGGGTCGATACGAGGGTCGATACGAAGGTCAATACTAGGGTCGATACGTCGATACAAGGGTCAATACGAGGGTCGATATGAGGGTCAATACGTCGATACGAGGGTCGATACGAGAGTCGATACGAGGGTCGATACGAGGGTCAATACGAAGGTCAATACGAAGGTCGATACGAGGGTCGATACGAGGATCGATACGAGGGTGGATACGAGGGTCAATACGAGGGTCAATACGTCGATACGAGGGTCAATACGAGGGTGGATACGAGGGTCAATACGTCGATACGAGGGTCGATACGAGGATCGATACGAGGGTCGATATGAGGGTGGATACGAGGGTCAATACGAGGGTCAATACGAGGGTCAATACGCCGATACGAGGGTCAATACGAGGGTCGATACGAGGGTTGATACGAGGGTCAATACGAGGGTCGATACGAAGGTCGATACGAGGGTCGAAACGAGGGTCAATACGTCGATACAAGGGTCGATACAAGGGTCGATACGAGGGTCGATACGGGGGTCGATACGTGAGTCGATACGAGGGTCAATACGTCGATACAAGGGTCGATACGAGGGTCGATACGAAGGTCGATACGAGGGTCGATACGTCGATACAAGGGTCAATACGAGAGTCGATACGAGGGTCAATACGAAGGTCGATACGAGGGTCGATACGAAGGTCAATACCAGGGTCGATACTAGGGTCGATACGTCGATACAAGGGTCAATACGAGGGTCGATATGAGGGTCAATACGTCGATACGAGGGTCAATACGAGTGTCGATACGAGAGTCTATACGAAGGTCAATACGTCGATACGAAGGTCGATACGAGGGTCAATACGTCGATACGAGGGTCGATACGAGAGTCGATACGAGGGTCAATACGAAGGTCGATACGAGGGTCGATACGAGGATCGATACGAGGGTGGATACGAGGGTGGATACGAGGGTCAATACGAGGGTCAATACGTTGATACGAGGGTCAATACGAGGGTCGATAGGAGGGTCGATACGAGGGTCAATACGAAGGTCGATACGAAGGTCGATACGTCGATACGAGGGTCGATACGTCGATACAAGGGTCAATACGAGGGTTGATACGAGGGTCGATACGAAGGTCGATACGAGGGTCGATACGAGGGTCAATACGTCGATACAAGGGTCAATACGAGGGTCGATACGAAGGTCGATACGAAGGTCGATACGAAGGTCGATACGAGGGTCGATGCGTCGATACGAAGGTCGATACGAGGGTCGATACGTCGATACGAGGGTCTATACGAAGGTCGATACGAGAGTCGATACGAGGGTCGATACAAGGGTCGATACGAGAGTCGATACGAGGGTCGATACAAGGGTCAATACGAGGGTCAATACGAGGGTCAATACGAGGGTCAATACGTCGATACGAGGGTCAATACGTCAATACAAGGGTCAATATGAGGGTCGATACGAGGGTCGATACGTCGATACGAGGGTCAATACGAGGGTCGATACGTCGATACGAAGGTCGATACGAGGGTCGATACAAGGGTCGATACGTCGATACGAGGGTCGATACGAAGGTCAATACGAGGGTCGATACAAGGGTCGATACAAGGGTCGATACAAGGGTCGATACGTCGATACGAGGGTCGATACGAAGGTCAATACGAGGGTCAATACGAGGGTCGATACGAGGGTCGATACAAGGGTCGATACAAGGGTCGATACAAGGGTCGATACGAGGGTCGATACGAGGGTCGATACGAGGGTCGATACAAGGGTCAATACGAGGGTCGATACGAGGGTCGATACAAGGGTCGATACGAGGGTCGATACGAGGGTCGATACGAGGGTCGATACAAGGGTCAATACGAGGGTCGATACGAGGGTCGATACGAAGGTCGATACGTCGATACGAGGGTCGATACGTCAATACGAGGGCAGCATCTCAAGCGTGAGCAGCATCACCAGCGTCAGTAGCATCGCCAGCGTCAGCAGCATCACTAGCATCAGCAGCATCAGCAGCATCACCAGCGTCAGTAGCATCACTAGCATCAGCAGCGTCAGCAGCATCACTAGCATCAGCAGCATCACTAGCATCAGTAGCGTCAGCAGCATCACTAGCATCAGCAGCGTCAGCAGCATTAGCTACGTCAGAAGCATCACTAACATCACTAGCATCACTAGCGTCAGTAGCATCACTAGCGTCAGCAGCATCACTAGTGTCAGCAGCATTAGCTACGTCAGAAGCATCACTAGCATCACTAGCATCACTAGCGTCAGCAGAGTCAGTAGTGTCACTAGCATCACTAGCGTCCGCAGCGTCAGTAGTGTCACTAGCGTCAATAGCATCAGTAGCGTCAGCAGCATCACTAGCATCAGCAGCATCACTAGCATCAGTAGCGTCAGCAGCATCACTAGCATCACTAGCGCCAGCAGCATCACTAGCGTGACTAGCGTGACTAGCATCACTAGCGCCAGCAGCGTCAGTAGCGTCACTAGCATCACTAGCGCCAGCAGCATCACTAGCGCCAGCAGCATCACTAGCGCCAGCAGCGTCAGTAGCGTCACTAGCATCACTAGCGCCAGCAGCATCACTAGCATCAGCAGCATCACTAGCGTGACTAGCATCACTAGTGCCAGCAGCGTCAGTAGCGTGACTAGCATCACTAGCGCCAACAGCATCACTAGTGCCAGCAGCGTCAGTAGTGTCACTAGCATCACTAGCATCACTAGCGCCAGCAGCATCACTAGCATCAGCAGCATCACTAGCGTGACTAGCATCACTAGCACCAGCAGCGTCTGGGTGAAAGCAGACTCACCTGTACACGGCCGGGTAGGGCGGGGCGTACAGGTACCGGTCCTCCAGAGCCCCGCCCCCCCAGCACAGCAGGTAGCTGGCCATATCTGTGAGGCCCCGCCCACTCTCACACCGTCACCCTGTGACGTCACAGAGGGAGAGAGCAGCCGCCAGTCGACCGACATCCACCACATCGAAAAGAGAAGCGAGGCGTCACCGAGGGAGCCGGAGCGACGTCATCAAAGCGTTAACCGTGACGTCATAGTGACGTCGTCGTGGCTTCCTGTCCTGAGTGCTTCCCTCCGGCGGCAGCAGCGTCTCTATAACCCGTCTGCTCAGTCCTTCTTCGTCTGCTCCGGTTTTCCTCCTCACTGCTCAGTCAGCTCCTTCCTCTTCTTCCTCCTCCTCTTCCTCTCCTTTATGAATTACAACGCTGGCTTTTCTCTCGACAACTTGGCTGCAGAACTTTCCCTCTCCCTCCTCCCTCCATCAGCTGGGTTGTGTTCCTCCATGAGGGAGGAGGAGGTATGCGTTTCCTCCCCTGACCCGGGACGCCCCTCCTCCTCCTCTGTCCTCTCCTTCCCCTCTTTGTCTCCTCTTACCTTCCTTTCACTCCATCGACCTTCCTGGAAGTTTGTGTCCGGTAGTCTTCTATCTCAGTTCTCCGTTACAAACGTTTACTTTCGATTCACTACAAATATAACTTCTGTTTTAGAACAATGGAAACATCAACATTCAGGAATAAAACCTTTCCACTCATACTTTAGTCTCATGACAGACAAACCTGTACTTTGTTTTACGTTTATTTACCGTTTTCTTTTCTTTATTCAAGTGGAGCACATTTGTGCTATGTACTGTTTTTATTATTAAAGGAAATGCAGAATGTTTCAAATGTTTTGGTTTAGTCTTTTTGTCAGAATCAATGAACCAAAGATTTGTGTATAAAAATGCAAACGTTTGGAATCATTCGTGACGTCCATCATCAATACTGTAGTTTTATTAAATAAAGGAACGTCTGACACGTAAAATACTGAACCAGCAGCCGAGTGGAAGCAGGTCAGAGGTCAAAGCACCCAGACAACAGATGGAAAGGATCCACACAGGGAGGAGGAGGAGGAGGAGGAGGAGGAGGAGGAGGAGGAGGAGGAGGAGGAGGAGAATTTCAGAGAATGTCTCTAGTTCTCAGAGTGGGAGGTCTTTCTCTCCAACCCGTCTCTGAAACGCTGATTGAACCCAACTGGAATTTCCCTCTATAGGCTGATACAAGTGTGTGTGTGTGTGTGTGTGTGTGTGTGTGTGTGTGTGTGTGTGTGTGTGTGTGTGTGTGTTGGGAGGAGTGTCTTTACACAGAAGAAGAAGAAGAAGAAGAAGAAGAAGAAGAAGAAGAAGAAGAAGAAGAAGAAGATTACATTTCTCGGCTTTGCTTTCAGGAAACTTTTCCTGAGTTTACTTTGTAGTTAAAACAATAAGGTTTGTGTTTGAATAGTGTGTGTGTGTGTGTGTGTGTGTGTGTGTGTGTGTGTAAAACACTGAGCTCTCCCAGCAGCTCCTTCCCTTCATTCCTTAAATATGAGATCCTGTTAGAAGGGGACCGAGGACCTGGTCCACCTCGAGGAGGAGGACAAGCTAATCATCATCATCATCATCATCATTATGATGATGATGATGATGATGACGACGATGAAGGGTGAACAGTGAGGCGACCCCTCGTGGTCACTTCACACGGCCAGCAGCTCCGAGTTTGAAGGAATGCCAGCATCCGGACTAACGTCTACAACCTGGGGACCAGACCACCAGACCACTACAACACCAGACCACCAGACCACTACAGACCACTACAACACCAGACCACCAGACCACTACAACACCAGACCACCAGACCACTACAACACCAGACCACTACAACACCAGACCACCAGACCACCAGACCACTACAACACCAGACCACTACAACACCAGACCACCAGACCACTACAACACCAGACCACTACAACACCAGACCACCAGAACACCAGACCACTACAACACCAGACCACCAGACCACTACAACACCAGACCACCAGACCACCAGACCACTACAACACCAGACCACTACAACACCAGACCACTACAACACCAGACCACCAGACCACTACAACACCAGACCACCAGACCACTACAACACCAAACCACCAGACCACTACAACACCAGACCACTACAACACCAGACCACTACAACACCAGACCACCAGACCACTACAACACCAGACCACCAGACCACTACAACACCAGACCACTACAACACCAGACCACTACAACACCAGATCACTACAACACCAGACCACCAGACCATCAGATCATCAGACCACAACAACACCAGAACACCAGACCACCACAACACCAGATCATCAGACCATCAGACCACTACAACACCAGACCACCAGACCACCAGACCACTACAACACCAGATCATCAGACCACCAGACCACTACAACACCAGACCACCAGACTACCAGACCATCAGACCACTACAACACCAGACCACTACAACACCAGACCACCAGATCATCAGACCACTACAACACCAGACCACCAGACCACTACAACACCAGACCACTACAACACCAGACCACCAGACCACCAGATCATCAGACCACTACAACACCAGACCACCAGATCATCAGACCACCAGACCACTACAACACCAGACCACCAGATCATCAGACCACCAGACCACTACAACACCAGACCATCAGACCACCAGACCACTACAACACCAGACCACCAGACCACTACAACACCAGACCACTACAACACCAGACCACTACAACACCAGACCACCAGACCACTACAACACCAGACCACCAGACCACCAGACCACTACAACACCAGACCACTACAACACCAGACCACCAGACCACTACAACACCAGACCACTACAACACCAGACCACCAGACCACCAGACCACTACAACACCAGACCACTACAACACCAGACCACCAGACCACTACAACACCAGACCACCAGACCACCAGACCACTACAACACCAGACCACCAGACCACTACAACACCAGACCACTACAACACCAGACCACCAGACCACTACAACACCAGACCACTACAACACCAGACCACCAGACCACTACAACACCAGACCACCAGACCACTACAACACCAGACCACCAGACCACCAGACCACTACAACACCAGACCACCAGACCACTACAACACCAGACCACTACAACACCAGACCACCAGACCACTACAACACCAGACCACTACAACACCAGATCACTACAACACCAGACCACCAGACCATCAGATCATCAGACCACTACAACACCAGACCACCAGACCACCACAACACCAGATCATCAGACCATCAGACCACTACAACACCAGACCACCAGACCACCAGACCACTACAACACCAGATCATCAGACCACCAGACCACTACAACACCAGACCACCAGACCACCAGACCATCAGACCACTACAACACCAGACCACTACAACACCAGACCACCAGATCATCAGACCACTACAACACCAGACCACCAGATCACCAGACCACTACAACACCAGACCACCAGATCATCAGACCACTACAACACCAGACCACCAGACCACCAGACCACTACAACACCAGACCACTACAACACCAGACCACCAGACCACCAGATCATCAGACCACTACAACACCAGACCACCAGATCATCAGACCACCAGACCACTACAACACCAGACCACCAGATCATCAGACCACCAGACCACTACAACACCAGACCACCAGATCATCAGACCACCAGACCACTACAACACCAGACCATCAGACCACCAGACCACTACAACACCAGACCACCAGACCACTACAACACCAGACCACTACAACACCAGACCACCAGACCACTACAACACCAGACCACCAGACCACCAGACCACTACAACACCAGACCACCAGACCACTACAACACCAGACCACTACAACACCAGACCACCAGACCACTACAACACCAGACCACTACAACACCAGACCACCAGACCACCAGACCACTACAACACCAGACCACTACAACACCAGACCACCAGACCACCAGACCACTACAACACCAGACCACTACAACACCAGACCACCAGACCACCAGACCACTACAACACCAGACCACCAGACCACTACAACACCAGACCACTACAACACCAGACCACTACAACACCAGACCACCAGACCACTACAACACCAGACCACTACAACACCAGACCACTACAACACCAGACCACCAGACCACTACAACACCAGATCACTACAACACCAGACCACCAGACCATCAGATCATCAGACCACTACAACACCAGACCACCACAACACCAGATCATCAGACCATCAGACCACTACAACACCAGACCACTACAACACCAGATCATCAGACCACCAGACCACTACAACACCAGACCACCAGACCATCAGACCACTACAACACCAGACCACTACAACACCAGACCACCAGATCATCAGACCACTACAACACCAGACCACCAGACCACCAGAACACCAGACCACTACAACACCAGACCACCAGACCACCAGATCATCAGACCACTACAACACCAGACCACCAGATCATCAGACCACCAGACCACTACAACACCAGACCACCAGATCATCAGACCACCACAACACCAGACCATCAGACCACCAGACCACTACAACACCAGACCACCAGACCACTACAACACCAGACCACTACAACACCAGACCACCAGATCATCAGACCACTACAACACCAGACCACCAGATCATCAGACCACCAGACCACTACAACACCAGACCACCAGATCATCAGACCACCAGACCACTACAACACCAGACCACCAGACTACCAGACCACTACAACACCAGACCACCAGACCACTACAACACCAGACCACCAGACCACTACAACACCAGACCACTACAACACCAGACCACCAGACCACCAGACCACTACAACACCAGACCACCAGACCACTACAACACCAGACCACCAGACCACTACAACACCAGACCACCAGACCACCAGACCACTACAACACCAGACCACCAGACCACTACAACACCAGACCACCAGACCACTACAACACCAGACCACCAGACCACTACAACACCAGACCACCAGACCACCAGACCACTACAACACCAGACCGCCAGACCACCAGACCACCAGACCACCAGACATACCATTGCTCCTTCAAAAAACACCAGTAAAAACTTGTTGAGGGAGTTCATTTATTCTGGTGGAGCACAGCCTTAGCCCACCAGCATGGTGAGCTAGCGCTAGCTATGCAGTGTTAGCCCACCAGCATGGTGAGCTAGCGCTAGCTACTCAGTATTAGCCCATTAGCATGGTGAGCTAGGGCTAGCTACTCAGTATTAGCCCACCAGCATGGTGAGCTAGCGCTAGCTACTCAGTATTAGCCCATTAGCATGGTGAGCTAGCGCTAGCTACGCATTGTTAGCCCACCAGCATGGTGAGCTAGCGCTAGCTACTCAGTATTAGCCCATTAGCATGGTGAGCTAGCGCTAGCTACGCATTGTTAGCCCACCAGCATGGTGAGCTAGCAGCAGTGCTAGCTTAGCAGACGTTGCACCACGATGAGCAGCTGAGAAATGCTCCGGTTCTCCTCGACCTCCTGGCTGTCTGACGTACCGGGACACAGAACTGAGAGTAGAACATGTTTCACTTCTGAGAACGGCTTCAACCAAAGAGACGCCGCCGCGGTGACGGAGACCTGTTTGTTTAATTCACATGTTTGGAAGTGTTGAAAAAAGAGACTTTAAATTACAAATGAATAAGAACTTCCTATAAGCTTATTCTATGTAAAATACTGTTGCATAGTGACTAGCGCTGAGTCTCTCGTCATAAAATAAGTGAAATAAGCCAGTACACGTAGCATGTGCTGTACTTTACTTTACTTGAGTACTTCCCTCTGCTACACGTTTCCATCTCAGAGGAACACACTGGCTGCAGTGACCTCAGAGAGCGTCTGACCAACAGACTCATGAAAGCCTTTCTGTGAAGCCTGAGCCAAGAGGGCCGTTACCAAGGTGAACGGCACGCAGACGCAGGATAATACCACGAGGACTCACTGCTAAATGCAGGCTCCGTGCTAGCAGCTACAGTATAATAGTATAACAGCATAATAGCAGCTGTGGAGCGTCTGCAGACGAGACTCACCACACAGGGTTTCTGTGTAACAGTGGATCTGGTGGAGCTGCAGGAGGAAGTGGAACCAGAACTGATCCCCAAACACAGACCAGAGGAACCTAGAGCACTCGAGTACTCCACTTAAGTACACATGGGAGCTACTTAGTATTGATAACGTGTATTATTAATAATGTGAAGGTGCTGAACCGGAACAACAACTTCTCCTTCTGTCTATTTTAATCCAGAGAACTTCTTCCTTTCTAAATCAGTAAAGTATCTGAAGAACGTCTCAGAAAACCATGAAACTCATTCTGCTAAAAACATGGACAAAGTGAATGAGCTCTTTAGCCACCTACAGTGTGAGAGTGTGTGTGTGTGTGTGTGTGTGTGTGTGTGTGTGCGTGTGTGCGTGCGTGCGTGCGTGCGTGCGTGCGTGCGTGCGTGCGTGCGTGCGTGCGTGCGTGCGTGCGTGCGTGCGTGTGCGTGTGTGTGTGTGTGTGCGTGTGTGTGTGTGCGCGCGTCAGACTCTATAATTAAACCCATGTGTTGTGTACGGTCCAGTAAACCTCAGAAAACACCCTCACTCTCCAAACACTTGAGGACCAATCAAAGAGTCCTCCGGTCCCTACAAGTCCTCCTACTGCTGAGGTCTAAAACTCTAACTGGTCCTCACAAAGACAGTGAACATAACTGTAACCATTCCATGTCTCTCTGCTGCCCCCCTGTGGCAGATCTCTGTTACTGCAGCAGGTAGATATTCATTTAAAATAAAGTCTTGATTTTCACATGCAGTCTTCAGCTTGCATTTTACATGTTTGATGTGTAAAGTGTCTTCATTAAACTAGCTATGTTATATAAGTTATATAAGTTGTGTTCTTACTTCACAAGTGTTTCCACAATATTCAAACAGAGAAATCTGTAATTATAGTCAAGGTAACGGTGCATTTCATCTACTCTGAGCAGCAGCATCATCTACTCTCTGTGTGCAGCATCATCTACTCTGAGCAGCATCATCATCTACTCTGAGCAGCATCATCATCATCTACTCGCTGAGCAGCATCATCATCTACTCTGAGCAGCATCATCATCTACTCCCTGAGCAGCATCATCATCTACTCTGAGCAGCATCATCATCTACTCTGAGCAGCATCATCATCTACTCGCTGAGCAGCATCATCATCTACTCTGAGCAGCATCATCATCTACTCTGAGCAGCATCATCATCTACTCTGAGCAGCATCATCATCTACTCTGAGCAGCATCATCATCATCTACTCTGAGCAGCATCATCATCATCTACTCTGAGCAGCAGCATCATCATCTACTCTGAGCAGCAGCATCATCATCTACTCTGAGCAGCAGCATCATCATCTACTCTGAGCAGCAGCATCATCTACTCTGAGCAGCATCATCAACTCTGAGCAGCATCATCATCTACTCTGAGCAGCAGCATCATCTACTCTGAGCAGCATCATCATCATCTACTCTGAGCAGCATCATCATCTACTCTGAGCAGCATCATCATCATCTACTCTGAGCAGCAGCATCATCATCTACTCTGAGCAGCAGCATCATCTACTCTGAGCAGCAGCATCATCTACTCTGAGCAGCAGCATCATCTACTCTGAGCAGCAGCATCATCTACTCTGAGCAGCAGCATCATCTACTCTGAGCAGCAGCATCATATACTCTGAGCAGCAGCATCATCATCTACTCTGAGCAGCAGCAGCATCATCTACTCTGAGCAGCAGCATCATCTACTCTGAGCAGCAGCATCATCTACTCTGAGCAGCAGCATCATCATCTACTCTGAGCAGCAGCATCATCATCTACTCTGAGCAGCAGCATCATCTATTCTGAGCAGCAGCATCATCTACTCTGAGCAGCAGCAGCAGCATCATCTACTCTGAGCAGCAGCACAATCTTCAGCAGCTGATGTTGTAAAACGCAGACAACGGATTTGGGCCACATTTCCCACTTTTACATTCCATTTAGCTGAGGCTTTCATCCAAAGAGACTAAGTGATTCAACCATGAGAACAAACTCAGAACAACAAGAATCTAGAAAGTACAAGACGTTAAACCACAAAGTGCATCAGTAAGAGACATCAAAGTGCTACTAAAGTGCTAATTTCTTTTATTATGGTATATTAGAAAAATAAGTGTTTTCAGTTCACGGTGGAAGACGTAGAGACTTCCTGCTGTCCTGATGTCAATGAGGAGCTCATTCCACCAATGAGGAGCAGGACACAAACAGTCTGACTTTGTTGAGTGTTTAGCTCTCAGTGACGGAGCTACAAGCCAATTGGCTGAAGCCGTGACTTCCTGTCCTCGGTCTGGACCCGCACCATCAGTGGGACTCACCTGGGGCTGCTGTGGAGCGACGGGGCCGAGCTCGCCTTCCGGAAGCCGTCTTTGAGGACGGGGCGGCGCCACGACTCTTTCTCCGACTTTGATCGAACCGGAGGGCCGGGGTCGTCCTTGGAGCCGCCCCGGAGCCCCGCCCCCGAGGCGGCGAGCGCCGTCTCAGAGCGAGACGTCTCCGAGGGGGCGGTCGGGTCCGGCCGGGCCAGCGGGGCGAAGCTCAGCTCGAGGATCTGCTTGGCGCTCTCACAGATCTGACTCTGCACGCACAGACACAGCAGCGTTAGCCGGCGCTCAGGACGCAGACGCGTGACCGCCGGCGGCGCCGCTCTCCTACCTGGATCTCGGGCGTGAGGGTGGGCAGGTCGAAGGTGAACACCGACGTGGACCCGGAGGTCAGGAGGTCCACGCTGTCCAGGCTGCTGTACGAGGTGCCCTTGGCCCGGTGAGACTCCATGATGCTCTCAAAGTGGCGGCTGAAGGAGTCCAGGTTGCTCTCGGAGGGCCGGCGGGGGCTGCCGATGGAGATCGGAGACTTGAGGCCGCCGTGCGAGTCGGACGCCGCCAACGACCTGACAGAAGAGCGACACGCCAGAACTTTAAAACCAGAACCCTGACAGAGGCTTCATCAGGTCACAGGAAGTGGAGCATGACAGCGAGGCTTTATTAGGACTTCAAAGGGTCTCAAATCTAGAGGTTGGAGGATATTGACTTCAAACATTGTCGACTAAAGTTTCTCCTGAACAACAAGATTTAATTTGTGGGTTATCGCCCATTGCAGAGCTGAGAAACCATGGAGGAATGCCTCACTGTGTGGGAGTTACTGTGACCACACCACAAACTAATAGATAGATATCAATGCACTGAATTGTTATTTAAGTAGTAAATCATACACAAACAACTTGGTAAAAAAGGAGTCAAAACCCTTTAATCTGGTCAGAACTGTAACAGGAATTAAGTTCCAGTATTTAATGTATATATTATATAAATATAGTATATTTAAAAACCTCAGTGAGCGATAGTCGCTGGTAATTTAATGAAAAACTAAAGCAGTGGTCGTTGTCTGTAGTCTCACCCCTTCAGCAGCAGACTGAACACCTCGTCCTCCTCCTTCGTGGCTCTTTGTCTCTGTTGGTCTCCCAGCATCCGGACACTGGCCCAGCTCACCACTCCTTCTTCTTCTCCTTCTCCTTCTCCTTCTTCTCCTTCTTCTTCTTCTTCCTCCACCTCCTCCTCCTCCTCCTCCTCTTCCTCCTCCTCCTCTTCCTCCTCCTTCACGCCACCCGTCCTGGGTTTTGGGGAGGCGTCGGCAGGGCCAAAGCTGGAGTTTCCCAGGACGCTGCGGTTACTCCCAAAGGCCGAATCCGCCTCCTCGGCCGCCTCAGCCTCCGCCCGCATCACCTGCATGACAAAGATCAATATTCATCAAGAGCATGACGCCGCTCTAGGCGGGACGAACCCGATCAGAGGACATGGATCACCTCGTCCAGGTCGGTCTCCCTGTAGCACCGCAGCGGCACGGCGTCCAGGTCCGTCTCGGAGTACCGGATGGTGTGGCGGATGATGCCCGTCCTGGGGGAGGAGCCTCTGGGGTCGCGGGCCACCAGCTCCACCTCGATCTGCCGCACCTGGTGATGCGGCAGTCTGGGACCCTCGCTGCCCCGCCCCCTCCTCTGATTGGATGGTTTCAGATGGAGGGAAGAGGGAGGAGTGGGGCTCGGCGAACCGCTGGCCGGAGGCGTCGTGGACAGAGCGTCTGAAGGGGGAAAAAAGTGTTCTATGTTTTATGTCTGTTTTAAAGATGTACCACAAGGTTTCACATGAGAACGTGTTCTAGCTCTTATCCAATCACATTTCACCTCTATGTCTCTATGGAAGAAGAGCGGCCCGAGGCCTTCTAGCTGGTCTTTGCAGATTAAAGAACATGGCGTCATTGTCTTCAACCAATCAGATCTTTAGTAGCGATGCTGGGCGTGTTCTCTGACGTGCAGCGCCTGTGAGGTGGCGTCAGCACTAACATGCGCTGTGATTGGTCAACAGAAAGCTAGCTAGCTGCTAGCAGAGCTCAGTAGTAGTAAGAAGAGTTCAGGTTGAAACAAGAGAAGACATGTTTAGTGTTTTTAACACTCAATGGCTGAAGGAGAAACGTCTAGCTGGTGGATTCACTGACAGCGCCGTCCTCACGGAGGGTTACGGACACGTTTGGTGACGATCCCAATATCGACTGCCGCTGTCGAGCGGACAGCTGTGTGGTACTGGAACTGAAGCGGCATTGAACTATATGACTATAACAAAGAGAGGAGGATGGACTTTGTCAAAGTGAACAGCATGTGGTCCTTTTTGCTGGGTTTCAACAGAGATTTTTTTATTTATTTTTTCATTTCATTTTTAAATTGGAAGTAGGCATCAATCAGACATTTACAGATGTTTTTCAGAAAATGAACTGTTTGGATGATGCTCACATTAGTTCTACAGATATAGAACAAGGGGTGGAAAACAGAATAAACAACAATCAACAGAGATTTCAGTGAATTTCTCGCTCCTGTCATCTGCTAAATTGAGAGTTTATGACCTTTCAGTGATAAAATAAAAGAACCATTTTCATTTTAGCAGATTAAAACTATAGTTTATATATATAAAATATATATATAAACTAAAACTAAAGGTTTGGGTAGTGATACTCGTGTGTGTATAGTTTAGTGTAGTAGTGTAGTGGTAGTAGTGGTAATACTTGTTAGTAGAGTTGCGTACTCTTAGACCTGTTCAGCGTATTAAGCTGCAGCTAATTGGCTTAGAAGAAGACTGGAAGGAGATGAAGCTGCTTGTTTACGTCACTGAGCGGAGAGAAGAGACCAATGTCCCTCAACTGTTTACTGCTGATACTAATACTACTACTACTGCTAATACTACTGCTACTTATACTACTGCTTATACTACTGATACTACTCCTACTGCTTATACTACTGCTAATACTACTACTGCTTATACTACTGATACTACTACTGCTACTACTACTGCTACTTATACTACTACTGCTACTTATACTACTGCTTATACTATACTGCTTATACTACTGCTACTTATACTACTGCTTATACTACTGATACTACTCCTACTGCTTATACTACTGCTAATACTACTACTGCTACTACTACTGCTACTTATACTACTACTGCTACTTATACTACTGCTTATACTATACTGCTTATACTACTGCTACTTATACTACTGCTTATACTCCTACTGCTTATACTACTAATTGTACGAGTAGTGATGAATCAAACACTGGATTTTATTTTGTTTTCTTTTTCTGTACGTGATTATATAAATAATAATAATAATAATAATAATGAAAAACAAACAAAATAAGTTATTGTAATAATATCAACTAAATGTGGAAGATGATGTCGTTCCATTGAGATGTTGGGACTAGAGGTGAGGATCTATCGGCTTAATTATCTAATTGTAAACTAAATATTGGCCAAAATAAAATGTAATACCTATAATTGGGACTGCTTTGTTTCTATCCTCCTTTTGCTCAAAACTATATGGTCCATTTTTGTTGTAGCAGAACGTAAACATTGATAAAAAGACCTTTGATGCGGCGACTCTCCTCCGCCGGACCTCCAAACAGGAACTCCCACTTGGCTCGGGCGATCTTCTGCGACCGCGAGGACGGAGTCGCTGTGGAGCCGCCGTCCGACTGCACGAGAAGAAAAGACAGCAGTGTAATGAAATAATGGGTTTGGAGTTACAGTTATTAATGCACACATGTTTGAGTGTTTGGCCTCTAGGTCAGTAACAAACTAAATGAAAAGTAATACTTCCAGTAGGATTAGGAGCAGTTTGTGTGTACACTTCATCTTTAAGGGGAATTAAAACGTGCAGGTAATGCAACACCAGTCCCACAACAGGGTTCAAGAAGGTCTCAAAACACATCAGAACACTACAAAACCATACAATAGTGATATTGTCACAATTCAAATTACTAAATTTGACAGAAAAAAGAAAAGAAAAATGGTGCATCTGACAATCTTGAAACTGAAAAGAAACAGTTTTGTTAACTTTAAACAATATATGCCATTAGTCCAAACCCCAGAATGGCCCGAGCCGCATGGGAGTTATTACATGTTAAGATACAGTTTGTTCATGATGAGGCTGATGATGGAAACCCTCCATAAGAAAACACACTGAGATCAGAAACTAAATCACTGGTGAGGAAGAACTTTGTATTTCTGTTATATATTTATTGTTATTGAGGTAAACGAGTCACAATGTGATGGGAAGACTCATCAGCAGACGGCCGCCTCACCCGCCACACAGATCCAGAACATACACATAACCTACATGACTACCTCCTCACACAACAACCAAATCCCCCCCAGCCGACCTGTATCCCTGAGCCGGTGTCTGCCGTGTCGTGGCTCGACTGGCTCGAGGTTTCGGGGGACAGACTGTCGTTTCTGTCCACCTGGGAGTCTCCCATGCTGCCCGTGACCCCACTGGAGCTCTGAGAGGCCGTCCCAGCAGCCCCGCTGTGGTCCTGAACCTCCTCCCTCTCGTCCTTGGACACACTTATAACGGGGGTTTGATACTCCTGCACCGACGCGTTCATTCCTTTGTCTTCTCCGACCTTCCTACGATACTCCTCTCTGCTCGGCGAGTAAACTGTAGAGGTTGACTGTCTGTAGTGGTCTTCCCAGAGTTCTTCCCCATCCTGGACTGGTCCAGCGTCCGACCACTGCTGGTGCCTGGAGGTCCAGCTCCCAGGGAACGCTTCTGTGTTTTGGCAGGAGACAAGTCTCTTGGAGAGTTCAGGGCTTTCCTCAAGTGATTTGTCAAAGAGGTGATCGTACTGCTTCCGCTCCATTGCAGGCGGTTTGTGGTCTCGTGGTCCAGTGTACTGTGGCGGCTGGTAGCGGTGCAGGGCAGATGCGTCCTTAGAGGGTGACGAACCCCGTTGATGCCGTGGGTCCAAGACTGGGGATTGAGAGGTGGTTGGACGGTGCAACCTAGCCGGCAAGGCTGGAGATGCTGGTGAAGACGGGCCTTTCTGGGATGAGAGGCGTCCTGGTCTGGCTTGAAGTGTTGCTTTGTCCGTTTTCCACCTGAGGTTCTGGTTGTCGGCCTGCAGAGGCTCAGGGGAGGTTCGCCCATGAAGAGTGGAATAAGGTTGGGATTCTCTCAGGGATGACACTCCCATCTTAGGACTCTCTGGCCGCAGTGACTCAGCTTGAGAAAATGCTGGAGAGGGACTCTGCCTTTCGGCAAAAATGCCGGACAGTTTGGTCGCTTCCACAGCTAACCTGCAAGCCACTTCAGAATTTAAGGATGGGGAGATGGTTCTCCTGCCATAAGTAGGGCTGACTGCGTCACTCGCTCGGCTACCGCAGCGTGGCGGCTTGTAGAGAGTCTTGCTGGATACGTTATCACTAGTGCTGTAGTGTATACTGTGTGTAGGTTTAGTGTTAGTGATGTTAGAACAATAGCTACCATCAACAAGGTGTTTGGGGTTCCCAGTAGCTTGATAGCCAGTCCTGGAATGGTTGCCTGTATGGAATATGCTAGCTGGGATCTTATGCTGGATGTCTGTGGGTCTCCCCGAAGGTAACGGTGGGTGAAATTTGCTGGACAACCTGGGGCTCTCTTGTCCAACCCATGGCCTCTGCAGGCTCTGGGGAGGCCCACGAGAGCGAAGAGGTGAGGTTTGAGCTACCGAGTGGGACGAGTACCCAGTGTGGGAACACAGGTGGTCAGAGGCAGGGCTTCTGGGTAGTCCATTCAAGGAACTACGGCAGGCTTCCCTGTCCAGTTTCAGGAGCTGGGCCTTCGATGGCAGGGTGAGGGTGCGGCGGGGCAGGATAGGGGATCCCCCCAAGGACCGGCAGCGAGGGGACTGGTAGTGCCGTGGCAGGGTTGGGCTGCAATTCTCTGGGTTGTGCCCAACAAATCTGCGCCTAAGTTCTGGGGATCCAAACTCCTCCAAGGCCCCGTAGGTGGCATCTCTGGCAACTGCGTCTGGGCTCATCATCTGCAGGTAAGGCGAGCCTTGTGGGGACTGAATCCCAGACGAGTATGGGTGATTGTAGTAAGGATCTCCCTGCCCCGGCTGCCCGTTGAACCACACTGGGTCACTCAACCTCTTTTGGAGCCGCTGCCCCTCCATTCTGTTCAGAGGGTTGCTCAACTCACTTTGGCACATAGAGGTATGGCGGCTGCCCATGCTGTGAACGTTAGCTTTCTCTATGTAGCCAAAGGTCACCACCGACGTCTTCCCCTCCTCATCCCCAACCCCGGGGACTTCGTAGGCCCTGCGGTTGCTGGTAGGTGTGGAGGGTACAGTCATTGTCCCAGAAGATGTAGAAGATGGGGAGATAGGCATCCTTCCCCGGTAGGGATCCAGGTCAGAGGAACAGGTGCGTCCCAATGAGCCGTGCTGGCCTGGACCAGTTGTTCCAGGTGCAAGGACCTCGAGCAATTGACTGAAAGTGTCATGCGACAAATCCTGCCGGTGGAACTGGGTGGGAGACCCTGTAGCGTCAGGGTTTTGGAGTTGGAAGCTGACGGAATGCCTGGAGGAAGACTTTGTGGGGGATAAGGTGTGGCTTCCAACCCCAGTTTGGTGCTGAGAGACTGGGGAAAGATCCGGACGGCGGTTGGGGCTGGAGCTTCTCTGGGATTGAGGGAGGACGTCTGGGCACTGAAGCATCGGGGGAGCGTCCCCTTCATCTCTTCCTCCAGGCTCCTCATTTTCTTCCTCGGCAACAGACCTCACCTCAACGTACAGGTGGAGGACTTTACCTGCTTGGGACATGGTGGCACCTTAGACACCTAAATGCACCGATGTTCCTTTTTCCTTTTGGCCCTTCGCTATTTGTGCGAAGGGTCCCTCGGCTTCCTGATACCCAGTACAGTGAAGGTCAGGGGTGGAACTGGACTAGCAGGTCTGTCCTCCATCTTCTCATCGTCACTTCAACCTGCAACAGGAAGCAGAGACGGATTCAAAGTCATCACCACGGAAAAAGGTTTGTACTACATCGTTTAAAATCTACATTCATTCATAGACAACTGGACAGCCGATAAACTCTCAAATTAACTTTTGATTCAATTATTTAAATGGACATAACCATATGACCTGAGACAAAGGTTGTACACTACAAAGCTTCAACTTACAGAAATCACACTTCACTCGAAACAAACACATCAACTGACACTTCAAACTATTAAATGATTCAACTGCTTTCAACGTCAAATCCAAACTCTCATACAATCTCACGAGCAAGAATAAAAATGTTTGTGTAGCCTCCAATTAGTCAATTATGAATTGTTTTGGTCTGGATTAATCGTTTTTAATGCTTTTTCATGCTGAATGACCAAAAAACGCATACGAACACAATATTTAAAGTCTTGTTTTGTGTGATTCTTTGTGGAGAAACTCTTTTACAGATCCATTGATTAAATACAAGACGTTTTTAGCGGTTTATGTCGTCAGTTTTCAGGTAAAGACGAAACACTTGAATCTGTTACATAAATATAAACGACATCACTGGCAGTGAATCACTGGGACGATGAATCATCGACGATTCAAAGAAAACAGAGCAGCTGCAACTAACAATACAATTCAAAGATCACAGGTTCGATGCCCACATGTGCTGAAGGTCTTCGGTCAAACAGAAAACTGTCTGGATTAAAACGGACGTTATGCAAATTCTACTGTAAGGAGGTGTGTGAATACAGAATGTCTTCATTCATACTGGTGTAGTACACTATCTATCAAGAGTGTTGTTCACTGCTGAAGAAACATTTGCATTCCATATAATAAATATAAATATATATCATCGTCTAATTGCTTTTTGCCACCAGTGAACAGGAAGTGACCATATATGGACTGAGGAGTGACGTAGAGACAACGTATACGTCTCTTGTGTCGACCTGTCAATCACCTTGTAGCCCCGCCCTCTAACATATGAAGCATATACTTCTATACAACCGGAGGAGAGAGAATGCAGCGTTAACACATGAAGCATATACTTCTATACAACCAGAGGAGTCACCCCCTGGTGGTCAGGAGAGAGAATGCAGCTTTAACACATAAAGCATATACTTCTATACAACCAGAGGAGTCACCCCCTTTAGTTGTTGACTAGATACTACGTTGCATCTTTTACGGCGACTTGGAGCCGATTGCCTTCTTCTTGAGTTTGAAGTGTTTAACGGCGTCTTCAGGTCAGCCAGGTGAGGGTTGTATTCATTCTGGTGGAGATGCTCCTCTCATGTTGAACTTGCTGCTATTGTAGAAGAAGAATACTCGCACACTCAAAGCCAGCATGCAACAGATCTTGAATCTTTAATGATTGACCAACGTTTCCAAAAACGTTGGTCAATCATTACAGATGTTGCGTCTCCAGTGCTCTTATCTGTTATCGCTTATCTTATCTCCCCGCGGAGCAGGTTATATATCATATTGTTATATATCATATAGTTATATATCATATAGTTATATATTATATTGTTATATATCACATTATAATATATTATATTTTTATATATCAAATAGTTGTACATTATATTGTTGTATATTATATATAACCGTATTGTTGTATATTATATAGTTATATATAACAATATTAGAGGTCTTCGGTGTCTGAGTGTAGGTGTGTGTGCATGCGTGCACGCCAATGTATGTTTGTGTGTAGGTGTGTGTATATATATATATATATATATATATATATATATATATATATATATATATATATATATATATATATATATATATATAGGTGCGTGTGTGTCTGTAGGTGTTTGTGTGTAGGTGTTTATCGGTGTAGGGGTGTGTGTGGGTGATTGTGTGTAGGTGTGTGTGTGTCTGATAAGCACACAGTTAGCTCTACTTTTCTGGACTCTGCTAATAGGATCCCCCCCTCCCCCCCTCCTCCTCCTCCTCCTCCTCCCAGCATGCACTGCTCAATCCACCAACACGCACACACACTTATAAAAACCAAACGCATGCAGACACGCAGAGACACACACACACACACACACAAACAGCTGTAACCTTACCTGTGTGTCCTCGCCGCTGCAGAGACGTCCCCTGAGTTGCCGTGGTAACCTCCTTGTTCCGCCTCACTCTCTCCCGCTCTCTCTCTCTCTCTCTCTCTCTCTCCCTCTCCCTCTCTCTCTCTCTCTCTCTACACTTGTTGTCTGCAGCAGAGCCGGCTCATCGTGGATTTACAGATTCGACTCAGCTTCTCCTCCTGACTCCTCCTCTTCCTCCTCCTGACTCCTCCTCTTCCTCCAATCAGCTGACGTACCCGCCCCCTTCTTCTGGGCAGCCTGCCAGCCAATCACGTCGTCCGCTGCCTGCAGACCTTCTTCTGTCAGCCAATGATGAGCAGCTCTGACAGATGGCCCAGCTTATTATGGGGGGTATTAATGTGTGTGTGTGTGTGTGTGTGTGTGTGTGTGTGTGTGTGTGTGTGTGTACAGTAGAGACACAGACTGCACATTGATCTTCTGGCGGTGTCTGTAATAACAGTAGGACTAGTGCCCCCTGTGGACTAAAGAGGTAGTGTTGGTTCTGGAGCTCCCCTGTGGACTAAAGAGGTAGTGTTGGTTCTAGTGCCCCCTGTGGACTAAAGAGGTAGTGTTGGTTCTAGCGCTCCCTGTGGACTAAAGAGGTAATGTTGGTTCTGGTGCCCCATGTGGACTAAAGAGGTAATGTTGGTTCTGGTGCCCCCTGTGGACTAAAGAGGTAGTGTTGGTTCTAGTGCCCCCTGTGGACTAAAGAGGTAGTGTTGGTTCTAGCGCTCCCTGTGGACTAAAGAGGTAGTGTTGGTTATGGTGCCCTATGTGGACTAAAGAGGTAATGTTGGTTCTGGTGCCCCCTGTGGACTAAAGAGGTAGTGTTGGTTCTAGCGCTCCCTGTGGACTAAAGAGGTAATGTTGGTTCTGGTGCCCCATGTGGACTAAAGAGGTAATGTTGGTTCTAGCGCTCCCTGTGGACTAAAGAGGTAGTGTTGGTTCTAGTGCCCCATGTGGACTAAAGAGGTAGTGTTGGTTCTGGTGCCCCATGTGGACTAAAGAGGTAATGTTGGTTATGGTGCCCCCTGTGGACTAAAGAGGTAATGTTGGTTATGGTGCCCCCTGTGGACTAAAGAGGTAGTGTTGGTTCTAGTGCCCCCTGTGGACTAAAGAGGTAGTGTTGGTTCTGGTGCCCCATGTGGACTAAAGAGGTAGTGTTGGTTCTGGTGCCCCATGTGGACTAAAGAGGTAGTGTTGGTTCTGGTGCCCCCTGTGGACTAAAGAGGTAGTGTTGGTTATGGTGCCCCCTGTGGACTAAAGAGGTAGTGTTGGTTCTGGAGCCCCATGTGGACTAAAGAGGTAATGTTGGTTATGGTGCCCACTGTGGACTAAAGAGGTAATGTTGGTTATGGTGCCCCCCTGTGGACTAAAGAGGTAGTGTTGGTTATGGTGCCCCCTGTGGACTAAAGAGGTAATGTTGGTTATGGTGCCCCCTGTGGACTAAAGAGGTAGTGTTGGTTCTAGTGCCCCATGTGGACTAAAGAGGTAGTGTTGGTTCTGGTGCCCCATGTGGACTAAAGAGGTAGTGTTGGTTCTGGTGCCCCCTGTGGACTAAAGAGGTAGTGTTGGTTATGGTGCCCCCTGTGGACTAAAGAGGTAGTGTTGGTTCTGGTGCCCCCTGTGGACTAAAGAGGTAGTGTTGGTTCTAGTGCCCCATGTGGACTAAAGAGGTAGTGTTGGTTCTGGTGCCCCATGTGGACTAAAGAGGTAGTGTTGGTTCTGGTGCCCCATGTGGACTAAAGAGGTAGTGTTGGTTCTGGTGCCCCCTGTGGACTAAAGAGGTAGTGTTGGTTCTGGAGCTCCCCTTGTGGACTAAAGAGGTAGTGTTGGTTCTGGAGCCCCCTGTGGACTAAAGAGGTAGTGTCTCTGAGCACCAAAGTCCCTTTAGAAAACCTCTCATTTTACTGCAGCAGGTCTGACAGTCTGATCCTCTCAGTTCTGGTTCTGGTTCCCCCCCCCCCCCTCCCCTTCTCTCCAGTGGGTCCAACAACACGTTCTGTGTCTCCAGCAGCGTGGTGTCGGCTCCCAGAGAGGAGGAGGAGGAAGAAGAGCAGGAAGAAGAGCAGGAGGTCCGTTCCACCAGAATCCGACCCGGTGGCTCCGATGAGGAGCTCCAAGAAGATCTCCAGAACCATCTGAGTGACTTCATGTTGGAACGCTTCTCCACGACCTCGTCCCTGTTCTGAAAAATATCTGAGTAATTCTAATGTTCATATAAAATCCTATTAAAATAATGATGGTGTGATTCTTCTGAACCAAACCAAGAAGTCCTGCCGCTGGGGGAATGGAAGCTTCAGCACAGAGCGCTAGTTTTCCTCCAGTTCACGTAAATAAAGACGACGCCAATAAGTGATTGTCCAATCAGTGATAGCCCTAATTGATTGTCCAATCAGTGAGGGCTTTCACTGATCGAGAGGTGAAGTCCCACCCCGTCTTTTTTCCCACCAATAAAAAAACATTGAAAAACCTTTTGATCATTTGATTATTGAACAGTGAAATCTTAAACCCGTCTCTCACGGAGATGAAAGTGTGTGTGTGTGTGTGTGTGTGTGTGTGTGTGTGTGTGTGTGTGTGTGTGGCAGTACCTTGGTACAGGAGGCGGAGTGACGAAGTCAGAGACAGGAAGTCTGACCTGAGAGGAGAGAAGAAGATCAATTAAAGCAACAGGACCTCTATAATGCCATTTTTCTTCTTCTTCTGCTCTTTTTCATCACTGCTGTTGTTGTTGTTGTTGTTCTCACCAGGGTCAAACCAACAACAAACTACTAGAGGAACGTTGAAGACTTTTATTGACATCCTCATGGACTTAATAATAATAACAACAACAACAATAACAACAATAATAACAACAACACCGGGACCCGGTCCCCTTGACCCGGGACATGGTCCCCTCTGACCCGGGACCATGCCCCACTGACCCGAGACATGGTCCCCTCTGACCCGGGACCATGCCCCACTGACCCGAGACATGGTCCCCTCTGACCCGGGACCATGCCCCTCTGACCCAGGACCCGGTCCCCCTGACCCGGGACATGGTCCCCTCTGACCCGGGACATGGTCCCCTCTGACCCGGGACCCGGTCCCCCTGACCCGGGACATGGTCCCCTCTGACCCGGGACCCGGTCCCCCTGACCCGGGACATGGTCCCCCTGCACCGGGACCCGGTCCCCCTGACCCGGGACATGGTCCCCCTGCACCGGAACCATGCCCCTCTGACCCGGTCCCCCTGACCCGGGACCCGGTCCCCCTGACCCGGGACATGGTCCCTCTGACCCGGGACCATGCCCCTCTGACCCGGTCCCCCTGACCCGGGACCCGGTCCCCCTGACCCGGGACATGGTCCCCCTGCACCGGGACCCGGTCCCCCTGCACCGGGACATGGTCCCCCTGCACCGGGACCCGGTCCCCCTGCACCGGGACCCGGTCCCCCTGACCCGGGACATGGTCCCCCTGACCCGGGACCCGGTCCCCTCTGACCCGGGACATGGTCCCCCTGACCCGGGACCCGGTCCCCTCTGACCCGGGACCCGGTCCCCCTGACCCGGGACATGGTCCCCCTGACCCGGTCCCCCGCAGAGCTCGCTGAACCCCCTCACAGAGAAGTCGCCTTAACGTCTCCCGGTCCTCCCCGTTGAGTCTCTCCTGAGGGTCCCGCGCCTCCCTGCAGCGGGCCGCGGTGCTTCAGGTCCGGCGGGGCAGACTCCCAGCTCCGCCGAGAAGAGGACTCCTCCAAGGGACTCCAGCGGCTGCTGGACGCCGCTCGGCGGGCGGAGGCTCGGGGTTGTGCAAGTGGACATTTGGCTCAAAGAAACGTCTGTTTATGGAATAATATGTCCGCCGAAGGGACGAGGAGGCGCGACTGAACCGGGAGAAACATCCACGTGTATCGAGGCATTTGGATAATTGAACTAATATGAACACAAGTTCTAAAGTGAGGTTTCTTTCAAAGGAGTTCCGCGCTCACCGTGGAGGGAGAGGCGGTGAAGCCGGGTGCAGCCTCTACCGACCCGCGCGGAGCCTCCGCGGTACCGACGGGTTCTCCCGGCGGCCCGGCGGGTCCATTGAACGGTACCGGGCTGCTGCTCTCTGTGCGGCGGCTCGCTGCTGCGCGTCCAGGCGGCTGGTTGACATTAGTTTACCTTCTCCACGGAGACTGCAACTTCCGCATCGCGGAGGTGACGTCACGGCGACGTAAGGCGACGTCATACCAGCCCGACCTGAAGAAACCTTTTCTATAATAACACAAAGATAAAGGAAGATGCTGATTGTGTCTTTGTTCACTTTAATTATGGGGAAAGACATACCAAATAAATAACATAAATGAAAAAGCTTATTGCTTAAAAAAATACTTATTATATATTTATAATAAATACAGAAGAAATGGAGATACTGCACTAAAAATACCACAGTGTAAAAATACTCTGTTGCAGTAGGAGTACTGCATTGTAAATGTCCCTTCCATAAAATATATAATGAATACGTTGTAGTTGAAGTATTAAACTATAATATTTATTTATTTATAAATATAATATTTTTAAGGTCAACTGTTGAATAATTAACTAATATTTAAACATAGTTTAAACTGCATTCTCTCTACTGACCCCAGGGGGCGACTCCTCTGGTTGTATAGAAGTCTATGCTTCAGTGTTAAAGACTGACTAGTCAGGGGGACCACGCCCCCTGACTAGTCAGTAGTAGTATTTTAACACAGACACAGTATAAATACACAGACTTTAGAACAACACAGTATAAATACACATACTTTAGAACAATACACATACTTTAGAACAACACAGTATAAATACACAGACTTTAGAACAACACAGTATAAATACACATACTTTAGAACAATACACATACTTTAGAACAACACAGTATAAATACACAGACTTTAGAACAACACAGTGTAAAGACACATACTTTAGAACAATACACATACTTTAGAACAACACAGTATAAATACACAGACTTTAGAACAACACAGTATAAATACACAGACTTTAGAACAACACAGTATAAATACACATACTTTAGAACAACACAGTATAAATACACAGACTTTAGAACAACACAGTATAAATACACAGACTTTAGAACAACACAGTATAAATACACATACTTTAGAACAACACAGTATAAATACACAGACTTTAGAACAACACAGTATAAATACACATACTTTAGAACAATACACATACTTTAGAACAACACAGTATAAATACACAGACTTTAGAACAACACAGTATAAATACACAGACTTTAGAACAACACAGTATAAATACACAGACTTTAGAACAACACAGTATAAATACACAGACTTTAGAACAACACAGTATAAATACACAGACTTTAGAACAACACAGTATAAATACACATACTTTAGAACAACACAGTATAAATACACAGACTTTAGAACAACACAGTATAAATACACATACTTTAGAACAACACAGTATAAATACACATACTTTAGAACAACACAGTATAAATACACAGACTTTAGAACAATACACATACTTTAGAACAACACAGTATAAATACACAGACTTTAGAACAACACAGTATAAATACACAGACTTTAGAACAATACACATACTTTAGAACAACACAGTATAAATACACATACTTTAGAACAACACAGTATAAATACACAGACTTTAGAACAACACAGTATAAATACACAGACTTTAGAACAATACACAGACTTTAGAACAACACAGTATAAATACACATACTTTAGAACAACACAGTATAAATACACAGACTTTAGAACAACACAGTATAAATACACAGACTTTAGAACAACACAGTATAAATACACAGACTTTAGAACAATACACATACTTTAGAACAACACAGTATAAATACACATACTTTAGAACAACACAGTATAAATACACAGACTTTAGAACAACACAGTATAAATACACATACTTTAGAACAACACAGTATAAATACACATACTTTAGAACAACACAGTATAAATACACAGACTTTAGAACAACACAGTATAAATACACATACTTTAGAACAACACAGTATAAATACACATACTTTAGAACAACACAGTATAAATACACAGACTTTAGAACAACACAGTATAAATACACATACTTTAGAACAACACAGTATAAATACACATACTTTAGAACAACACAGTATAAATACACAGACTTTAGAACAACACAGTATAAATACACAGACTTTAGAACAACACAGTATAAATACACATACTTTAGAACAACACAGTATAAATACACAGACTTTAGAACAACACAGTATAAATACACATACTTTAGAACAATACACATACTTTAGAACAACACAGTATAAATACACAGACTTTAGAACAACACAGTATAAATACACATACTTTAGAACAACACAGTATAAATACACAGACTTTAGAACAACACAGTATAAATACACAGACTTTAGAACAACACAGTATAAATACACAGACTTTAGAACAACACAGTATAAATACACATACTTTAGAACAACACAGTATAAATACACAGACTTTAGAACAACACAGTATAAATACACATACTTTAGAACAACACAGTATAAATACACAGACTTTAGAACAACACAGTATAAATACACAGACTTTAGAACAACACAGTATAAATACACATACTTTAGAACAATACACATACTTTAGAACAACACAGTATAAATACACATACTTTAGAACAACACAGTATAAATACACAGACTTTAGAACAACACAGTATAAATACACATACTTTAGAACAACACAGTATAAATACACAGACTTTAGAACAATACACAGACTTTAGAACAACACAGTATAAATACACAGACTTTAGAACAACACAGTATAAATACACAGACTTTAGCACAACACAGTATAAATACACAGACTTTAGAACAACACAGTATAAATACACAGACTTTAGAACAATACACATACTTTAGAACAACACAGTATAAATACACAGACTTTAGAACAACACAGTATAAAAACACATACTTTAGAACAACACAGTATAAATACACAGACTTTAGAACAATACACATACTTTAGAACAACACAGTATAAATACACATACTTTAGAACAACACAGTATAAATACACATACTTTAGAACAATACACATACTTTAGAACAACACAGTATAAATACACAGACTTTAGAACAACACAGTATAAATACACAGACTTTAGAACAACACAGTATAAATACACATACTTTAGAACAACACAGTATAAATACACATACTTTAGAACAACACAGTATAAATACACAGACTTTAGAACAACACAGTATAAATACACAGACTTTAGAACAACACAGTATAAATACACATACTTTAGAACAACACAGTATAAATACACAGACTTTAGAACAACACAGTATAAATACACATACTTTAGAACAATACACATACTTTAGAACAACACAGTATAAATACACAGACTTTAGAACAACACAGTATAAATACACAGACTTTAGAACAACACAGTATAAATACACATACTTTAGAACAATACACATACTTTAGAACAACACAGTACAAATACACATACTTTAGAACAACACAGTATAAATACACAGACTTTAGAACAATACACAGACTTTAGAACAACACAGTATAAATACACATACTTTAGAACAACACAGTATAAATACACAGACTTTAGAACAACACAGTATAAATACACATACTTTAGAACAACACAGTATAAATACACATGCTTTAGAACAACACAGTATAAATACACAGACTTTAGAACAACACAGTATAAATACACAGACTTTAGAACAACACAGTATAAATACACATACTTTAGAACAACACAGTATAAATACACAGACTTTAGAACAACACAGTATAAATACACATACTTTAGAACAATACACATACTTTAGAACAACACAGTATAAATACACAGACTTTAGAACAACACAGTATAAATACACAGACTTTAGAACAACACAGTATAAATACACATACTTTAGAACAATACACATACTTTAGAACAACACAGTACAAATACACATACTTTAGAACAACACAGTATAAATACACAGACTTTAGAACAATACACATACTTTAGAACAACACAGTATAAATACACAGACTTTAGAACAATACACAGACTTTAGAACAACACAGTATAAATACACAGACTTTAGAACAACACAGTATAAATACACATACTTTAGAACAACACAGTATAAATACACAGACTTTAGAACAACACAGTATAAATACACAGACTTTAGAACAACACAGTATAAATACACATACTTTAGAACAACACAGTATAAATACACAGACTTTAGAACAACACAGTATAAATACACAGACTTTAGAACAACACAGTATAAATACACAGACTTTAGAACAACACAGTATAAATACACAGACTTTAGAACAACACAGTATAAATACACAGACTTTAGAACAACACAGTATAAATACACATACTTTAGAACAACACAGTATAAATACACAGACTTTAGAACAACACAGTATAAATACACATACTTTAGAACAACACAGTATAAATACACATACTTTAGAACAACACAGTATAAATACACAGACTTTAGAACAACACAGTATAAATACACAGACTTTAGAACAACACAGTATAAATACACATACTTTAGAACAACACAGTATAAATACACAGACTTTAGAACAACACAGTATGAATACACATACTTTAGAACAATACACATACTTTAGAACAACACAGTATAAATACACAGACTTTAGAACAACACAGTATAAATACACAGACTTTAGAACAACACAGTATAAATACACATACTTTAGAACAATACACATACTTTAGAACAACACAGTACAAATACACATACTTTAGAACAACACAGTATAAATACACAGACTTTAGAACAATACACAGACTTTAGAACAACACAGTATAAATACACATACTTTAGAACAACACAGTATAAATACACAGACTTTAGAACAACACAGTATAAATACACATACTTTAGAACAACACAGTATAAATACACATGCTTTAGAACAACACAGTATAAATACACAGACTTTAGAACAACACAGTATAAATACACAGACTTTAGAACAACACAGTATAAATACACATACTTTAGAACAACACAGTATAAATACACAGACTTTAGAACAACACAGTATAAATACACATACTTTAGAACAATACACATACTTTAGAACAACACAGTATAAATACACAGACTTTAGAACAACACAGTATAAATACACAGACTTTAGAACAACACAGTATAAATACACATACTTTAGAACAATACACATACTTTAGAACAACACAGTACAAATACACATACTTTAGAACAACACAGTATAAATACACAGACTTTAGAACAATACACATACTTTAGAACAACACAGTATAAATACACAGACTTTAGAACAATACACAGACTTTAGAACAACACAGTATAAATACACAGACTTTAGAACAACACAGTATAAATACACAGACTTTAGAACAACACAGTATAAATACACAGACTTTAGAACAACACAGTATAAATACACATACTTTAGAACAATACACATACTTTAGAACAACACAGTATAAAAACACATACTTTAGAACAACACAGTATAAATACACAGACTTTAGAACAACACAGTATAAATACACATACTTTAGAACAACACAGTATAAATACACATACTTTAGAACAACACAGTATAAATACACAGACTTTAGAACAACACAGTATAAATACACATACTTTAGAACAACACAGTATAAATACACATACTTTAGAACAACACAGTATAAATACACAGACTTTAGAACAACACAGTATAAATACACAGACTTTAGAACAACACAGTATAAATACACATACTTTAGAACAACACAGTATAAATACACATACTTTAGAACAATACACATACTTTAGAACAACACAGTATAAATACACAGACTTTAGAACAACACAGTATAAATACACATACTTTAGAACAATACACATACTTTAGAACAACACAGTATAAATACACAGACTTTAGAACAACACAGTATAAATACACATACTTTAGAACAACACAGTATAAATACACAGACTTTAGAACAACACAGTATAAATACACAGACTTTAGAACAACACAGTATAAATACACAGACTTTAGAACAATACACATACTTTAGAACAACACAGTATAAATACACAGACTTTAGAACAACACAGTATAAATACACAGACTTTAGAACAACACAGTATAAATACACATACTTTAGAACAACACAGTATAAATACACAGACTTTAGAACAACACAGTATAAATACACATACTTTAGAACAACACAGTATAAATACACAGACTTTAGAACAACACAGTATAAATACACAGACTTTAGAACAACACAGTATAAATACACATACTTTAGAACAATACACATACTTTAGAACAACACAGTATAAATACACATACTTTAGAACAACACAGTATAAATACACAGACTTTAGAACAACACAGTATAAATACACATACTTTAGAACAACACAGTATAAATACACAGACTTTAGAACAATACACAGACTTTAGAACAACACAGTATAAATACACAGACTTTAGAACAACACAGTATAAATACACATACTTTAGAACAACACAGTATAAATACACATACTTTAGAACAATACACATACTTTAGAACAACACAGTATAAATACACAGACTTTAGAACAACACAGTATAAATACACATACTTTAGAACAACACAGTATAAATACACATACTTTAGAACAACACAGTATAAATACACATACTTTAGAACAATACACATACTTTAGAACAACACAGTATAAATACACAGACTTTAGAACAACACAGTATAAATACACATACTTTAGAACAACACAGTATAAATACACAGACTTTAGAACAACACAGTATAAATACACATACTTTAGAACAACACAGTATAAATACACATACTTTAGAACTACACAGTATAAATACACATACTTTAGAACAACACAGTATAAATACACATACTTTAGAACAACACAGTATAAATACAAAAACAGGTACAGAACAGTGTCGATATAAGCCCCGCCCACACAGCAGGTGTGTCCTGAAGCCCCGCCCCCAGCTAATAGGCTTTAATTGGGAGGGTGAGCCAGGTGGAGGACAGACGCAGGAGGACAGACGGAGCGCGCGCTCTCCGGAAGCTTCTTCAGGAGTTCTTGAACATAAAGTTAAATAAAGTCAACATGGAGCTGCTGGAGCTGAACGGGACGGACTCTCTTCTGCGGCTGCGCGAGTACAGCTTCGAGCGGCGCTTCGACGAGCGAGGCGCGGTCGCGTGGATGCAGGCCAACTGGTGAGCGCGCGCCCGCGGACACTCACCTGCGAGCTGAGATTTTAATACTACTGACGCCGCCGACCCCCGCTGAGGGTTCGAGTCCCCAACGGGAGGCTGTACCGCCTCCCGTTGGGGACTCGAACCTTCGGCGGGGGTCGCGACACCAGAACCCGCCAGGCATCCTGCACTATAGGGTGTACAGATCACGTGACTCATTTAAACCAGCGGTTTGTGCCGGTCTGGTGAGGCGCGTCACACCGCGTGCTGAAGGCAGGGAGACACTAGAGGGGGAGGAGTCTGCGCAGTGGAGCCTACAGGTGTTCTACAGGTGGGGCGCACTGACGTCACACAGGCATGCGCGGTATGCCGCTGTAATTAAATCGCATCGGGTTATTCCAGTTGACGGTTTCACTCACAGGACGACATATTGATATGAAGCTTCATAAACTATTTGAACTGTTGAGCACGAGTCCACTGACATGTTGCTGTAATTATGACGAATATTCTAAAACTAACGCCTTTTATTTCAGATGAGAAAGTGTTTAATGATAAAACCAAATCATTATACTTTTAAAAGCCTTTTAGTCTACTAATAGATACATAATTCTAATAAAGTGTTAACACGTGAATCAGAGTGAGACATTTTGCATCATAGAGAAGCAAAGAAGGAACAAACAATTTCACATTTTAAAACATTTATTATTCATCAAATGCTGAATATTTTCTCCATTTCAATCGATTGGTCTCTGAAATATAAGAAAAAGACAGAAAATAATAAAAAATGTCTGTCAAAAACCTAATATTCATATTTCAACATTGTAAGGTTACTAAAGTCAGCATTGTAACAGTGTTAGTATTTTAAATGAGCATTTAATGATGTTGCTAGCATTAACTTAATTAAAGTGAGTATTTAAATGTGAGTATTTTGAGGTCTGCATATCTTAAACTGAGTATTTTAATGTTCCAACCTTTTTAAATAAGCATTTTAATAACATTTAAATAGGTGTGTGTGTGTGTGTGTGTGTGTGTGTGTGTGTGTGTGTGTGTGTGTGTGTGTGTGTGTGTGTGTGTGTGTGTGTATTAATTATTTAAATAGCTGAGATGAAAGGGAAAAAAGAACAGAGTATTAATTTAGGAATTAAATGGTAGAAGTGCAAAAGCGACTCTTGATGCTAGCGTTGGTTTAAATATTAGCTTGTTGTACTTGTACCATGAAGTAATTGTACCTCTTTATCGTTATCTCTGTCCTTCATGTGTACATCAATAACATATCTTTGTTCCTCTCAGGAGCAAGTCCTTCGTGTTCTGCGCCGTCTACGCCGCCCTGGTGTTCGGAGGCCGGCACTACATGAAGGCCCGCCCCAAAATGAACCTGCGGCTGCCGCTCATCCTCTGGTCGCTCAGCCTCGCTCTCTTCAGGTAACGGCTCACCTTCAGCGCACCTGCTGGTGCCGTAAGTATATATATATATATATATATATATATATATATATATATATATATATAATGACTTCATGTTTATTATAACGCCAACAGAGCGAGACGTCTAGATCTAGAGAAGATCAATATGTTTCATAGTTCTGTATTTATTACATATTTAATGCACACACACCATTTCAGGTGACCTTCCCTGAGGTGTTTCAGTTGGTGTGTCCTAATCCCCTATAAATGACGTGACCGTGGTTCTGCCCCCAGCATCGGCGGGGCGCTGCGGACCGGGTCCTACATGGTCCAGGTCCTGAGCTGCGGCGGCTTCAGGCGCTCCGTGTGCGACCAGAGCTTCTACAACGGGCCGGTCAGCAAGTTCTGGGCCTACGCCTTCGTGCTGAGCAAAGCTCCCGAGCTCGGTGAGTGACCCGATCCATCCATTTATATATCTACACGTCCTGTTTCTATCTATACCTCTTATATATCCATACACGTCCCACATATCTGCTGTCTCCAGGCGACACGGCGTTCGTGGTGCTGAGGAAGCAGAAGCTGCTGTTCCTGCACTGGTACCACCACATGACGGTGCTGCTGTACTCGTGGTACTCCTACAAGGACATGGTGGCCGGCGGCGGCTGGTTCATGACCATGAACTACGGCGTGCACGCGCTCATGTACAGCTACTACGCGGCGCGCGCCGCCGGCCTGCGCGTGCCGCGGCCGCTCGCCGCGCTCATCACCGGCGCCCAGCTGGGCCAGATGGCCGTGGGGCTGGCGGTGAGCGCGCTGGTGTACCGCTGGATGCCGCAGGGCGACTGCCCCTCGCGGCTGGACAACGTGGCCTGGGCCGGCCTCATGTACCTCAGCTACCTGCTGCTCTTCTGCAACTTCTTCTACCACACCTACCTGCGGCGCCGCGCCAAGCTGGAGTAGCAGGCCAGGTGCATCGTGGGGGATCCGAGCTCAAGACCTCAAACACGCCCAGAGACGAGCTGGAGGACTCTCAGGAACTGGGTTCTGCTCTCGGTCGCCTTTTATCTCCCACCGAACGCTCCAGCAAACTAAACGACACAGGGTTGGTTTCATATCACGAGAATCTCAGCGCCTCAAATTATGTCTTCTGTTCCTTTTTATAAAATAAACGCTTTGTTTTTTTAAAGCGTTCCGATCAGAAACATGTGAAACATGTGAAACATGTGACAACTCATCACCTCGTCAGTCTCGTGCCCCGAAACCAGCCGCTCCCACTCAGCACTGGTTCCACTGGTTCCACTGGTTCCACTGAAACGCTGTTTGAGTCACGTGTGACAGTTTGTTTTAAATATTTTTTTTACTTATTAGATGGTGTTGATTATTATGTTATTGATTATTATATGTCATTGATCTGCTCCAGTTTGATCGACTAGTTTTCCTTCAGAAGTGTAAAAGCTCGTTTTAAAGCAGACGTATTTATTAAGTATGTATCTTGACGCATGATGGCAGCCGCTCGGAGCGGAGGAGTCGAACACTTGCGGTGTTTCACCAAATGTTACTCTATTAATATCACGCGCTGAATATTTATCAGTTTGTACGTTTAATATTTTGAGTTTATTTTTACTGAAGCTGAGAAACTTCTTCACGACCGGTTCAGTCTGTCCTCTGGTGGTGTTGGTGGTGTTGTTGTTGTTGTTGTTATTGTGTGTGTGATCGTGAAAGTTTGAGAGTCGGAGAAGCTCAGAGATCCAAATGAAAGCCGTGATGATGAAGATTTTCTGTATGAACACACTTTTTAATATTTCTGCTGTTGATCTTCAGGTTTAAAATATTTGTCTTTATTGTTTTGACTTTACATAATAAAGAAGCTGTTTATAAATATGCGCTTTGATTCCTTTAAATAGACCAAAGAAGCAACTCAATTTAAGACTTTTTTATTTTTATTAAACCAAATGTTTCACTTTGTTAAACGTGATCCTGATGACTGACCTGAGATCAGCCGTCACTCTTTAAACACTGAAGAACCTGATCTGGATCCTCAGGACGTCTCACTCTGATCCGTATTGATGGACAGAAGAATGAACACGTGCTGCCCTCTGGTGGCCACAACGTGTGTGTGTGTGTGTGTGTGTATGTATATATGTGTATGTGTATGACTCACTTGCTTGGAGACAGTTGTTTGAGGTCATTTTGTTGTTCAGACCTACAATGAACATATTTTAACCAGATGGTGAATAAGAAAAGATATAATATATAACTTGAGTTTAATCTGTAATCGTCTCTGGTATGAAACGCCAGAGATCAGTCCATCAGCTGCAGCGTCCAATCACATAACAGATGAACAGTGAGGGGGCGTGTCCAGCGTTAAAACACTTCCTGGAAGCTCTCAGGGCTCCTCCATCATGACTCCTCAGAGCTTTGGGACGGCCGTCAAGATGGCGGCGCAGAATCACTTCCGGTTCAATCGAGGAGCGAGGAAACGATAATTTAGAGAGTTGGGATGCACCACAAGGAGAGAACAGGGATGAGCCGCTACCTTGAGGTTTCAGGACGACCTCTCTCTCCATGAACATGACAACTTTACAAAGTACAAAAGTACAACGTACGCGGACATAACACGTCATTAATAAATACAGTTTCCACTTTCAAATTTCAAAATTTCGTTTACGTTACGGCGTTGCACTCGACGCTTGCGCTCGTCACTCTTGGCGTTTTGCTAAAAGCCTCCGTGAGATCTCCCTGAGGTCTTTTCTGCTGTTGCGTCTCAAAACAGAATAAAGCTCAACATTGAGCATTAATTGAGAGCCGTATCAAATCTACAACCCTGTTTATAAAGATGTGTAGAGGAAAGCTGCTCACTGCTGCACTAATACTGAAACAACCTGATGCTCACACATCTCACTCATTTTGTTTTGCACAGGTTGAACGTTATTGTTATTATCTTATATTCATTATAAAAAATATATTTAGTGCAAAACAGGTTATTTCAGCCACAATATGTATTTCTTTTGCCAAATATTAGTGATTTTTTGCACAGATAGAACTTTATTTGCAATGTTCTAACAAAGTGATTGCACATGTTATTAGTTTCTGTCTGATGGAGCGATCTGGTTTACTTGAAAGGGATTTACCTTTTCTTTATTCTATTATTTGAAAAAGCACGGATGGAGGAGTCACAAAAAGTTGGACCATTTTGTTACCATGTTGGTGGGGCGGTGGGGTGCGAACATTATTCTTCCTCCAAAGTGGGGCGTGACAGAAAAACCACTGGGGTAAATAAAGGTGAAATAAATAAATAAAAGTGCACACACAGAAGGCTATAAAAGGAAGGATGAACCATTTAAAGAGCTTTTTCTGTTAAATAAACTGCTCCTCGAGTGGACACGTCTCATCCTGATCACATCTCTTATCGACTCCCTAATTTGCTTTTCCATAATTGCCGTCATGAATATAGTTGGATCAGAACAACATCCTAGTCCCTGCACTCAGACTGGGCGACACGACAAATCTGGGGAGGAGACTTCTAATCAATTTGATATATGTGCAGTTTGCCTAGTGCAGTAAGTAGTGTCCAAAATTCTCAAAAATAAAAACACCCTTGTCACAACTGTCACCGGGGGGCAAAAAGAGTGATTGAGATGGACCCAAATGCTCAGAGACACGGAGAAACAGATGGACGATATCCCTTCACTATAGGTAGGTCTCCGGAAAAAAGGCTTTTTCTTTAAACTCTGACCTTGGTATCAAACGTACCACCCACAATCTACACACTAAGTCCTGTAATCACTTGCAACACCAAGCATGATAAACCAGCAGAGCATCAAAACAATCTGAGCCAACCAGGTTAGTAATCGCATGAGGTTGAACACCATTTAACTTCAGCTTGTAGAAGGTCTGTAATTCATATTCATATCCAATCATTCAGTCCTGTCAGCCTGTCCCAGGAGAAGAGTTCTCTTACCTCATGGAGACGACCAGACGCCTGCAGAGACGAGCAAGACTGGACTTTGGTTGGAATGTACAAAATACAAACCAGTTTTATTTGTTTTTACAATAACAAGGTTAAAGGTTACAACAACGGATAATGCAAGAAGTAAAGAAAAGAAAAGATAAAATGTCAAAACCTTCAAAGTTAAGATCACCAACAATCCTCGTCAAAAAGACTTCAAACCAGAAGCCTAAAAGAAGCATAAAAAAGTCCTGGTTCTTTGTTGTCTCCTCATAATTCTACCTTTTTACTTGGAGCATCTTTAACTTCCTGGTCCATATATGGTCGACAACTAAACATTAGTAAATCATTGGATGAAGCTGTTTATGTAGTCTTACTATTCATGACAGACTTCTTTAAGTTGACAGTTATTTCTAAGGTTCCTGTCTGGTCTTCCTGGTGGAACATCAGGCAGAATGTCTCCTAAACAGTTACCATGGTTACAGCATCTGCACTTACAACCTGTTTCCTACGCTGACTGACAAAGATCAGACCAAAGTATGTTAAACCAAGATCATCATTTACTCATCTTAACCATTCGTGATTATAAAGCATATCTGATCACACATGAACACATGAATGAAAATCACTGAAACATTATCGTCATTAAATAAACACATGATCAGTAATAATACAAATCAAAGAATAAAAAGTAAAATCATCATCATCCAAATGACTCTGAGCTCAGTAATGGGTAAGAAACCAATATTAACTTATTGAGTTGGTTCTTGATCAGTAGTTTGGTTCTAACTTCTTTTGTCTCTTTTGATTTGTTTCTATGAGTTTCCCCAAACTAGCACACAGTCAGTGATGAATGGAAGTCAAAGTGAACAATACAACGTGAATAATGAAGCTGGACTTAACAAATCCTTCATGTATACACTGTTGTGATGGATTTGGACATTTTAGCTTTGACATGATGTTTATGTGGTTTATGATCTAGAATCATCCAAAACTTTGATTTATTTTGATCTCAACGTCACTTATCAAAGTTTGTTCATTTGTTCCTCGACGATCAAAGATGATGAATTTAGTTTCTTCAAATCAAAACAACGCTTTACAAGTTGTGATTATTTCTCCACAGAAGCTGAATCTGATCCAGAAAGACTCTCGTTTGACATTCGGAGGTTTTTCTTCACACAAACAAATGTTTCAAGACAACAAAGTTGAGTTTTATACACAAAGTAAAACATGTTCCACAGCTTCTCTCAGACAACAGATCATTTCAGGTCATTACATGGACCTCGCTCAGCTCTCAGACCTCCATCTGCAACACCACAAGTCCAGAGAGCTCTCAACCCCCCTGAGTCCAGACCAGCTCAGGTACCCCTCACCTGCTGCACCTGTTTACAACCACTGAGAGATCAGGTTGCTGCTAACTAACATCAGCTGTGTGATCCTGTACAGGCTGAACTACCTGGACAGCAGAGAGAAGGTTTCTCTACCAGGAGGAGACTCTCAATCCTCCAGAGAACACAGAGACACTGAGGAACGAGGCCAGGACCAGAACCCAAACCAAGGATAAAGAGGTTCAGTGAATGTGGTGCTGAAGGTGTGGAGGTGGATCAGTGTGTCAGAGGAGACTCTGTAGAAGGACAGAGAGCCAGCAGGACAGTCCACATACACTGCTACTCTACCAGAGAAGGAGGAGGAGGAAGAGATGTGTGTTCTCATCTTATTGTGACAGACAGAGTAACCACCATCATAACACCCCAGACTCCAGGACTGATCATTCATTCCAAACAAACAGTCTCCACTGTCTCCTCTCCTTCTGATTCCTCTGTAACTCACTGATATATAAACTCCTCCTCTCCACTCGACCTCCCAGTAACAGCGACCAGTCAGACCAGTTCTACACAGCAGCTGCTCCCAGTAGTCAAACCTGTCTGGATGATCAGGATATGACTGATCCTCCTCCACACATGTCACCTTCCTGTTGTTGTCAGACAGTTTGAGGTTCCTGTTCACTGTGTTTGTGTCGAGTGTGAGTTCATAGGAATCTGATGGAGAGAACAAGACACAATACAGCTGCAGTTATTAATCTATCATCTGTTCATCTAGTGACACTTTGATGACATCAGAGATGTGAATGAGTGATGTCACAGTCTGAAGATGGTTGAATGTTTTCATGAATCAAACTCAAAGCACACTTACACTTCCTCAGACCTGGTCTGACCCATCGGACTCCAGCAGGCTCCACCCTGAAAGGAGGAGGAGTCAGAGCAGCATGAACACATGAACATGACATCACTCTCATCACAGAGCTTTGCTATTCATGTTCACATGGACCACTTATTATTCATCAGCTCATATTCTGTTACTTCCAGCAGATCAACATGATGACTCATCAGGACTCTTTGTGTTTGTGTCACCTGATGAATGGAAGTCCACTATTCTCTCTCTTAGCTCTGTGTTTGGTCTCCACCTCCTGAGGGAAACATCTGTCTCTTTAGCTGCTAAATATGAATAAATATTGTCTAAACGATTATAAAATAAGGTTTTCAAAATAGGTTGAAGTATGTTCAACTAATTCATCAGATGCTTTAACAGTGGTGGCAGAAGCCTTGACGAAAGACATAAAACCGAGGTTCGGGTTTCACTGAGAAAGAATTTACTGTGATAACTCCACACACTTAGTAAACAAGTCTTAACACACTTGGCTGCTGTGTCTGGGACAGAGGTGAAGTATCATAGTTCACTGTCCCCAGTCAGCAAGACTAATACATGAAATAAGTTTTCACTGCATATGACTATGCTAATTACTTTAAAAATGTATAATAATTTAGTTTAAATATTTGTTTTGCACACACTGCAGAAAGTGAGCCAATTGTCTGCAGAGTTTTGCCGCTGATGAACCTTAAATTACGGATACCAAGCACCTCTTATGTGAAGTCTGGGTGAACAGGGATTTGAATTCAATATGATTATTTGTCTGAAACCAGTGGAGATACTAACAGCATATAGGAGGCTTAGTGGTGTCTGTAAGGCTTCAGTGGGAAACACTTGCAGAAATTGGTAGAGCAATGGAGACACTTAGACCAGGGCATGTGATTAGACTACCAGGTTTATGCTGTTGGAGGAACAATAAATGAGTTAAATGGTCTAAGGGATTCAGGGGAGTATACACTATCTGTTGATAACACTGGACAGGATGTCCAAACTTTTTCTCAAAATGAGGGTAAATCAATTCCCAGAGAATGCCTAATGCAGACCAGTCACAACCACAAAAACAACTATTGATGATAAGGTCACCACCGCTCCGAGCAGCACAGATGCAGACGGGGTCACTTATCTCAACATGACTACAAACTGAGGCTCTAAACACTAGAGGCCAGGTTCACTGCGTCCTACATCTATTCTCCTCCCCCAATGTAACAGACGCTGTGCCGCCTTTCCAGTAGAATGACTCAGCACCGCCCTGTTTCTCACCCTGAGCTGCAAACTACACTTGTTTCACTAGATACTTCTTTGAAGGAACTCTGGTGGCACCCTGAAGGGGTTAATGTGACATCACACAGAATCAAACTGTAGCAGGGATAGAGTCAATATTCCTCTGGTGGAAACAATAAAATAGGGTTGATTGGATACATGATGCAGAAAGGAATGGCATGTAGACATGTTGCTGGGGGAGGGGGAGGTGGTGAGGTGTCTGTAGAATGTTTGACTGATCCTGTTGTATTTATATTTCCTACCAGCACGGCGCTGGACGGGTCAGAGACCAGGGGTTCTGAGGATGGCAGAGAGCAGGGATTTACAAGCCCTTCAACAAACTGCTGGAATCGTGGTCCACTTCCCCACGAGGTGAAGCAGTGGGGCAGCAGACTCCTGGTCCCCTGCATTATGACAAGGCCATCTGTCTGAACACACTGATAACACTGGACTGTAAAACAATTATGATTCACACGCCGAAAATCAAGAGACATTCCAGAGTGATGACTGCAGTACCATATCTGCAGCTGGTGGAGAAAAGAACATTATTTTATTTCAGGAAGGGAAAAGTTGCTTATAGAAAGGTTTTATCCTCCAAGAAGGTTTTCATCCTGATATAAACATCTTTACCCGACGACGAAGTGCTATCCAGAAATAAAGCATTGTTACTAGACAATAAGATTTTTTTAAAGTCCTGAATCCAGGGTTTTTGGTAAATGTGATGATATATTCTAAAACGTTTTTCTTTTAATTAAATTGTTATACTTAGTATAAAAATGAGGGAAATGTTAGAAGAAAAACTTTTAATCAAGTACTGTTTCACAGTTATATTATGAATCATAGACTGTGTGAAGGCGTGTGCTTCTCATGTGACCTCCTCTCCTGTTAAAACATGCGTGTGCTTTCACAGTGACCTTCTGATGGTCCTGAGATGCGGATGCCTCCATGTCTCTGTGTGAAGAACGTGGTGCTCCTTGTGATCATGACCATGCCGATGCAAGCCAACCTGAAGAGTCATGAGAGCTTCTGTGATGGTGTCATTAATGTATTTAAGAGGTAACTCTCTCATTCATGGAGCAGTCCAGGATACGCAATTGACATATCATGTTGTGTACTTCCGTAACTGTTTCTCTTTGCAAAGAATGAATGTCCTGATTAATGATTTTACCTCAAGGTGTTGAGTACATTTTTCTATCAGAAACACACACTGGAGGCAGATGACGAGCATTAAAACATAAAACTATAGTTTCACATGAGCCCACAAACTGCAGCGTGACGACGTTGATGCATGTCGACCCACCATGATGTACAGAAACAAAGTAGAAATACTTTGTTTCTGTACTTATGTCGTTTTTTGGGATATCTTTACTATTTATATTTCTGTTGACTTTTACTTCACTACATTTTGAAAAGAAAACTGATACTTTTACTTTTACTCCGATACATTTCCCTGAAACCTTCGTTACTCGCTACAAAATCAAATCAATCTTTAGAAGAAAACACATCGGGGACTGTGGTGGAACACAGACTCCACAAGCAGGTCTGCAGAATCATAATATTATGCATTCCTCTCAGACCTGGGCATCTTACGGCTCTCCCAGTCCGGCCCGCGCGAGGTCAATGAAAAATGAAAAATAAATCAATAAGATGCACGGCATGAATGCAATACAACGGCACTTGTAGTGACTGATCCCCGCTAGTCACTGGGCTGAGAGGTCCTGTTTCCTACTCGCTTGTTTACAGGTGAGAGTCCAGGCCGTTTATGTTCGCTTACGCAGCCTCAGCCACGGCTTGTTGCAACTTGAGGACTTGAGACTGCAGTGAAAGCGTATTGTTCTGTAGTTTCTGTGCTAACGAGCAGCGAGTGCTGCCGCGAGCCGCTCCGCCTCACAGAGCGCTCACAGGCGGTCAGTCTCACAGGAGCCTCGCTGCAGACTCCAAGTCCAGATTGAACATTAATATCACAAAGCCGTCTGATCCACTATGCAGAGCACTTTAAGTCAGGATCACTTCTGGATCTTTACTCTTCTCTCAAAGAGGAGAACGTTCCTCATGAGGAAAGATGCTCAGAAGATGTTGGTTCTCTTTGGATCTACCTACATGAGAACAAACATTCTAGTGATGAAGGTCAACAGATCAGATCCTCTCTCTGATACCTGTCAGCTGTCCTTCATCTCCACCTCATTCAACCAGACTTCATGCTCTTGTTCAAGCAACACAGACTGGACTTTTCTCACTGAGGAAGAACAACTGAACTGGAAAACATCAAAAGCACTGATTGCTTTTATATAAAGTTAATAAATGGCTGGTCTTTAACATACATCTTTAAGGTAAGGTTTAAAAAAATCTTAAAAAATGTAATTACATTTTTTACATATTTTCATAGCCTTATTGTAACATGTATTCTTACCAGTAGCAGCTCAAAAACATATAACTTACAGTTTTTTAATAAAGTAGTAACATTAATATTGAGTTAATTGAATTAAGTTCAGAATTGGACAATATTATCTCTATGTTCAGTCTACTCCTTAACTTAAACCTTTAGTCCAGTCTACTCCTTAACTTAAACCTTTAGTCCAGTCTACTCCTAAACTTAAACCTTTAGTCCAGTCTACTCCTTAACTTAAACATTATTGTCCAGTCTGAACATGTGCCCATCCCCCCAAGTGAACCAAAACCTTCCAGACTAAACAATGCTTATCTTCTCACTTTCCCCTAAATACACCTCATTGGACCGGGACACTAAAGTAAGGGTTTCTTTCATGTCTCTAGTATATATGGTACTATAGGATTTCTAATAATAATAATAATAATAATAGCTAGGATTTATATAGCGCCTTTCATGAAACCCAAGGACGCTTATAGACTGACTGAGAGTGACACACACCCTATTTCATCAGAATCTCAGACGCACACTCTCTTTCTCACTACCTACCTGTGTGAGAAAGAGAGATACTATTTTGACGGGAAAGCTCCGCCCACGCTTATCAGGGGAGGTGAAACATACAAAGTGTTGCTGAGGAGTTCTACCAACTTTACTCTGCAGATACATACAACTCAGCAGCTTCCTGTAGGGCAACATGAGCAACAGGAATAAAAGGATGAGGCCCTGGAGCACATCCTTGATCACCACAGTGAAATAGAGGAGGACGTGTCTGAAGATGAAGACCGTCTTGAGGTCAATTCAGATTTCTTAACACTAGAAATAAACATAAATAAAGTTACTTTCAATATAAATCATTATGACTCATTTAACTTAATTTGGAATGAACAGGTGAATATGACCTTGAACAGCAGAGGTGTTCTTTATTTATCTACATCACTCCATGACAACAAGAAAGTCTCAAAATACATGTTATGGTAAGATAATGCAATTTATATCTAGGTTTTTCCAATGTACCTAAAAGAATTGTTTGACTGTGTATTTTTCAGTCAAACGAGTGAGTCAGCCTAATTGAACTCTGATCTATGGAGGGGTGAATAACTCAATTCCACTAAAAACTGATTGAATTGTTAGTAATGGTGTTGGTGATGAGGTACAAACTATAATTATTAGGATTGTTTGGTTTCTGACAAGTTTTGGATGATTCAAGTCACATTGAGCCGGGAACATCATTGCTGTGCCTAAGACACAAACGTAACAGGAGGCTTCTGTCTGTATTGATCGTCTGATGTGGGACCCAAACAGTTAAATGAGTGTGTCAGGGTCATATTAACCAGGCTGACAGTGTGACAGAGAACAGGTTTCCAGCTCTACCTCCTCTATCAGACTGATGGTCTGTGGCTGCAGCCTCTTCATACCTGAGAGTCTCCAGTCTCCAGTGTGCACCGTCTAGTCCAGCAGACAGCAGCTTCACTCCTGAGTCTCCTGGATGATTGTAGCTCAGGTCCAGCTCTCTCAGATGGGAGGGGTTGGAGCTCAGAGCTGAGGCCAGAGAAGCACAGCCTTCCTCTGTGATCAGACAGCCTGACAGCCTGCAAACACACAAAACAACACACATGACATCTTAGACAATTTTGAGGGGGATACGAGTTCATCCATGAATCAAAATTTAAGTGTCTATTAGTTTACATGTTGATGAATCCTGACCTGAGAGTCTCTAGTCTACAGTGTGGACTCTCCAGTCCAGCAGACAGCAGCTTCACTCCTGAATCCTGCAGGTTGTTGTTACTCAGGTCCAGCTCTCTCAGACTAGAGGACTGGGAGCTGAGGACTGAGGACAGAGCTTCACAGCTTCTCTCTGTGAGGTTACAGCCACTCAGTCTGAAGAGACAAGGAGGAAGACAAAATAAGCAATAAGTGTAAAAGATAGCAGCGTATTTAAGTTGTGATGTATGAAGCTAACTCTCTCTGTACTTACAGAGCTTTGTTGGAGGCTTTGACCACTGGCAGCAGCCTCAGAAGAGCCCCCTCTGAAGCAGAGTATTTCTTCAGGTCAAACACCTCCAGATCTTTTCCTGATGATAGTAAGATGAAGACCAGAGCTGACCACTGAGCAGGAGACAGTTTATCTCTGGAGAGACGTCCTGAACTCAGGGACTGTTGGATCTCCTCCACTAGAGAACCATCATTCAGTTCATTCAGACAGTGGAACAGATTGATGCTTTTCTCTGGAGACACATCCTCACTGATCTTCTCCTTGATGTACTGGACTGTTCTCTGATTGGTCCGTGAGCTACTTCCTGTCTGTGTCAGCAGACCTCGTAGGAGAGTCTGATTGGTCTCCAGTGAAAGACCCAGGAGGAAGCGGAGGAACAAGTCCAGGTGTCCATTGGGACTCTGTAAGGCCTTGTCCACAGCACTCTGGTAGAGATGTTTGGGTTTAGGTTTTGACAACATTGAGGTTGTTTGTTTAAATACTTTAGACAACAGGGAGGTTGTTTGTTCTTCTGCCAGCAGGTTGACATCAGAGTTGATGAAGGTCAGATGGACATGAAGAGCAGCCAGAAACTCCTGAACACTCAGATGGACGAAGCAGAACACTTTGTCCTGGTACAGTCCTCTCTCCTCTCTAAAGATCTGGGTGAACACTCCTGAGTACACTGAGGCTGCTCTGATATCAATGCCACACTCTGTCAGGTCGGATTCATAGAAGATCAGGTTCCCTTTCTGCAGCTGATCAAAAGCCAGTTTTCCCAGAGACTCAGTCATCTTCCTGTTCTCTGGACTCCAGTGTGGATCTGTCTCAGCTCCTCCATCATACTTGACCTTCTTCACTTTGGACTGAACCACCAGGAAGTGGATGTACATCTCAGTCAGGGTCTTGGGCAGCTGTCCTCCCTCTGTGGTCTTCAACACGTCCTCCAGAACTGTAGCAGTGATCCAGCAGAAGACTGGGATGTGGCACATGATGTGGAGGCTTCGTGAGGTCTTGATGTGGGGGATGATCCTGCTGGCCTGCTTCTTATTTCTGAACCTCTTCCTGAAGTAGTCCTCCTTCTGTGGGTCAGTGAACCCTCTGACCTCTGTCACCAAGCCAACACAGTCAGGAGGGATCTGATTGGCTGCTGCAGGTCGTGTGGTTATCCAGAGGCGAGCAGAGGGAAGCAGTTTCCCCCTGATGAGGTTTGTCAGCAGCACATCCACTGAGGTGGACTCTGTGACATCAGTCAGGACCTCATTGTTGGGGAAGTCCAGAGGAAGTCGACACTCATCCAGACCGTCAAAGATGAACACAACCGGGAACTCTTCAAACCTGCAGATTCCTGCGTCTTTGGTTTCAGTGAAGAAGTGATGAACAAGTTCCACCAAGCTGAACTTCTTCTCTTTCAGCACATTCAGCTCTCTGAACGTGAATGGAAACGTGAACTGGAGGTCCTGGTTGGCTTTGTCTTCAGCCCAGTCCAGAGTGAACTTCTGTGTTAAGACTGTTTTCCCGATGCCAGCCACTCCCTTTGTCATCACTGTTCTGATTGGTTCCTCTCCTCCAGGTGAGGCTTTAAAGAGGTCTTCTTGTCTGATGGTGGTTTCTGGTCTGTGTGGTTTCCTGGATGCTGTTTCAATCTGTCTGACCTCATGTTCATCATTGACCTCTGCAGTCCCTCCCTCTGTGATGTAGAGCTCTGTGTAGATCTGGTTCAGAAGGGTTGGGTTTCCTGCTTTAGCGATCCCCTCAAACACACACTGGAACTTCTTCTTCAGGTTACATTTGAGTTCACGCTGACAAACTGGAGCAAGAAGTCCTGAATGAACACACAACAAAGAGGATCAATGAGTCAAAGAATAGATTTCAACATGTCATTTCCTCAAAGAATGAGTCTATGAATATATTCTGGTCTCTTGAGACATTAGTAAACGTCCCATTTATCCAGCATGTTAAATCTTTATAGAAATCCTCTTACTGCTCCGCAGACAGTCAGCCAGCTCCTCCTGCTTCATGCTCCTCAGGAAGTGCAGTGAGATCTTCAGAAATGCTTCTCTGCTCCTCCTCCTCTGCTCTTCATCCTCACCATCCAACACCTCCTCATCCTCTCTCTGACTCGCTAAGCATTCTGGGTAATCTGAACTCACAACCTTCTGGATCTTCTTCAGCTCGTCCTTCACAAAAGTGAGGATGTTCTCCTCCAGCAGCTGGAACAGAATATGATATGAATGACAAACTAAAACCATGGAAGCAAACATCAGATCCATGTTGGACAGACTGACAACCCACTGGTCTAAAGAGTGCAGCATGGAGATGGTTGTGAACAGAATAGATGTAAAAGTAGTTGTACATGTACAGACCATAAATATGGAGTCCAGGTGTGTTTGATGCTGCTGGGCAGACGGACCTCTGGGAACCTCTGAGCTCTCCTGGTCCTCTCTGTGGAGGAGTCATGAACAATCAGCTCACATTGTGTTTGCTCCACAGACTGTTTATTGTTCATGATATTAAAACACAAATACAACAATAAGTTAAACATGTTGTGTTGTGTCATGATGAATCATTTTATAAACCAGATGCTAGTTTTAAGAACTTACTCTGGGTCATAAGAACGTTGTTCATCTTTGAAGGTAATCACAAAGTCTTTAGACCGATCACTCTTCATGGACACACAGCTGGGTTCAGGAGACTTTTCTTTCTGCTGTGAACTGATAGAAACACTGAGAATTACTGAACATAAAGGTTTTCTGAACAAACAAGATTTATTTTTCTGCTTCCACTGGTTTTATTCGACAGTAAAAGTGATGTTATTTTCATTACAACTTGTAGTTAATGGTAAAGAAGACACAGCTTATTTATATTACATATATATATATATATATATATATATATATATATATATATATATATATATATATATATATATATATATATATATATATATTTAAAAACACAATATATATACAATTATATGTGTATATATATCAGTGTTTCCCCCACCTTTATAATGCCCCCCTGTAATTTTCTCGATATTGCCAGATCACAAGTCATCATTTATGATTCTCTTTCCTATAGAACAGGTCGACACCTTGTTCTGTTATTAAACAAACTAAACGGCCGTATTTTATTTATATTATCCACGCACAGCGTGTCATTCCTGTCTCTAAATGGTCGCGTTAACACATCTCCTCTGCTCGCGCGCACACAGGTGAGCACTGAGCACATACACCAGCGGACAGAGAGCGTCGAAAAATATGTCGCGTGAAAAGTAGACCGCTATATCTGTGTTTTAACAAAATGAAGTTATTTACAGAAAAAGTTTGAGAACCACTACTTTAAGTGTTTGTGTCGGTGTCGCCGCTGCCGTCGCCCCCGTCACCCCCCTGAAACCTAGGGGAAACACTGTATATATATATATATATATATATATATATATATATATATATATATATATATATATATATACATAAAGTATATACAGTATATATAGTATATATAATATATTTATAAACACAATATATATATACAATGATATGTGCCCATAGTCTTCTGAAACCTAGTCTCCAGAACTCTGCAGCTTTCTGAAACTCTGACCTCTGTATATGTATAAATATATAAAATATATATTTAAAAACACAACATATATACAATTATGTGTGCCATAGTCTTCAAAAAACTAATCCTCAAACTACAACAGGGTGTACCCGAAACTCTTTGTAGTCTCCAAACCTCTGAAGCTCTGACCTCTCCTGGTCTGTGGAGGAATAAACTCACATTGTGTTTGCACCAGAGACTGTTTACAGTTAATGATTCATATACAAACACCTACAGAGCAGTTAGTTAAATATATTGAGTTCTGTCATGATTGATCATCATGAAAACAACACTGTGAATGATGCACGACCAATTATGTGTTTCATAACTGAGAATCAGAACAGTTAGTCATCCGTTTCATCTGTTTTAAGAACTTACTCTGGGTCATAAGAACGGCGTCCATCTTTGAAGTTAATCAGAGCACCTTTAGACCGATCACTCCTCATGGACACACAGCTGGGTTCAGGAGACTTTTCCCTCTGCTGCTGTGAACTGATCGAAACACTGAGATTTCATCATCATCATCAACATCATCATCATCATCAACATCATCATCATCATCATCATCATCATCATCATCATCATCAACATCATCATCATCATCATCATCATCATTCGATCATGAACAATCAGCTCACATTGTCTCCGTCCTCACAGAGACCAACACAAGGTAAAGGTCCATGAAGTGATATCTGGATGTGGATCAGATGACTCCCTGTACTGGTAAAGGTGTACTAGTCCTACTGGTCCCACTGAGAATCAACAGCTCAGTATTTCAGTCATCTGTTGGATCTGTTTTAAGAACTTACTCTGGGTCATAAGAACGACGTCCATCTCTGAATTCAATCATGCGACCTTTGGACCAATCACTCTTCATGGACACACAGCTGGGCTCAGGTCCAGCTCCAGGTCCAGGTCCAGGTCCAGGTCCAGGTTCAGCTCCAGGTCCAGGTCCAGGTCCAGGTCCAGGTTCAGCTCCAGGTCCAGGTCCAGGACAGTCTGGTCTCTGATGGATCCTGGTCACACATGTAGAAGCAGAGTCAGTGAGTCAAAGACGTTGTGACATGAGAAGAGTCATGACAGGTAGAGATGGTCCTCTCACCTCTGAGCTCTGGTCTGGTCATGGTCCCCACACAGACTGGTTTTAGAGGGAGGGACTCCCTCCTCTCGGTCCTCACACTGACTCATAGCAGAGTCCACACCTTCACACCAACACCACCACCTGCTGGAGAGATCACACATTACTGCTCTTCATCATGACCGTCACCTTCACCTCAATACTAAATACACTCATGGGACAGTTTCACTTTATATTCGTGAATCGTTCTGTGTGCATTTGCACTATTGAGACTGATCTGACCCCATACAGCTCCTGTTTAACTCAGAAAAGTCTGAAGAGAAAAGTTCAATAGAAAAAGTGTCTCAGACAGTTGAGTTAAGAAAAGGTCGACTACAACCTGCTGATTAACGTGCACACTTTGAAAAAAATATTTATTAATCTTTTTAAATGGTAAAAAGTCTGGCAGCAGAAATTCCCATTAAATTAAAGTAAAATAAAATGTATTCTCATACAATTAAAAACAGATATTAGCTCTAAATACACATGTAAAACATGGAAGAGACAACTGCATAATACTGCATATTAAGGTCACTAATTTAACTTTGGTGATTTCATATAATTATTCAATTGATCTCCAACATCTGTCTGTTAAAGTTGAGATTTCTGAATATTAAACAAACTTCACTTTAGCTTCTTTTAAACATGTCAAAAGACGTCATTTTAAATGTTCATCCTATAAGTTTACATGTTTTACAAGTTAAATATTGTTCATCAACTTCAACAAATGGAGCTGTGCTGTTTCTCCTCATGATCTCCTCCAGAGTCCAGAAGTCAGTAAAACACAGAACAGTAGGATGACATGTAACGTCCTCATAGGAAACACTGTGGTCACATGGTCACATGTGCAAGCTTTCATTGGACGGGATCGTTCACGTCACCATCTGATCAGTTAGTAAAAGGTCGACTACGACCTGGTGACCAATGAGAGGAAAAGTGAACACTAAAGAAAACACCAACACATTCAAACACTGTAGAAAATGGACTAAATGTCTTTAACCAGAAGGAGAAATGAACATGAAGCTTTGTGGACTTAAAGGACTGAAAGCAGCAGGTGAGAGCAAACAGAGTCTCTCAGGTGTGTTTCAGTGCAGGAACAAAGGCCCAGGTGAGCTCTCTGGTCTCTGCTGGGTCCTAGTGCTCACCCTTTACTGCCTTCCCCTCCACGTCAGTAAGAGTCCTGACAGACCCCAGATCAGACTGAACTCCTCTTCTTCATCACAGTGTCATCATTCAGAGCAACACTTCATCTGGACTTCAACATTCAAACTAACAGCAGCTTCTCTCTGTTTAAGCACACAGGCGGCCATCTTGTTTCCCAGCTGTTTGAAAGCAGCTTTAAAGAGTCACACGTTCACAACAATCAATAACGTCATTTCAACCAATCGCAGCTCCACTTACTGATGGTTTAGCCGTGGACTTCATCAGAGTGCAGCTCTCTTCTGTCCTCAGCAGGTCTGTGGAGAAAAGGAGCTTCGTGCTTCACTTCAACTTCAACTTGCATCAGACGAAGTGAAGTGACGCAGCTTCTTATCCTTCACCAGAGAGAGTTCCTCACGTCACTATCAGAGTATGCAGTCTGACTGGTTGACTGAGTCTCAGTCTGAGCTGCGTTCACACATGTTCACACATGTCATTGTGCACAGAAACCTCCTCACAGCTCCAACAAGAGTCTTTCAGGATCAAATCCAGCATCTGTGGACAAATCCAGACAACTTGTAAAGAGTGTCTTTGCCAACAGACTGGACTCTGTAGTGGAGACCAGATGTTCAGAGGATCCATGCTGCCCCTCTTTGTCACCTTGTGTTCTTGTACATGTAGACTAGTAGGGACCAGATGATCAAGCAGAAAGCTTTGCAGCAAATGTTGTGTAGAGTTGATCTTGAATAAATCCATTCACTAAGACAACAGAGTCTGACCTGACAGTGTTTTTATTCTTCACTCCACTTTGTTGGTCTGGTTGAACCTGTTGGGGCGGGACAACTTACCCACGTATGAGTCTTAGGCTGCGTTCCAGATCCTTTACTCTTTCTGTTTACTTTAGGACATACTGCAGCTTTATGCATTAATGAGGACATACCACTTCCTCATGACACGGCACCTTGAACTTTGACCTCTTGCTCATATATCTGCTGTGCAAAAGACCCCAACAGACAAAACACACTCCTAACAGACCCTACCAGACCATAACCGGCCCAAACAGGCCCTTACACACTCCTAACAGACCCTACCAGGCCTCAGCACAGTCTCCACCATGTTCACCAGATGATGTGGTTTGCTTCAAATAAGGAGCAAATAATAAGTTCCTTTCCTTCTCTACACTTTTCTCTTCCCGCCATTCTTTTACAAGGTGTTCTTGGTTTCATCTTCCAAAGAACCTTCATCTAGAACTGATCCGGCTCATTCCGATGTGTTCTGGTCTAATCTGGTCTTCCTGGTCTCCAGTGCTCCCAGTGCTTTGCACCTTGTTGTAAACCTTCTGTATTCAGAATCTTGATTGGAGACTTTGACAAAGACACGCCTCCCTCCTCCAGAGTATTCCGGACCTCAGTGTTCATGCGTTGAAGGGTTTTCTTCACCATGGACAGGATTCTGCTACGTCTCCTTCACCTGTCCTCCATGGTCCTTTGGGCCTTCTGGTGTTGGTAAGCTTTCCAGTACATTCCTTCATTTTAGTGCTAACTGTTCATTTGGTTGCGTGTGTTTTGGGTCATTTCTGTTATCAGTTCTGTTAAACAGTGTAGTTGTCTTTGTGTTCATGAGCAGAGAAGCATAGTTAGAAAAGTATTTAAGTGTCCCACTGTTTTAAGTGGGGTTTGAACCTCTCATGTGGAGGATTGACATGAGCTCCAACAAGCGGGCCAACATATGTACCGTAGCACGGACTATTACATCCTGGGTATTATTGTGTGGTCGACATTCCTGTGTTAAAAAACCGAGCTGTTGATTGGTAATTTTTCCACTTGATTGTATTATCTTTATTAACAAATAGAAAACAAACACACATTACAGACACACACACACACACACACACACACACACACACACACACACACACACACACACACACACACACACACACACACACACACACAAACAGACACACACAAACACAGACACACACAAACCCACACACACACACACACACACACACACACACACACACACACACACACACACACACACACACACAAACAGACACACACAAACCCACACACACACACACACACACACACACACACACACAAACAGACACACACAAACCCACACACACACACACACACACACACACACACACACACACACAAACAGACACACACAAACACAGACACACACAAACCCACACAGACACACACAAACACAGACACACACAAACCCACACACACACACACACACATACACACAAACACACACAGACACACACTCACACACACACACACACACACACACACACACACATACACAACACCGGGTCGGCTTCATAACACCAACAAGCCGATGCGTTTTAAAAATGTTCCAAAAAGGTTTACGGCACATTAAAGTTTTAGTTTTTTCTGTCATTTATTAAACCAAACCGTAACTAGAATATATATATATATATATATATATATATATATATATATATATATATGTACTTAATTAATACACTTAATTACACATCAGAATACAGTCACATGAAGATGATGCACTTCCTGCCTCTACCGCGCCACACGCAGGAGGTCAAAGGTCAGCTCTGCGACGTCGAAGGCCAGATGCTGATGCGAGGCGTCCGTGAACGGCTCCGGGCCGGCGGGGGAACCGGAGGCGTGCCGGCTGCGTCTGAGGGCGTCCAGCGTGGCGTAGATGACCCGGGACCGCTGCTCCTCCGAGGGGGGGTCGGCCCAGCGGGGAGGGGGCAGCGAGGCCGAGCGGAGCAGCAGGTACACGGACGACAGGTAGACGCTGACAAAGGCCCGCTTCAAGAAGGACGAGTCTCTCTGCAGACACACGGGGAACACGGTTACTGCCCTCTAGAGGCCAGGACCAGTACTGCCCTCTAGAGGCCAGGACCAGTATTGACCTCTAGAGGCCAGGACCAGTACTGCCCTCTAGAGGCCAGGACCAGTATTGACCTCTAGAGGCCAGGACCAGTACTGACCTCTAGAGGCCAGGACCAGTACTGACCTCTAGAGGCCAGGACCAGTATTGACCTCTAGAGGCCAGGACCAGTACTGACCTCTAGAGGCCAGGACCAGTACTGCCCTCTAGAGGGCAGGACCAGTACTGACCTCTAGAGGCCAGGACCAGTACTGACCTCTAGAGGGCAGGACCAGTACTGACCTCTAGAGGCCAGGACCAGTACTGACCTCTAGAGGGCAGGACCAGTATTGACCTCTAGAGGCCAGGACCAGTACTGACCTCTAGAGGCCAGGACCAGTATTGACCTCTAGAGGGCAGGACCAGTACTGACCTCTAGAGGGCAGGACCAGTACTGACCTCTAGAGGCCAGGACCAGTACTGACCTCTAGAGGGCAGGACCAGTACTGACCTCTAGAGGCCAGGACCAGTATTGACCTCTAGAGGCCAGGACCAGTACTGACCTCTAGAGGCCAGGACCAGTACTGACCTCTAGAGGCCAGGACCAGTACTGACCTCTAGAGGCCAGGACCAGTACTGACCTCTAGAGGCCAGGACCAGTATTGACCTCTAGAGGGCAGGACCAGTACTGGTATCACACACTCTCACACGCTCGCACACACACACACACACACACACACACACACACACACACACACACACACACACACACACACACACACACACACACACCTTCTGTGCTCTGCTCATGTTGCTCTCAGCGTCCATCCAGGCGCTCTGAAGGAGAAACACAGTGATGTTGTTTTGTACATCTAATAATGTTAAAGCGATGAATGTGTTCAAGAATTGTTTGATATTAAAACAGAAATGTAATGACTTAGTGGGGAAGCCACGCTTCTGAAAATGATCCAGAAGAAGAACCTCTTAGTTATTTGATGACAGAATCTGTTTTGGGGAAAGAACCTGGATCCTGTTTGAGAGCTTCTGAATGCAGGAATGAGTTCCTTAGCTCTCGTTGTGAATAATGATGAATTATGAGGAGTAATGATGATGAATTATGAGTAATAATAATGAATTATGAGGAGTAATGAATTATGAGGAGTAATAATGATGAATTATGAGTAATAATAATGAATTATGAGGAGTAATAATGAATTATGAGGAGTAATGAATTATGAGGAGTAATAATGATGAATTATGAGTAATAATAATGAATTATGAGGAGTAATGAATTATGAGTAATAATAATGAATTATGAGGAGTAATAATGATGAATTATGAGGAGTAATAAATTATGAGGAGTAATAATGATGAATTATGAGGAGTAATAAATTATGAGGAGTAATAATGATGAATTATGAGTAATAATAATGAATTATGAGGAGTAATGAATTATGAGGAGTAATAATGATGAATTATGAGTAATAATGATGAATTATGAGTAATAATAATAAATTATGAGGAGTAATAATGAATTATGAGGAGTAATAATGATGAATTATGAGGAGTAATGATGAATTATGAGGAGTAATGAATTATGAGGAGTAATAATGATGAATTATGAGTAATAATGATGAATTATGAGTAATAATGACGCCACGGACCCGCAGAGCGTCCAGCAGGTCCGGCTGGTCCAACAGCTCGGGGAACGTGGAGAGAACCGGACTGCACATGAGATCTGAAACAGAGAGGAACCCAACGAGAACCATGAAGAACCATGAAGAACCATAAAGGACCATGAAGAACCACAAAATGAAGAACCATGAGGAACGAGGAAGAACCATGAACAACCATGAAGAACCAGATAGAACCATGATGAACCACAAAGGACCATTAAAGACCATGAAGGACCATGAAGGACCATGAAGGAACATGAAGGACAATGAAGGAACATGAAGGACCATGAAGGAACATGAAGGAACATGAAGGACAATGAAGGAACATGAAGGAACATGAAGGACCATGAAGGACCATGAAGGAACATGAAGGAACATGAAGGACCATGAAGGAACATGAAGGACAATGAAGGAACATGAAGGAACATGAAGGACCATGAAGGACTATGAAGGAACATGAAGGACCATGAAGGACCATGAAGGAACATGAAGGACCATGAAGGAACATGAAGGACCATGAAGGAACATGAAGGACCATGAAGGACCATGAAGGAACATGAAGGACCATGAAGGACCATGAAGGAACATGAAGGACCATGAAGGACAATGAAGGACCATGAAGGACCATGAAGGAACATGAAGGACAATGAAGGAACATGAAGGACCATGAAGGACCATGAAGGACCATTAAAGACCATGAAGGAACATGAAGGACCATGAAGGACCATGAAGGAACATGAAGGACCATGAAGGACAATGAAGGACCATGAAGGACCATGAAGGACCATGAAGGAACATGAAGGACAATGAAGGAACATGAAGGACCATGAAGGACCATGAAGGACCATTAAAGACCATGAAGGACCATGAAGGACCATGAAGGACCATGAAGGACAATGAAGGAACATGAAGGACCATGAAGGACCATGAAGGACCATTAAAGACCATGAAGGAACATGAAGGACCATGAAGGACCATGAAGGAACATGAAGGACCATGAAGGACCATGAAGGAACATGAAGGACAATGAAGGAACATGAAGGACCATGAAGGACCATGAAGGACCATTAAAGACCATGAAGGAACATGAAGGAACATGAAGGACCATGAAGGACCATGAAGGAACATGAAGGAACATGAAGGACCATGAAGGAACATGAAGGACCATGAAGGACCATGAAGGACCATGAAGGACCATGAAGGACCATGAAGGAACATGAAGGACCATGAAGGAACATGCAGAACTCGTCGGGGAGGAGGAGGCGGGCCTTACCTGCGCTCTGCATGGTCGGCCTGTCCATCAGCAGACAGTCGGCCTGCAGCTGTCTGAGCAGAACCAGCAGCTGGAGGCCACTCAGAGCGTGAAGCAGGGAGTCAGGGAGCAGGCTGAGGACCAGAGTATATATTATATATTATATATATACATTATATATATGAAGCAGGGAGTCAGGGAGCAGGCTGAGGACCAGAGTATATATTATATATTATATATATATACATTATATATATGAAGCAGGGAGTCAGGGAGCAGGCTGAGGACCAGAGTATATATTGTATATTATATATATACATTATATATATATATGAAGCAGGGAGTCAGGGAGCAGGCTGAGGACCAGAGTATATATTATATATTATATATATATACATTATATATATGAAGCAGGGAGTCAGGGAGCAGGCTGAGGACCAGAGTATATATTGTATATTATATATATACATTATATATATGAAGCAGGGAGTCAGGGAGCAGGCTGAGGACCAGAGTATATATTATATATTATATATATACATTATATATATATATGAAGCAGGGAGTCAGGGAGCAGGCTGAGGACCAGAGTATATATTATATATTATATATATATACATTATATATATGAAGCAGGGAGTCAGGGAGCAGGCTGAGGACCAGAGTATATATTGTATATTATATATATACATTATATATATGAAGCAGGGAGTCAGGGAGCAGGCTGAGGACCAGAGTATATACATATATGCACATATAACATAATACATACACATATATATACACACTCTTCTCACCTGAGCTGCGCTCTCGTTCGGCTGTTGGAGGATTTCAGCTTCACGATGAGTTTGGGATGTTTCTTGACCTGAAGCATCTGATGGAAGACACTAGAGGGAGCTGAGAGGGGAGGAGACAGGAGACAGGAGGGGAGGAGGGAGGAGACGAGAGGGAGGAGACAGGAGGGAGGAGACAAAGGGAGGAGACAAGAGGGGAGGAGGGAGGAGACGAGAGGGAGGAGACAGGAGGGAGGAGACAAGAGGGGAGGAGGGAGGAGACGAGAGGGAGGAGACAGGAGACAGGAGACAGGAGGGAGGAGATGAGAGGGGAGGAGACAGGAGACAGGAGGGAGGAGACAGGAGACAAGAAAGGAAAGAGAGGAGACAGAAGAGGAAAGGAGACAGGGGAGGAAAGAGGGGAAGACACAGAAGAGGGCAGGAGACAGAAAAGGTAAGAGGAGAGGAAATAAGAGGAGAGGAAAGAAAACAGGATAGGAAAGGGGAGAGGAAACAGGAGCAAAAAGGAGAGGAGCAGATAGAAAAAACAGGAGAGGAAGGGAACAAGAGAGGAAACAGGAGAGGAAATGAGAGGAAGGGAACAGGAAATGAGAGGAAGGGAACAGGAGAGGAAATGAGAGGAAGGGAACAGGAGAGGAAATGAGAGGAAGGGAACAGGAGAGGAACCAAGACGAGAGGAAACAGGAGAGGATCAGTGTTGGACATCATGAATACAGGTCCTCTATCCTGGTAGTTTAACTGTAAAGACTACAACTCCCATGATGCCACAGCCCTTCATGACGTCATCATCGTTCTGAGGTGATGTTCTTACATCCTCTGCTGGCTGAAGCCTCCAGCTGCTGCTCATAGGGAGTCCCTCCATTCACCTGCAGCTCATAGGTCCTGAGGACATCACACGTAAGAGAGAGAGAGTGTGTGTGTGTGTGTGTGTGTGTGTGTGTGTGTGTGTGTGTGTGTGTGTGTGTGTGTGTGTGTGTGTGTGTGTGTGTGTGTGTGTGTGTACCTGTTGGGGACAGGGTTTCCAGCGTCGTCCCTCAGCTTGAGGAAAGCCCAGCCACAGCTCAGGTCTCCTCTCTCCCCTGTAGACTGAGGATGAGATGCTTTAAAGGGTTAACTCTGCAGCCACACGTCACCGCCTCCACCGTGTGTGTGTGTGTGTGTGTGTGTGTGTGTGTGTGTGTGTGTGTGTGTGTGTGTGTCTCTCACAGTGCGGATGAAGGTGACTCCCAGCTCAAACAGGACTCCCAGCTCAGGAGACGCAGCGCTGCAGCGGAGGAAACATTCTCCATCCAGGAGGGAGGGGAGCACACCTGTTACCTGCAGAGGAAGAGGAGGAGGAGCATGAGGAAGATGAGAAGGAGGAAGAGGAGCATGATGAAGACGAGGAGGAAGAACATACTCTTGGAGAGAAGCTCCAGGTTTTAGGGCTCTTGGGATTGTAGGTCGCTCTCACTGTGTGGATGTTACTCAACACCTGGAACACAATAACACCTGTTATTTATATTATACTACAATATTATAATATTTTAATATTAGGAGACATGAGAGGAGACAGGAGAGGAGACATGAGAGGAGACAGGAGACATGAGAGGAGACATGAGAGGAGACAGGAGAGGAGCCATGAGAGGAGACATGAGAGGAGACAGGAGAGGAGAGGAGGCAGGAGAGGAGACAGGAGAAGAGACAGGAGACATGAGAGGAGACATGAGAGGAGACAGGAGACATGAGAGGAGACATGAGAGGAAACATGAGAGGAGACATGAGAGGAGACATGAGAGGAGACAGGAGAGGAGACATGAGAGGAGACATGAGAGGAGACAGGAGAGGAGACATGAGAGGAGACATGAGAGGAGACATGAGAGGAGACAGGAGAGGAGACATGAGAGGAGACAGGAGAGGAGACATGAGAGGAGACATGAGAGGAGACATGAGAGGAGACAGGAGACATGAGAGGAGACATGAGAGGAGAGGAGGCAGGAGAGGAGGCAGGAGAAGAGACAGGAGACATGAGAGGAGACATGAGAGGAGACAGGAGACATGAGAGGAGACATGAGAGGAGACAGGAGAGGAGACATGAGAGGAGAGGAGGCAGGAGAGGAGGCAGGAGAAGAGACAGGAGACATGAGAGGAGACATGAGAGGAGACAGGAGACATGAGAGGAGACATGAGAGGAGACAGGAGAGGAGACATGAGAGGAGACAGGAGAGGAGACAGGAGACATGAGAGGAGAGGAGACATAAGAGGAGACAGGAGACATGAGAGGAGAGGAGAGGAGACATGAGAGGAGACAGGAGACATGAGAGGAGAGGAGACATGAGACATGAGAGGAGAGGAGACAGGAGAGGAGACAGGAGACATGAGAGGAGACATGAGAGGAGACAGGAGACATGAGAGGAGAGGAGACAGGAGACATGAGAGGAGACATGAGAGGAGACAGGAGAGGAGACATGAGAGGAGACATGAGAGGAGACAGGAGACATGAGAGGAGAGGAGACATAAGAGGAGACAGGAGACATGAGAGGAGAGGAGAGGAGACATGAGAGGAGACAGGAGACATGAGAGGAGAGGAGACATGAGACATGAGAGGAGAGGAGACAGGAGAGGAGACAGGAGACATGAGAGGAGACATGAGAGGAGACAGGAGACATGAGAGGAGAGGAGACAGGAGACATGAGAGGAGACATGAGAGGAGACAGGAGAGGAGACATGAGAGGAGACAGGAGACATGAGAGGAGACATGAGAGGAGACAGGAGACATGAGAGGAGACAGGAGACATGAGAGGAGACAGGAGAGGAGACAGGAGACATGAGAGGAGAGGAGGCAGGAGAGGAGACAGGAGAGGAGACAGGAGACATGAGAGGAGACAGGAGACATGAGAGGAGACATGAGAGGAGACAGGAGACATGAGAGGAGAGGAGGCAGGAGAGGAGACAGGAGAGGAGACAGGAGACATGAGAGGAGACATGAGAGGAGACATGAGAGGAGACAGGAGAGGAGACAGGAGACATGAGAGGAGAGGAGGCAGGAGAGGAGACAGGAGAGGAGACAGGAGAGGAGACAGGAGACAGGAGAGGAGACAGGAGAGGAGACAGGAGAGGAGACAGGAGACAGGAGAGGAGACAGGAGAGGAGACAGGAGAGGAGACAGGAGACAGGAGAGGAGACAGGAGAGGAGACAGGAGAGGAGACAGGAGACATGAGAGGAGAGGAGGCAGGAGAGGAGACAGGAGAGGAGACAGGAGACAGGAGAGGAGGCAGGAGAGGAGACAGGAGACATGAGAGGAGAGGAGGCAGGAGAGGAGAGGAGAGGAGGCAGGAGAGGAGACATGAGAGGAGACATGAGAGGAGAGGAGACAGGAGACATGAGAGGAGAGGAGGCAGGAGAGGAGACAGGAGAGGAGACAGGAGACAGGAGAGGAGACAGGAGACATGAGAGGAGAGGAGGCAGGAGAGGAGAGGAGAGGAGGCAGGAGAGGAGACATGAGAGGAGACATGAGAGGAGAGGAGGCAGGAGAGGAGAGGAGAGGAGGCAGGAGAGGAGACATGGGAGGAGACATGAGAGGAGAGGAGACAGGAGACATGAGAGGAGAGGAGGCAGGAGAGGAGAGGAGAGGAGGCAGGAGAGGAGACATGAGAGGAGACATGAGAGGAGAGGAGGCAGGAGAGGAGACCTGCGCTCCATCGAAGGCACAGAGGCGGACGTGTCGGCTGAGGACTTGAACGCCGACGCCGGGAGAAGGAATCATCCTGCAGGACCAGAGCCCGAAACACACACTGGTCCTCACCTGCCGAGCCCTCACCTACACACACACACACACACACACACACACACACACACACACACACACGCACACACACACACACACACACACACACACACACACACACACACACACACACACACACACACAAAATATCCGATCACACCATGAAGCAGGTACGCTTTAGGGGCGGGGCTACAGGTTAATTGACAGGTCTCACCTTGCCAGTGTCTGGGTCCAGGAAGAGGTCACTGAAGGAGAGCTGTGATTGGCTGAGCTCGGGCTGAACGTAGCGACTCCCCCTGTGTGTTCCACCTGGAAGAACACACACACACACAGGCATTCCTTATTGTGTGTGTGTGTGTGTGTGTGTGTGTGTGTGTGTGTGTGTGTGTGTGTGTGTGTGTGTGTGTGTGTGTGCGTGCGTGCGTGTGTGTAATGACCTTCCTCCACCAGCAGTTTATTAAGAGACGATGGTCTGAATCCTGAAGGTATGGCTCCCATGGCAGAGAGCACATCTGTTGCATCAACCTGTCACACACACACACACACACACACACACACACACACACACACACACACACACACACACACACACACACACACACACACACACACAGTATTGTAGACACAGCTCAAAGGTAGTGTAGATGTGTGTGTGTGTAGATATTCACCTCACTCAGAGCTTTTCTCACCGTGCTCCAGTTGGCATGTGGGGAGCTGCAGAAGATACATTATTAATACATTATTAATACTTTATTAATACATTATTAATACATTATTAATACAGTATTAATACTTTATTAATACATTATTAATACATTATTAATACAGTATTAATACTTTATTAATACATTATTAATACATTATTAATACAGTATTAATACTTTATTAATACATTATTAATACATTATTAATACAGTATTAATACTTTATTAATACATTATTAATACATTATTAATACAGTATTAATACTTTATTAATACAGTCTGCTGCCTCACCACCAGGTGTCACTAGACCCTCCACACACTCCTCTGAGTCAACAACATGTGAAAAACATTTTGAATAAAAACCTCTGCTTCTCTCCGTCATCCGTCAGTTCTTCACCATCCTCCTCCTCCTCCTCCTCCTCCTCCTCCTCATCCTCTTCTTCATCATCTTCGTCATCTTCCTCGTCGTCAGCACCGCAGCCCATCTACAAAGCATCAGAACCATGGAGCTACACGTCTGTTTCCTTTGTCAACCAGATCAACAAAGTATACAAGTGCACTTATTGTGTGTTGTGTATTGTTTGTCGCGTATTGTTTGTTGTGTGTTGTGTATTGTGTGTTGTGTGTATTGTGTGTTGTGTATTGTGTGTTGTGTATTGTGTATTGTGTGTTGTGTATTGTGTATTGTGTGTTGTGTGTTGTGTGCTGTGTATTGTGTGTTGTGTATTGTGTATTGTGTGTTGTGTGTTGTGTGCTGTGTATTGTGTGTTGTGTGTTGTGTGTTGTGTATTGTGTATTGTGTGTTGTGTGTTGTGTGCTGTGTGTTGTGTGTTGTGTATTGTGCATTGTGTGTTGTGTGTTGTGTGCTGTGTGTTGTGTGTTGTGTATTGTGTGTTGTGTGTTGTGTGTTGGTACCTTCAGGTAGGTCTTGGGGACCAGTCCTCTGTTCCCGTTGGCGTCCTGAGCCGACCACCACCCGTCTGCCGCCTTCCTGGTGATCCTCAACACCTGGCCTCTCTGTGGGGCGGGGCATGTGTCACAAACACAAACACACACACACACACACACACACACACACACACACACACACACACACACACACACACACACACACACACACACACTCACTCACTCACACACACACACACACACACACAGGAGGAAACAGGAAGTGCTTCACCTGGACCGACAGGTCTCCTTCCTGTTCTCCTCTGAAATCGCTCAGCGCCGTGTAGATGTGAGGGTCCGGCTTCTCTTCATCATCGTCATCGTCGTCGTCGCTACAGTCTTCATCATCTTCCTCGTCTTCCTCATCTTCTTCCTTTGAAACTTCGCTGTGGTTGAAAACATGAGAAGAGACGTCGATGAAGTTCAGATGAACGAATTTCGTTGTTTTATGTTCTTCTTCATGTTTTAATACAAAAACACATTCCACCAGGTTCACTCCGCTTCATATATATATATATATATATATATATATATATATATATATATATATATATATATATATATATATGAATAAATAAATACATATAAATCAAATGCTTTACAAAATAAATGTAGATTACATTTGTTTAATTGAATAAATTAAGGAAATCGAGCCCCTGCAGCAAGGAATAGCATATGAGTATCTATATCTATATATACATGATATATATGATAGACCCTGTGCAGAGCAGCCGGGCCCCTCACCCTGCAGCAGCACTGGGTCCTGAGAGTCCTGAGGGTCCTGGGGGTCCTGATGGTCCTGAGGGTCCTGAGGGTCCTGAGGGTCCTGGGGGTCCAGACAGCTGCAGAGAGGCGGTGCTGAGGCGCTGCAGGACGTCCTGCAGCCGCTGCTCCTCCTCCAGCTTACGCTGCTCATAGCGACCCACCGGAGCCGGCTCGTCCTCCTGGAGGAGTTCATCTGTTATTCATCTAATGCTCAGTTACTAATGTAATATTCAGTTAATAATGTAATATTCCGTTAATAATGAACAATAATAATGTAATATATATCAAGTTATTTATATATATATATATATATATATAAATAACTTGATCATAACCTTGGTCAGTATCCTCAGAGTCCGTTGAGTCTTCTCTGCTGACATCTGCAGCTCTCGACATCTGTTTGGATTTGGACAATAATCAGATATTAATATTATATTATTATATTACCAGACCTCAAAGCGTCACTTGGAAGAGACATTAAAGTCAGATAGGTGTGTGTGTGTGTGTGTGTGTGTGTGTGTGTGTGTGTGTGTCTACCTCTGAAGAGCTTCCTCTGGGGGTCCGGTCCCGCTCTGCAGGTCCTTCAGCAGACGCTCCACCTGCATGAGAACCAGAGGGTTCAGACCTCATAAGAAGAGAACCAGAGGGTTCAGACCTCATAACGTGAGAACCAGAGGGTTCAGACCTCATAACGTGAGAACCAGAGGGTTCAGACCTCATAACAAGAGAACCAGAGGGTTCAGACCTCATAACGTGAGAACCAGAGGGTTCAGACCTCATAACAAGAGAACCAGAGGGTTGAGACCTCATAACGAGAGAACCAGAGGGTTGAGACCTCATAACAAGAGAACCAGAGGGTTCAGACCTCATAACGTGAGAACCAGAGGGTTCAGACCTCATAACGTGAGAACCAGAGGGTTCAGACCTCATAACGTGAGAACCAGAGGGTTCAGACCTCATAACGTGAGAACCAGAGGGTTCAGACCTCATAACGTGAGAACCAGAGGGTTCAGACCTCATAACGTGAGAACCAGAGGGTTCAGACCTCATAACGTGCTGCTAAAGCGGGGCATTGTTCTGAACCACAAGCCGGACGTGTGCTTGTGTATTAATATTTATACAAATGTATTAATATGTATAGATGTGTTTAAATATGTATTTATATGTATACACATTAATACATATGTATACATATGTATTAGTGTGTATAAATATTTAAATATGTATATATATGTAACTTAACCTGCACATTGTTTATGAAACACCTTATCAAGGAGTTAGGATCTAGGCTTTAGGACCTAGGCTCTAAGACCTAGGCTCTAGGAGCTAGGACCTAGGCTCTAGAACCTAGGCTCTATGAGCTAGGAGCTAGGAGCTAGGCTATAGGAGCTAGGACCTAGGCTCTAGCCTCTAGACACCAGTCTGCATTTAAAAAAATGTCCTTTTATCGTTTTCTCTTTCCCAGACGGAGCCCTCCGTCAAACAACCCACAATGCATTGCTCTCAGTGGGACGTCCTCAACCCAACCCGTTCCGCTCTGCTCTCACAGACCTGATCCCGGATCTGGTCCACTTCTCTCCGGACCAGCTGCAGAGCTCCTCTTCTTCTCGGCGGCATTTTGTCAGCTGGGGCTCACTTCCGCCGGTCGCTAGGCAACCGGGTTCCTTAACCGTCAACGACCGGGTTTTTATTTTATTTTTTAAATACAGTCTGTATTTATTGTTGGTAGAGTCATAATGTGACAGGATATGTGCTTTTGTATGCGATACATTTTGTTCATATATATTTATTTATATATTTATAATTTAGTTAATTTTATGTAACCCGGATGTAACCGCGGTTGGCATCTCATTACCGCCACCTAGTGGACTGGAGGGTGAACTGACACGTTTCAAAGTCAGATGGATAGATAGATAGATAGATAGATAGATAGATAGATAGATAGATAGATAGATAGATAGATAGATAGATAGATAGATAGATAGATAGATAGATAGATAGATAGATAGATAGATAGATAGATAGATAGATAGATAGATAGATAGATAGATAGATAGATAGATAGATAGAATACAGAGTGTATTTAAAAAATAAGAAAAGATATCTAATTTCATTTTTTAAATGCACAGAAATCTCCTTGTGCATTTATAAGTATGTCAACCATGTAAATGTTCTGGAGGATTTCCTATGTTGCTGTTTCTTTCGGGAAAGGCTATAAAAGGGTATTTATCTATTGAACTCATTAAGGAAACGATCTAGCTGATAATATCTACAAAGGGCGTATAACATAATATAAACAACAAAATGATATCCAAATAAATGAAAACATGAAAGAAAAGGGATTTAATAAAAAGTACATATAAATGAATGATCATCTCTTAATAACTAGACATGGATAAAAACAGTAAGAAACAAAGAGTAACATTAAAAAAGGTACACGGGTCCACTTCAAATGTGAACCTTTTTATTTATTTTAAGGAATTCTGCAGCTGAGAAAACCTTTTAAACAATTTGGAAAATAGTTTATTGACCTTTGTGGATATAGGGCTTTTAAAAAAATGTCCATAATAATGCTCATATAATACATAGGTAAAGGAACGTATGTATTTAAATGCATCTCAGCTCTTTCACGCTACAATCAGAGTTGTGTAAGTGTCTCCTGGTGACCTACAGGGGGCGTGTTTTACATGTTGTGAAACGTGCTGCCTTCATGGCCCCTCGTTCGCTTCCAGTTTGGAATAATAAAAACAAGTCCAAATTATGCGCGGTCATGAAGGCAGCACGCGCGCCTCCTCCGGTCGGCGTGACGTCACAGACTGTCATGGCGGCCCCCATATACAACTTGTTGACCAGACTTCTACGCGTCACTCATCATTACTGTCTTTAAGCTAACTTTACCCCTACAGCACAACATTACGACGTTTCGCGTGGCACTGAAGGCAGCACGCCTCCTCCCCTCCCCGTCCGGTTGGCGTGACGTCACAGACTGTCATGGCGGCCCCCGTGGCGCTCATCCAAGGCGCCAGCAGAGGCCTGGGGCTCCAGTTCTGCCGGCACATCCTGGCCCACAGGCCCGCCGCGCTCCTGGTGGCGACGTGCCGGGACCCGGAGGCCGCGGCCGGGCTGCGGGGCCTCGCGGACGGCCACCCGCCCGGCCGGCTGACGGTCCTCCGGCTGGACGTGAGCCGGGAGGAGGACGTCCGCGCATGCGCAGACCGGGTGACGGAGAGCTTCGGCCGGCTGGACCTGCTCGTGAACTGCGCCGCCGTGCTGCACCCCTCCGGCCGCGGGGAGACCAGCCTGCGGGACGTGACCGCGCAGGTGAGCGGCGTGGCTGCACGTGAGCATGCCGCTGTGTGTCAGCCATGACAATATACTTAAGATCATACTTCTGACTTCTCTTTATATTCCGAACTGGAAGCGACCGAGGGGACCTGAAGGCAGCACGTTTCACAACATGTAAAACACGCCCCCTGTAGGTCACCAGGAGACACTTACACCACTCTGATTGTAGCGTGGAAGAGCTGAGATGCATTTAAATACATAAATACCGTACATGTGTATTATATGGACATTTATTTAAAAGCCCTATTTCCACAAAGGTCAGTAAACTATTTTCTAAATAGTTTAAAAGGTTTTCTCGGCTGAATTCCTTAAAATAAATAAAAAGGTTCACATTTGAAGTGGACCCTTGCACCTTTTTTATTGTTTCAGATGAAAACACGTATTTCTGATCAATTTAGATTTCTGTTTAGATTCCTTTTATTTTTGAGTTACTTGCTGCTCTTTATTCTTTACTGTTTTTATCCACGTCTAGTTATTAAGAGATGATCATTCATTTATATATGTATATGTACTTTTTATCAAATCTCCCTTCTTTTATGTTTTCATGTATTTGGATAGTGTTCATAAGTATTATGTTATGTTATTATGTATGTAAGTATTATGTTATATGCCCTATGTTGGTATTATCCTCTACCCATTGATTGACCTTTCCACCTTTTTATTTCAGCAATTATTTATTTATACTTCTTTTTATTCAAGCATTTATGTATTTTTTCAGAATGTATTTATTTATACTTTTTATTTATGTATTACTTTCTGTGTCTATTTATTTATACTTCAAGCATTTAATTATTTTTTTTTACTTAAGCATCTTTATTTTATTCTGTATTTTATAATTTTTTATTTATTTCTGTATTTATTCCATAATGTATTCATACTTGTGTTTCCTCAGCATGTGTTCTGTATGTAACTGCTCCTGTGTCATTCCCTGCAGGGCGTCCTCTCCACCCTGACCACCAACGCCGTGGGGCCGCTGCTCGTGGCCAAGCACCTGGCCCCGCTGCTCCTGAGGGGCGGCGGGGCGTTCGGCCGGCAGCCGGCAGAGGAGAGCCAGCGGCACAGCGGCGTCATCGTCAACATCAGCGCCAAAGTGGGGTCCATCGGAGACAACAGTATGTGTGTGTATATATATATATATATATATGTGTACTGTGTGTGTATCCCTCTCTGTGGTAACGTGTATCTGTTGGTCTCCCTCAGGTCTGGGCGGCTGGTACAGCTACAGGATGTCTAAAGCCGCCCTGAACATGGCCACCAGGAACCTGTCCATAGAGCTGAGCCGCCGCCGGCCCAAGGTCGGTTGTAGTAATATATACATATATATATATATATATATATATATATATATACATATATATATATATATTATAATAGTGTTGTGGTTCCTCACAGTGTGTGTTGTGGTTCTCCAGGTTCTGTGTGTGTCTCTACACCCGGGCACCGTGGACACGGACCTCTCCAGGCCGTACCACAGGAACGTCCCCACAGACAAGCTGTTTGCTGCCGAGCTCGCCGTGAACCAGATGATGAGCATCGTGGACGCTCTGGACGGGGAGAGGACCGGGAAGGCCTTCAACTGGGACGGCACGGAACTGCCCTGGTGACGGACGGACGGACGCATGGAGGAGATCAAAGCCCCTGAGAGCTGGACATTCTGAAGAGCAGATGGACAGTCAGAAGGCTTCATCAGGATGTAATGCATCTGTATAATAACTAATAACCTCACACAAAGAAATACGTTGTTGTTGTGTTTCACACTTTGTTGTTGAATAAAATCTGTTTCCCCTCATCGGGACATGAGGAGCTGAGTCGTGTGTCGCAGTAAACGGGTTATTGTTTATTCATGTTGACGTACAGTAATAAACGTGCAGATACAGGTTCATTACTTTGGATCCTAAAAATGAAGAAAACCCTCAAATATGATGTATAATAATACATGTTTGTGTTTGTTTGTTCGGGACATTGGTTTATATAAATGCATATGGGATATATACATTTCATGTGCTTCTTCTGGAGCCACTCTATGACCTCCATGTGCTTCTTCTAGAGCCACTCTATGACCTCCATGTGCTTCTTCTAGAGCCACTCTATGACCTCCATGTGCTTCTTCTGGAGCCACTCTATGACCTCCATGTGCTTCTTCTGGAGCCACTCTGTGACCTCCATGTGCTTCTTCTAGAGCCACTCCGTGACCTCCATGTGCTTCTTCTAGAGCCACTCCGTGACCTCCATGTGCTTCTTCTAGAGCCACTCCGTGACCTCCATGTGCTTCTTCTGGAGCCACTCTATGACCTCCATGTGCTTCTTCTAGAGGCACTCTATGACCTCCATGTGCTTCTTCTAGAACCACTCTATGACCTCCATGTGCTTCTTCTAGAGCCACTCCGTGACCTCCATGTGCTTCTTCTGGAGCCACTCTATGACCTCCATGTGCTTCTTCTAGAGGCACTCTATGACCTCCATGTGCTTCTTCTAGAGCCACTCTATGACCTCCATGTGCTTCTTCTAGAGCCACTCTATGACCTCCATGTGCTTCTTCTGGAGCCACTCTATGACCTCCATGTGCTTCTTCTAGAGCCACTCCGTGACCTTCAGACGGGTGTACATGAGCCTTCTTGAGCATGGCTCCTTGATGGAGCGGCAAGATGTGAATCCATGACGGCGTAATGCGTTACCAATGGTTTCCTAGGTGACTGTGGTCCCAGCTGTCTGGAGATCATTAACCAGTTCCTCCCAGTAGTTCTGGGCTGACCCCTCACCTTCCTCATGACCCTCGATACCCAACCAGGTGAGATCCTGCGTGGAGTCCGAGGGCCATTGATGGTCATTTTGTGTTTCCCAATAATAACAGTGTCTCAAATACTTTGTTACCTTACTTAAGTAGAAATTTTGGGTATCTATACTTTACTGGAGTATTTATTTTTCAGACGACTTTTTACTTCTACTCCTTACATTTTCACGCAAATATCTGTACTTTCTACTCCCTACATTTTAAAAATAGCCTCGTTACTATTTCATTTTGGTTTGTTTTCACTCCGGCTTGTCATCGTTCAAAAACACACAAAAACCTCTCCGCCCCGTTGCCCACAGATACGTGCGCGCACACACAGGTGAGCGCTGAGCACACGCACACACACACACACACACACACACACACACACGCACACACACACACACACAGGTGAGCACTGAGCACATACACCAGAGGACAGAGAGCGTCGGAAAATATGTCGCGTGAAAAGTAGACCACTATATCTGCGTTTTAAACGCTCCCAGGGTGAAGATGCAACAGCAGCTCTCTGAACCCGGAGCAGCTCTCTGAACACAGAGCAGCTCTCTGAACCCGGAGCAGCTCTCTGAACACAGAGCAGCTCTCTGAACCCGGAGCAGCTCTCCTGCTCCAGGTGAAAGAGCCAAAGTGCTCGTGTCTTCTACCAACAATTAGCTGCTGGCTTCACATATTACAAAAGTACAAAGTACACGGATATAAAACAAGTCATTAATAAATACTTGGACAAATGTCTGTACTTTCGGGTAAATGGTTGCGGTGCGCCGTTAACAGGTTAGCTTGCGCATGCGCGATTTGACGCCGTGAGCTCCGTGAGCTCGTCTTTTCCTGCTGTTGCGTTTCTCAAAATAAAAAAACAGATCTAAGCTCAATATTGAGCATGAATTGAGAGAGGCCGTATCAAATCTACAACCCCGTTTATAACATATGTGTCGAGGAAAGCAGCTCACTGCTCCACTAATACTGATACTACCTGATGGCTGATGATCATTTTCAATGGGCATATATGCAGCTGAAACGGGTAGCCTAGTGCATCCCACATTTTTCAACATAACATTTTAAAACATTATAGTCATTATGGCCTTTATAAAGTGATTGTTTTGGGGGAGGTGGGGTAGTGCACTATAGGCCCCTGAGAGGCGGCTTAGGAGTTTGTCCTTAATGGGGGAAAAAATCCCCTTACATTACTTTTACTTTTATACTTTTAAGTAGTTTTGAAACCAGTACTTTTACACTTTTACTTAAGTAAAAAGCTTGAGTTGATACTTCAACTTTTACAGAAGTATTTTTAAACCATAGTATCTATACTTCTACTTGAGTAATGAATGTGAATACTTTTGAAACCTCTGGCCTTTAGACAGCTCAGGGTCCATGGTGGAGAGGTCTGAATCTGATTGGTTGATTCTGTGGACAGGTGACTTCTCTACAGGTAACAGTTGACTAATCTAACCGTCTGGGGGAGAATTCTTGCTGCTATCGAGGGATCAAATACTTATTTAGACAATCAAATGCAAAGAAATGTAACTTTTATATGATGTGATTGTCCTCTCTGTTAAATATATGTTTATATAAATATATATTTATATATATATAATATTGTGTTTGTTTGTTTTTAAAGTATCACTTTACATAACTTTATCTGCAGCTTAACTTCGAGCATTGACAGAGTAAAGATATGCGGAGCAGCAGGTTCCTCACACATTCCTGTCTCTAGCGGGGTTACGACAGTTCATGCTGACTGGCGGCATGTGCGCACATCACATGCGCACATCACATGCGCAGAGGACCGCGGGAATGAGCAGAGATAAATAAATAAATAATAATATATGCTTTATAAATATATACATATATATATATATATATATATATATATATATATATATATATATATATGTACATCATATAAATAGTATAAATATAATATATGTTATTATATTATGCATATATTTCTTATATCTATATACTGTATATTTATATAAAAACACAGCTGCATGAACTGGTCGTCATTTAGACTTTATTTCCATTATCATATATGTTTATTTATAAATATTTCTATCTATATAATATATATATATATTTAAATACATATAAATAAATGTATATATATATATATATATAATATTTAAAACATATTATATATCTATTTAAAACATACTATATAAATAACATATTATTTATATATATATATATATATATATATATATATATATATATATTTAAAACATATATATATATATATATATATATATATATATATATATATATATATATATATATATAAACTGCATGAACTGGTCGCCATTTAAATGTTGTTTAATATTCCTCCACATCATCATCATCATCATCATCATCCTCTTCCTCACATTGTGCAGACAGACCGGTCGGAGGAGGTAAACGGGTTCTGGGCTCGCGCTGCAGGCGCTGGCGTGACGTAGCAGTCTACACACACGCGTACGTACACAAACCCACACGCGCGCGCGTATATAAGACACACGGCGCCGCTGCCGGGACTCAACGTGGGGAAATGACCGCGAGTGACCTCGAAGGGACCGCTGTGTTTTAGCGGCTGCTCGTGATTTTAAAATCTGTTTATACCTCTTTAAAGCACAAAGGTGTACTCGTTTTTATACCTCATTAAAGCACAAAGGTGTGTTTTATTTTGTATACCTCATTAAAGCACAAAGGTGTGTTTTATTGTTGGGGTGATACGAGGTGGTGGGAGGCGGGAAAAAAAGAAAACCGGTGTAACGTTTCTCTGGTCGCGCGACTGCAACGTTAGCTCAGCGGAAGTAGGCGTGGCTTGTCGCAGCCGCCATGGATAAAGCCAAGTCAATGGCGGACAAGAAGGCAGCGCCGGGACCCTGTCACGTCAACAACGGGCAGAGCGAGAGGGGGTTTCACGCCAATGGCGGCTGCTCGAGCACCGGCGCCGGCGGCGGTGGACCGGACGGGCTGCTCCACCTGCACCGCTGCGGGGAGGACGCGGAGTGCAACGGCTCCCCGGCCAAGAGGTGCCGGCTGCGGCGGAGGACGGAGTCCGTGAGACGGAGCCGACCCCGTGAGTCTTTTAACTGTTGGTTCGGTGGAAGCGTGTGCGCATGCGTCAACCATGGACCGTTGACCGTTGACCGTGTAATGCCGATCAACCGGGGTTGTAACGCCTCTTTGTTATGATCAATGTATTATCGACTGTTATCGTGACGTGTGTGTTGAAGACAATATAGTCCCTCCCGATGTCCCTGTTATCGATCCGATCGATCCGCTGGTGTCTCCGTCCGCTGTCGTCAGGGAGACCCCCTTTTTGTTGTCATGGACCCTCGGGTGGCGTTTGGTGCGCTGTGATTGGTCGGTTCCCCCGGTGGTGAGGAAGCTCCTGATTAGTGGGCTTGGCTTGCCTCGGCCAATCAGCAGGCGCCTCCTGTGTTCCGGACCCGCCCCTCTGTGTTCAGTGTTGTGATGATGGTGAGGGAGTTTCTGTCTTCAGTCTTACTAAATATCCCGGTTCTCTGAACTGTAAGTTGTATTTCTCTACACACCTGCAGCTGTATTGTTCCGCACTATGAAGCTTATCAATGAAAAGAAACCTGGTGAGTGTTTTTGTTTCATTGTGTGAAGAACAGATTAATTTAAATGTTGTATTTCTTTAAAGGGAAAACTAAAGCTTTGTGTTGGGCTCCTGAACTTATTTTCATAACTTTATCTCCAGATATTAAAGTTCCAGTCAGACTGAAGACTCAGCGTTTCCTCCCCTGCAGGCTATAAAACTGGTTCTCGTCTAAAGGTTACTCCTTCCATCTGTACGGGAGCGACCGCATGCAGTATGATCTTTTATTGTAAGATCATATACATATAACCACATACATATAGTGATTCTGTTGATTAGTTTCTAAAGAGCCTCCTCTCTCTTTTTTAAAACCAGCACACTTCACATTTTACTGGAGCATTGTCTCTTAAAAACAAGATGCCTGTAAACGCACCTGCAGTCATGTCTGGTTCTGTTTTTTATTTAAATATCATTAATTTCAACAAATATTAAAATGTATTATTTTTTTAAGGGTTTGCACCTTTTTAAGAAGTGGTTGCCTTTACCGCCGAGCCGTGAAGACAGACGAGCAGTTCTGCTATCGGTGGTTTATTCTTGTATATCCAGCAGATAAAACCCAATCACAACGGGCTGAAACAAACAAGAACACGGTGATACTTATACAGCCTGTTCTCCGGGTTCTGTATCTGTGAGTACGATGAGAGATTCCCTTTGTGAGCGCAGTAACGAAACATAATATAATAATAATTCTCTGGGCTGGTGGGACTCAAAGAACTGACCCATCAACAGACAGCTGATTGTAAGGTATTGATCCTTCTCCGTGGTGGGCTGAGAACCAGATGACGTACGTGAGGGAACTTCTCATCAGTAAAGGCTGAATGTCTGTCAGAGCTCCTCGGCTCCGTGGCGTCATGTCATCATGGTTCCATGGCCTCATGTCATCATGGCTCCATGGCCTCATGTCATCATGGCTCCATGGCCTCATGTCATCATGGCTCCATGGCGTCATGTCATCATGGTTCCATGGCCTCATGTCATCATGGCTCCATGGCCTCATGTCATCATGGCCTCATGTCATCATGGCTCCATGGCTCCATGGCCTCATGTCATCATGGCTCCATGGCCTCATGTCATCATGGCTCCATGGCTCCATGGCCTCATGTCATCATGGTTCCATGGCGTCATGTCATCATGGCCTCATGTCATCATGGCTCCATGGTTCCATGGCGTCATGTCATCATGGCTCCATGGCGTCATGGCGTCATGTCATCATGGTTCCATGGCTTCACAGCTCCGTGGCGTCATGGTTCCATGATGACATTGCGCCATGGCTCTATGGTTCCGTGGCGGCATGGCTCCATGGCCTCATGTCATCATGGCTCCATGGCCTCATGTCATCATGGCTCCATGGCCTCATGTCATCATGGCTCCATGGCCTCATGTCATCATGGCTCCATGGCCTCATGTCATCATGGTTCCATGGCGTCATGTCATCATGGCTTCATGGTTCCATGGCTTCACAGCTCCGTGGCGTCATGGTTCCATGATGACATGACGACATGGCTCTATGGCTTCACGGTTCCGTGGCGTCATGGTTCCGTGGCGTCATGGTTCCGTGGCGTCATGGTTCCGTGGCGTCACGGTTCCGTGGCGTCACGGTTCCGTGGCGTCACGGTTCCGTGGCGTCACGGTTCCGTGGCGTCACGGTTCCGTGGCGTCATGGTTCCGTGGCGTCATGGCTCCGTGGCGTCACGTCATCATGGCTCTATGGTTCCATGGCTTCACAGCTCTATGGCTCCGTGGCTTGATGGCTGACTTATCGCTGGCCTCCTGCCAGCGTCCTGATGAACTCAGATAACCCTCTGAGCTTTCCCCTGGATAGCATCCCCCTCCGCGTTGTCATTTTTCACTTTTGTCCTCATATCTTGTTTGCTAAGCGGTGCTAGAGGTGACTTTAAGGTAACGTGGTTGTTTACACTCGGTAACTCTGCAGCAATATTATATACTATATTTAATCTCCTTTATTTGAACCAACCGGCTCTTTGTCCCGTTTCTATTCATACTTCAAATCTTCATTTAAAGCCCCGGAGGAGGACTTGTGTTCTCAATGCAGACATCAAAGTCATGACAATAAGGAGAATGAGGAGCATGATGTTCTCCTTGTAGAACGATGCTGATCCGAAGGTTTATGAGGGAACGTCTGATGGGTCATAGAAGTAAAGACCATAAACCTGGATGTCTTCTGTCAAGAGAAGAAGCTTTCATGAAGGACAACGGAACCAGTTGAGTTGGTTTAGTAACTTTAAGAAGCTGCTAGTTAGTTTAGTAACAGTAACTTTAAGAAGCTGCTAGTTAGTTTAGTAACAGTAACTTTAAGAAGCTGCAGGTCTGTCTGAGGGTCACGGTTCCATTTCCTGTTGGTGAGAACGAGGCGTGGACCGGGTTCACTACACCCGTTTAAGGTTTCTACATCATAGTATCTGGAGGTGTACTAGCATTGGGATGCAGCTTTCATATTGTAGTTGTAGTAGTAGTAGCAGTAATACTTATGATTATTTTCCTCATTAATAAATGTGCTGCATGCTTTATTTTTGATCTATAAAATGCCATCCCTCTCACATTAATAACTTAAGTAATATGTTAATGAATTAATTTGATTTTTTTCTATTTTATGACATTTTTTAAACCAAACAATTTATGGATTTGTTGTGAACACAATTGATAATGAATATAATAGTTAGTTGCAGCATCAGTTTACTTTATTCATGACGGAAGACGAAATGTGTGTGTGTGTGTGTGTGTGTGTGTGTGTGTGTGTGTGTGTGTGTGTGTGTGTGTGTGTGTGTGTGTGTGTGTGTGTGTGTGTGTGTGTGTGTGTGTGTGTGTGTGTGTGTGTGTGTGTGTGTGTGTGTGTGGTTAATTAAGGTCAAGTATAAACCAGATACACAGGTTTGAGTGACAATAAAACATACATACAAGCATGAGGTTTGAGTTTATGTATTTATATACATATTGTCTATGTGTGTGACATGTATGTATTCATCCATTAGTTTGTGGAGCCTTGAGTTTGGCGATTTTTGCCGTCGGCATCACATCTGGACTCCGGAGGAGTGAGTAGAGACGCCGTATACGTCTCTGGTGTCGACCTGTCAATCACCCTGTAGCCCCGCCCTAAAGCTGCTTTATGGTCTGTTTGGCATGAGAAGGCAGCGCCTCTGTTTGTCTGATGGCGTTCATTGATGTTGTGAGGAAACATTCAGGCTGTACATAAACACTTTCCTCCTCCCAATGATGTTTTCTGATTTGCATTCACAGAAAACCCTCAAACGTATTTGTTTATTCCATGTGATGTCAACATATAAAACAAATATATATTAATTTTAATTTTCCAACTGACAAAAGACAGAACTCCAGAACTTTAAGGATACAAAAGCAAAGGATAAAAATAAACAACCACAGCAAATTACAAGTTACATTTAGCTGAGGCTTTTATCCAAAGAAACTTACAATAAGTGAATTCAACCATGAAAACAAACTCAGAACAACAAGAATCAAGAAAGTACAATTTCTTCAACAAAGTTAAACTACAAAGTGTTAAACTACAAAGTGTTAGAGTGCTATCAGTAAGAGACATTTAAGTGCTACTAAAGTGCTACTTTCCTTATTCAAGGTGTCGTCTAAAAGAAGTGTTTTTAGTTCAGGTGAAGATGTAGAGACTTCCTGACGTCAATGGGGAGCTCGTTCCACCATTGAGGAGCAGGACACAGTCTGACATAAGTGCATCTTATTTTAATGTTATTGCTATCATGTCATGTGGAGGAAAATGTGGTTGTAACTTGAGGACGGCGTTGTGTGTCCTCCTTAGCGTCTAACAGCGTCGCTTTATGTTGCATCACAGAAGAAGATCATATTTCAGTTTGCAGCTTGTTGTACACCTTTACTTCCTCGAGGCTGGAGCAGCTGCCCTCAATAATAAATCATGTTGTGGAAAACGAGTGTCTTGCATAAAATAAACGTTTTCTCTAACGTGTACACATTGTATTGAAACATGACAGAGAAAGATAAATCATTATCAAGCTTTAGCAGAATCTCCTGGTGAAAAATCTAGATTTTCTCTTTAACGCTCAGCGATATTATCCTGATAATCACCAATATGTTTAAACTCTTAAATTATAACACTATATACTGGAATTGTTTACACATTAGTTAAGAAACATATTTTTAATGCGTCACAGAAAGGACACTTCTTTTTTTGTTGTTGTAAAAAACAAACAATCTTAAATAAGGTAATCGTAAAACCCTGATGCATAAATATAATATGGATAAATAAGAAGAAAGAAAAGCACGATTGTCGATTTTCTTTCTGACGATAATTCTTGTATCTTTTTAAACCGGGCTGTATTTCTCTCTCCACCATGATCTTCAGATAACTATCCCAATAAATTAAATGTTCTCTACATTGATCATACCATAAGACCCTCGATCATCCCTAAATGTCAATATTAATGGTGTCACAAGAAAATAATTAAGTAGTTAAGTTCAATGTCAATTTGTTGTTAAGGAAAGTCTATTCACAAAGCTCAGTTCCTGTTTACCGACTTTAGAGCAGGTCAGTAGGTGAACGGTAACATCCATCGATTCAGGAGGCGGGTGTCAAGTTTCTAGATGTTTTGTTCAACTCTTGCCCAACTTGAAATGTCCTGGTACACGAACCACAAAGGATGCACGGGACAACTCTTTCCAACACAGCTCAATATCAATTTGTTCCTTATTTGTTAGTTGTTGACTGGTTGGTCCATCAGGTTGAAAACCTTCAAAACACAAAAAGCTAAAGTTATACAAAAGATGTAAATTTAAACTTAAAAAAACCACTTAAAGTCACGAGCAGCCTGCATTGGCCTGTTGGTGGTGCATTCTGGGACTTGTAGTTTTTTTTTTTTTTTTTTTTTTTTTAAGGCAAAGTCAAGTGAAATGATCTGATGAAATGAACATGGAAAATGGCAAAATTGGAGAGTTTCACCGTTTTGTCTCAACACCTCCCACTTGAGCTCCTGGTTTTTTAAACCCAGGGAGGTCATACCCGTCTTCAAGCCTCTAGTTCTTCAATGGTAGTAGGATGACTAGTTGTTCTTCAATGGTAGTAGGATGACTAGTTGTTCTTCAATGGTAGTAGGATGACTAGTTGTTCTTCAATGGTAGTAGGATGACTAGTTGTTCTTCAATGGTAGTAGGATGACTAGTTGTTCTTCAATGGTAGTAGGATGACTAGTTGTTCTTCAATGGGTAGTAGGATGACTAGTTGTTCTTCAATGGGTAGTAGGATGACTAGTTGTTCTTCAATGGGTAGTAGGATGACTAGTTGTTCTTCAATGGTAGTAGGATGACTAGTTGTTGTTCAATGGGTAGTAGGATGACTAGTTGTTGTTCAATGGGTAGTAGGATGACTAGTTGTTATTCAATGGTAGTATGATGACTAGGCTTCTGACATCCCTATGCAGAATTGTCGTAGGGATTTTTGTTAAGAGCCTCTTGGTTCCTTCCTTGTTTGTTTTTGTGATCTCTCCTTTGTTTGGCTTGGTGGCGGGGAGGGGTAGCTGTGAAAAGTTCTCGCATGTACGTCCCTTACGATGCCTTCCCTATCAATGTTGACACTGACCACTCTAGCTACCTTGTACTGACCTCTCAGGGGTTTTTGGTCAGCCAGCCAGAACACATCTCCTACTGCAACATTTCGCTCCTTGGTGTGCCACTTGTTTCTTACCAACAGATTAGGACCAGTCAACTGGCACCACTTCTTCCAGAATCTGCTGCCCTCTCCTTGAATACTTTGGAGTCTTTTCTAAGGGTATCATCAGACTTGAAGTCTCCTGGGTCACCCTTTGGACTGGTCCGTCCTAGCAACAGAGAGTTGAGGGTGATATACTCAACACATTCTTCCCTGCTTTGAGTTCTGGCATCGAAGGGTCTCTCATTTGCGAGGTTGGCTGCCATGAAGAGAAATGTTTGGAATTCGCCCCAGGTGAAACCTCCATCTCCACCTTGCTCAAGGCCCGCTTCACAATCTTGCCTGCTTCCTCAGCTGCCCCATTTCTATGGGGCGAGTCTGCATGGTGGATTCTCCAAGACCACTCCGTTCCATGCTTGGCAGCGTTTTCTTCAACCTCAGACTTGTTCAGTTGGTCCAAAAATGTGTGAAGCTTGGCCCCAACAAAGTTAGTGCCAGGGTCTGACCACAGTTTCCTGGGGTATCCCCTCTGTGAGGTGAACCTCTGGTAAACCAGCAGGAACCATCCATAGGTGTTGGGGTGCCGGCGGGTGAGGAGGTGGAGGTGGAGGTGTAGAGGTACCGGTGGGTGTGGCGGTGTAGAGGTGCCGGCGGGTGAGGAGGTGTAGAGGTACCGGTGGGGGTGTAGATGTGCCGGTGGGTGTAGATGTTCACCCAGATGACAGGAACTACCTTGCAAGGTGCCACCTGCCCATCCGGACTATCTAATCATTCATACCCATTCACACACTGCAGGAACAGCCTGCGGAAGCAATTTGGGGTTCAGTGCCTTGCCCAAGGACACATCGACATGGACTAGTGGAGCTGGGGATCGAACCGCTGATCCTCCGATTGAAGGAGGACCCTGCTCTTCCACTGAACCACAGTCGCCCCTCTACAGCTGTAGAGGTACCGGCGGGGGTCTAGAGGTACCGGCGGGGGTCTAGAGGTACCGGCGGAGGTCTAGAGGTCTAGAGGTATCGGCGGGTGTGTAGAGGTCTAGAGGTATCGGCGGGTGTGTAGAGGTCTAGAGGTACCGGCGGGTGTGTAGAGGTCTAGAGGTACCGGCGGGTGTGTAGAGGTCTAGAGGTACCGGCGGGTGTGTAGAGGTCTAGAGGTACTGGCGGGGGTCTAGAGGTACCGGCGGGGGTCTAGAGGTACCGGCGGGGGTGTAGAGGTCTAGAGGTACCGGCGGGGGTGTAGAGGTCTAGAGGTACCGGCGGGGGTGTATAGAGGTCTAGAGGTACCGGCGGGGGTGTATAGAGGTCTAGAGGTACCGGCGGGGGTGTATAGAGGTCTAGAGGTACCGGCGGGGGTGTATAGAGGTCTAGAGGTACCGGCGGGGGTGTAGAGGTCTAGAGGTACCGGCGGGGGTGTATAGAGGTCTAGAGGTACCGGCGGGGGTGTATAGAGGTCTAGAGGTACCGGCGGGGGTGTAGAGGTCTAGAGGTACCGGCGGGGGTGTAGAGGTCTAGAGGTACCGGCGCCACACACCCAAGAAAAACTATATTCTATATTTCCTTCTGTTAACTACAAAGCAAACCTTCAACAAAAGAAAAGTACATAATTGACGTTGCGTAATGTTGAACTGACTTCAGCCCGACTCGTTGTCGAGGACTCGTTGTCGAGGACTCGTTGTCGAGGACTCGTTGTCGAGGACTCGTTGTTCAACACTGTCCTGATCCCCACAAACAGGATCACAGCAGATGTGATGCACAATTAACAGCTTGGGGTTGTTGGAGTTCAGGGCAGCACTTTGTTTCAGCTCAGAGGACTCGTGTGTTCGAGACCACTGATTGTGATATTTAACAAAAGACATTTTATTCTACATGTCTCATTTTAAATCTTGCCTCAAATAAAGCTTTCACTCAACACATTAGTGGTGGGAATCACCAGAGGTCCCACGATCCGATATTATCACGATATGATATTATCACGATATGATATTATCACGATACTGCGCTATATTGCGTATTGCAATATATTGCGATTTATTACCTTTTTTCAAGGTCGTGGTAGCGAGGCCTGCAGCGTCTTGGCTCCACACAGACCGGTTAGTGAGCTCGTTGTCTGGACTCCTGTCTCGGTTATTGGTTCCTTGTCGTTCTTTTGTTCTCGTCTCTTTCTCTCTGACGGCTCGCTCCACCAGAACAACAGATCTCTGAGTGAATCCATGCCGGTGGCTTCTAAATGTACCTCTGACGCTCAGAGGAGGAAGAACCTTCTGCCAAAAAGAAATGCGTTTGATGTGTCGATACTTTGGGGGTTCAGTTTGTAAAATAGGACCAAAGGGAGGAAAACGGCAGTTTTACCAGAATTTTATGACATCATTCCCACCTTTTTGAATATGAGTGTGACTCCTTCCAGTCCTCGTTGGATGGAGACTCTTTAAATGAGGTATCGAGACACAGGGTTATTGTCAGTAAAAGGTGATTTGTGTTTCTCAGTGAATTGGTTTCTGTTTGTCCACTTCTCACAATCTGCCACCTGACCCGTCTCCTTTACCGCTTTGTGGGACTCCAGAGGTGCTCAACTCCACGTTCCTCTAACTCACTCTGTTTTAATGCTGCTGTCCTCCAGGCCTGCACATGCATGTGTGTTTAATCTTCTCTTCCACGTTGGGCTGTAACTGTTACTCAGTGTAAATCTCCCTGCCCTGCAGCCTTCCCGTGGTTCGGGATGGACATCGGGGGCACGCTGGTGAAGCTGGTGTACTTTGAGCCGGTGGACATCACGGCAGAGGAGGAGCAGGAGGAGGTGGAGAACCTGAAGTCCATCCGGCGCTACCTCACCTCCAACGTGGCCTATGGTACACACTCACGCACACACGTACGCACATGAGCGCTCGCACGCGCACACACCTCTACACACACACTTCTACACACACACTTCTACACACACACTTCTACACACACAAACATGTATGCACACACACTTCTACACACACACACACACACTTCTACACACACACACACACACACACACGCACACATCTACACACGCACGCAAACACACGTATGCAAGCACACACTCACACAAACACGCACTCGCACGCAAACACACAAGTGCGCACACACACACACACACAAAAACACTCACACACACAAAAACTCACACACACACAAACTCACACACACACACACACACGCAAACACACACACACACGCGCGTGTGCGAAAACACACGTACGCGCGCACACACTTCTACACACACACACACACACACACACTTCTACACACACACACACACACTTCTACACACACACACACACACCTCTACACACGCACACACATCTACACACGCACGGAAACACACGTATGCAAACACACACTCACACAAACACGCACTCGCACGCAAACACACATGTGCGCACACACGTGCGCACACACACACACACACACACACACAAAAACACACACACACACAAAAACTCACACACACACACACACACACGCAAACACACACACACACACGCGTGCGAAAACACACGTACGCGCGCACACACCTCTACACACACACTTCTACACACGCACACACATCTACACACACACCGCTACACACGCACACACATCTACACACGCACGGAAACACACGTATGCAAACACACACTCACACAAACACGCACTCGCACGCAAACACACATGTGCGCACACACGTGCGCACACACACACACACACACACACAAAAACACACACACACACAAAAACTCACACACACACACACACACACGCAAACACACACACACACACGCGTGCGAAAACACACGTACGCGCGCACACACCTCTACACACACACTTCTACACACGCACACACATCTACACACACACCGCTACACACGCACACACATCTACACACGCACGGAAACACACGTATGCAAACACACACTCACACAAACACACGCGCGCGTGCGAAAACACACGCACGCACACACACACACGTGCGTGCGAAAACACACGCACACACGTACGCGCGCACACACTTCTACACACACACACACTTCTACACACACACACACTTCTACACACACACACACACACACACCTCTACACACGCACACACATCTACACACGCACGGAAACACACGTATGCAAACACACACTCACACAAACACACACACACGCGCGCGCGCGCAAACACGCACACACACAAACACACACACACACACACACACACGCGCGCGCAAACACGCACACACACGCGCGCGCGCAAACACGCGCGCACGCACGCACACGCGCAAACACATACACACACACGCGCGCGCAAACACACACATCTCTACAGACTCACACACTTCTACACACCTCTACAGACTCACACACTTCTACACACACACACCTCTACAGACTCACACACTTCTACACACACACCTCTACAGGCTCACACACTTCTACACACACACTTCTACACACACACCTCTACAGACTCACACACTTCTACTCACACACTTCTACACACACACCTCTACAGACTCACACACACTAGCACACACACACATCTCTACAGACTCACACACTTCTACTCACACACTTCTACACACCTCTACAGACTCACACACTTCTACACACCTCTACAGACTCACACACTTCTACACACCTCTACAGACTCACACACTTCTACACACACACCTCTACAGACTCACACACTTCTACACACACACCTCTACAGACTCACACACTTCTACACACACACCTCTACAGACTCACACACTTCTACACACACACCTCTACAGACTCACACACTTCTACACACACACCTCTACAGACTCACACACTTCTACTCACACACTTCTACACACACACCTCTACAGACTCACACACTTCTACTCACACACTTCTACACACACACATCTACAGACTCTCTCTCTCTCACACACAGACTCACACACACTAGCACACACACACACCTCTACAGACTCACACACTTCTACACACCTCTACAGACTCACACACTTCTACACACACACCTCTACAGACTCACACACTTCTACACACACACCTCTACAGACTCACACACTTCTACACACCTCTACAGACTCACACACTTCTACTCACACACTTCTACACACCTCTACAGACTCACACACTTCTACACACCTCTACAGACTCACACACTTCTACACACACACCTCTACAGACTCACACACTTCTACACACACACCTCTACAGACTCACACACTTCTACACACACACCTCTACAGACTCACACACTTCTACACACACACCTCTACAGACTCACACACTTCTACACACACACCTCTACAGACTCACACACTTCTACACACACACCTCTACAGACTCACACACTTCTACACACACACCTCTACAGACTCACACACTTCTACACACACACCTCTACAGACTCACACACTTCTACACACACACCTCTACAGACTCACACACTTCTACACACACACCTCTACAGACTCACACACTTCTACACACACACCTCTACAGACTCACACACTTCTACACACACACCTCTACAGACTCTCTCTCTCTCACACACAGACTCACACACACTAGCACACACACCCCTGTGGACTCGTGTGTCGGGTCAAGGACGCCGGTCATGAAGATAGCAGGATGTATCTTCAGTGTGTTACTGCGCGTTACATAAGATTGATAAGGTTGTTTTGTTCTTGACTTCAGCAGCTGAGGGTTGCCAGGTTGCCATGTTGACAGGTTGCCAGGTTGCCATTGAGCAATTGACCAACCATTTCTTGTCCTGAATCTGATTTTAATGCCGTATGAAACGTGTTCCTGCCTCCCCAAGGTAAGACCGGCGTCCGTGACGTGCACCTGGAGCTGAGGAACCTGACTATGTGCGGCCGGACGGGGAACCTGCACTTCATCCGCTTCCCCACGCAGGCCATGCCCCGCTTCATCCAGATGGGCCGCGACAAGAACTTCTCCAGCCTGCACACCACGCTCTGCGCCACCGGGGGCGGAGCCTACAAGTTCGAGAACGACTTCAGGACGGTGAGGACGGACATTCGTTATCACACTGTATTGATGATGATGATAATAATCACTTTATTCATATAGCACCTTTTTGAAAACAAAGTTTACAAAGTGCTCTACAGAGAAGCAAAGACTAGACATAACTTAAATACCGGTAAACAAAAAGGACCATAAAGACAATGAACCAAACAAATAACCCAAAAGAGCAAATGGAGTAGAAAACAAACAAACAAATAAATAAATAAAATATACAAACAAAACCAGGGGAACAAAATAACTGCATAATAGATCATAAAAGGACAACAACACAAACTAATCTGCAAGGGACTTGTAAAGCAAATGTGACTGTTGAAGCTCTGCAAATGGGAGAATGTTTCTTTTCCTTTTAAACTAAATTAATATGTGTTTTCTATTGATTTAAACAATAAAATATGACTCGATAATGAAAACAATTGTTAGTTGCAGCCGGGAGACAAACTTCCGGTTCTTTAAAGTGAAGCTAAAGCTTCATGTGTCTAGTTAGTCAAACAGACCATGAAGCTACGCTTTAGGGCGGGGCTACAAGCTGATTGTAGATTGACAGGTCTCTACCTTAGTCCACACGAGGTCACTTCCTGTCCACTGCCACCTGAACCAAAACGTCGTAAAGCTGCTTCTGAAAGCCTTTAGTCTCATAAGAACCTGACTCTGACCCTGGAGCTCAGATGGCCGACCTGGAGCTGCTGAAGCTGGACGAGCTGGACTGCCTGATCCGGGGCCTGCTGTTCGTGGACCGGGTCGGCTTCAACGGGCACCCAGAGGGCTACTACTTCCAGAACCCGTCAGACACCCAGAGCTGCGTGAAGCAGACCTGCACCCTGGACAACCCCTTCCCCATGCTGCTGGTCAACATCGGCTCCGGGGTCTCCATCCTGGCCGTGTACTCGGAGAACGACTACAAGCGGGTGACCGGGACCAGGTGAGGGAGTAGACGCCTAGGTGACTAGGACCAGGTGAGGGGGTAGACGCCTAGGTGACTAGGACCAGGTGAGGGAGTAGACGCCTAGGTGACTAGGACCAGGTGAGGGAGTAGACGCCTAGGTGACTAGGACCAGGTGAGGGAGTAGACGCCTAGGTGACTAGGACCAGGTGAGGGAGTAGACGCCTAGGTGACTAGGACCAGGTGAGGGGGTAGACGCCTAGGTGACTAGGACCAGGTGAGGGAGTAGACGCCTAGGTGACTAGGACCAGGTGAGGGAGTAGACGCCTAGGTGACTAGGACCAGGTGAGGGGGTAGACGCCTAGGTGACTGGGACCAGGTGAGGGGGTAGACGCCTAGGTGACTGGGACCAGGTGAGGGGGTAGACGCCTAGGTGACTGGGACCAGGTGAGGGAGTAGACGCCTAGGTGACTAGGACCAGGTGAGGGGGTAGACGCCTAGGTGACTGGGACCAGGTGAGGGAGTAGACGCCTAGGTGACTAGGACCAGGTGAGGGAGTAGACGCCTAGGTGACTAGGACCAGGTGAGGGAGTAGACGCCTAGGTGACTGGGACCAGGTGAGGGGGTAGACGCCTAGGTGACTAGGACCAGGTGAGGGAGTAGACGCCTAGGTGACTAGGACCAGGTGAGGGGGTAGACGCCTAGGTGACTGGGACCAGGTGAGGGGGTAGACGCCTAGGTGACTGGGACCAGGTGAGGGGGTAGACGCCTAGGTGACTGGGACCAGGTGAGGGAGTAGACGCCTAGGTGACTAGGACCAGGTGAGGGGGTAGACGCTAGGTGACTGGGACAAGGTGAGGGGGTAGACGCTAGGTGACTGGGACAAGGTGAGGGGGTAGACGCCTAGGTGACCGGGACCAGGTGAGGGGGTAGACACTAGGTGACTGGGACCAGGTGAGGGGGTAGACGCCTAGGTGACTAGGACCAGGTGAGGGGGTAGACGCCTAGGTGACTGGGACCAGGTGAGGGGGTAGACGCCTAGGTGACCGGGACCAGGTGAGGGGGTAGACACTAGGTGACCAGGACCAGGTGAGGGGGTAGACACTAGGTGACTGGGACCAGGTGAGGGGGTAGACGCCTAGGTGACTAGGACCAGGTGAGGGGGTAGACGCCTAGGTGACTAGGACCAGGTGAGGGGGTAGACGCCTAGGTGACTAGGACCAGGTGAGGGGGTAGACGCTAGGTGACTGGGACCAGGTGAGGGGGTAGACGCTAGGTGACTGGGACCAGGTGAGGGGGTAGACGCTAGGTGACTGGGACCAGGTGAGGGGGTAGACGCTAGGTGACTGGGACCAGGTGAGGGGGTAGACGCCTAGGTGACTAGGTGAGGAGGTAGACAGCTAGGTGACCAGGTGAGGGGGTAGACAGCTAGGTGACTAGGTGAGGAGGTAGACAGCTAGGTGACCAGGTGAGGGGGTAGACAGCTAGGTGACCAGGTGAGGAGGTAGACCCCTAGGTGACTTGTTGTGCATGAATGTGTGCAGAAGGTGAAGGCGGCTGCTCTCAGCGTCAGGTGATCTGCAGAGAAGATCAAATCAGCGGTTCCTTATCTTTGTTCCCTCGTCCTCGATCAGATAGCGAGCTTTGTTGAGCCACGGAGAAGTTCCCTGCTTTAGAACTGAGAAACATGACATCATCATTATTGTTCGAAAAGAACTCTCTCTCATTCCACACCTGTACCTCCCTCACACCTGTACCTCCCTCACACCTGTACCTCCCTCACACCTGTACCTCCCTCACACCTGTACCTCCCTCACACCTGTCCCTGCCCCCCCCTGCAGTCTGGGCGGCGGCACGTTCCTGGGCCTCTGCTGCCTGCTGACGGGCTGCGAGACGTTCGAGGAGGCGTTGGAAATGGCGAGCAAGGGCGACTCCACCAACGTGGACAAGCTGGTGAAGGACATCTACGGGGGCGACTACGAGCGCTTTGGCCTGCAGGGCTCCGCCGTCGCATCCAGGTGAGTTCACCTGAAGGTCCTTCAGCAACATGACTCCTCTTAAAGGCACAGTGGACCTCAAAACTGATTATTAATGACTTATTAAGATATTTGGGTATTAAGTATTCACAGTCTTTAGGAAACAAACATCATAGTATGAGGGATGAGTTGTGTTTAATGTTCTGTATGAAAGTGTGTCTACACACACACACGCACACTTTACTACACTCACTCACTCTCACACACTCTACTACGCACGCACACACTACCACACACACACACACACACAGACACACACACTCTACTAGACTCACACACACACACTCTACTACACACAGACACACACACTCTACTACACACACACTATCTGGGTTCAGCATGTCAACAGTCATTCTGCAGCTCGGTGCTCAAAGGTCGGGCCGTAAAGCAAAGAGGAACTGATTTGATCCCAGAGGATAGTCTGTACCTGAAGGTCGTTGAGAGGTCACCTGATGAAGAGGAACTGATTTGATCCCAGAGGATAGTCTGTACCTGAAGGTCGTTGAGAGGTCACCTGATGAAGAGGAACTGATTTGATCCCAGAGGATAGTCTGTACCTGAAGGTCGTTGAGAGGTCACCTGATGAGGAAAGTGTGTTTATGCGTTCAACAGTTTTGGTCACATGATGAGCAAAGAGAAGAGAGACAGCATCAGCAAGGAGGACCTGGCCAGAGCCACGCTGGTGACCATCACCAACAACATCGGCTCCATAGCCCGGATGTGTGCCGTCAACGAGGTACTCACTCACTCACTCACTCACTCACTCACTCACTCACTCACTCACTCACTCACTCTGGACCAGGACCTGGAGTGTTTCTGTGTGCTGTGAGCTTCTTTACAGTGTTGCCTTGTGGCTTGGTGATCAAGCAGCATTGTACAGGGCTATCACTGCACACAGAGCTGCAGCTCACACACACACACACACACACACACACACACACACACACACACACACACACACACACACAGTGGGATCATCTTTAATGTTGAAGGTGTCGCTCCTTTAAGCTCTGCAGCTCCCCCGTGTGGTGAGAAGGAGCTGTTGCATGAACTATTGCGCTCTGGTTCATTTGGTGACTTTAGTTCCACCAGGAAGTCCACTGTGTCCTTCATGAGACAGAGAGCTGTCCACTGTGTCCTCCATGAGACAGAGAGCTGTCCACTGTGTCCTCCATGAGACAGAGAGCTGTCCACTGTGTCCTTCATGAGACAGAGCTAAACATCCGCAGCGTGACGATGTTTATAGTTCAGAGCTCCAGAAGGTTCTAGAAGTCACACACATCACGTCTCTGCACGTTTAACAGCTGGATATTGATCACATGTTGTGTGTTGTTGTGTTGTGTGTGTTGTGTGTCTCAGAGCATCGAGCGCGTGGTGTTTGTGGGGAACTTCCTCCGCATCAACACGGTGTCCACCAAGCTGCTGGCCTACGCCATGGACTTCTGGTCCAAGGGACAACTCAGGGCCCTGTTCCTGGAGCACGAGGTGAGCCGGGGCCCCCAGGACCCTGAGGCCGAGGCCACACCTGTGTGTGTCTGTGTGTGTGTGTAACTGACTGTGTGTAACTGACTGGGTGGGTGTGTGTGTGTCTGTGTAACTGACTGTGTGTGTGTGTGTGTGTGTGTGTGCACCAGGGTTACTTCGGAGCTGTCGGGGCGCTGATGGAGCTGCTCAAGACCACCGAGGACCCCTGAAGCCCCTCCCCCTCCTGAACGCTGTGATGTCATCGCCTCTCAACTGCTGGAAGCCCCGCCCCCTCCTGAACGCTGTGATGTCATCGCCTCTCAACTGCTGGAAGCCCCTCCCCCGCTAAAGGAAACACTACGAGGGAGACGCAGAAACTGAGAAAAGCCATTTTAGTAATTTAACGCTTGTAAATAACGACTAACCCCGCCCCCCCCCCCTCGTGGTGGTTTTAACATTGTGGTCTTAACTTATGGTTCCTGTAGCTCACCTGTACACACAGGTCTACCTGTGGTTTCTACCTGTGGTTTCTACTGTAGCATCACCTGCTGGAGGCTGCGGACGGCTGGTTGCGCAACACCCCCCGTGAAGCCTTCAGAGACTCCTTCATTCTCGTTGCACATAAAGTTTCCCACAATGCCGCAGTCCTCTCCAGGAGTGCACTGAGGCCAAAACCCTGCCGGTCCGTGTGGCGCCTTCGGGCCGGACGGGAAGCAGAAGGTCTTTAATTCTTTGTGTTGCTCCGCTGCACACGGCCTTTGTCTGTCTGTCTGTCTGTGTGTCTGTCTGTCATCTGTCTGTCTGTTGTCTGTCTGTGTCTGTCTGTCTGTGTGTCTGTCTGTCATCTGTCTGTCTGTGTCTGTCTGTGTGTCTGTCTGTCTGTTGTCTGTCTGTCATCTGTCTGTCTGTGTGTCTGTCATCTGTCTGTCTGTCATCTGTCTGTTGTCTGTCTGTCTGTCATCTGTCTGTCTGTTGTCTGTCTGTCTGTCCTCCGTCTGCCTCCACGTGAACATTAAACACCGTAATGCCAAACATGAAGCGGACCCGCTGAGTTTAGCCAGGTGGTTTATTTCCTCGCCTGTTTCTCAGAATCATGTTTTTTTTATTTAAATGTCCGCCTTGTTTTTGTCCAATCAAAGCGTCCCAAACAACAAGCCCCGCCCCCTGACGGGACCAAGACATTGTCTTCCAACAGATGAATACTGCGGACTCACGTCACTGCATTGTGTACTTTTACCTCTTCGCTTTTGTCTCTCCCCACCTCTGGCCCCTCCCCCTCTGGCCCCTCCCCCTCTGGCTCCTCCCCTGGCTCCTCCCATGTCTCCTCCCCCTCTGGCTCCTCCCCCTGGCTCCTCCCCCTGGCTCCTCCCTCCTCATGTCCGATACACTCATACAAGTTAAGTAGAGAGAAGTTTAGTTATTAGTTTTATTCTAACACACTCGTGTGATGCGTCTTTCAAACTGTAGTGGAGCCCCTGCGATTCCGGGATGGAAACCCCTCTCGCTTACCTGTCAGTGCTGTGAGTGGAGAGAAAAGGGAGCTGTCAATCACCTGTCAATCATTGACTGATTGATTGATTGATCGTAGTTTCTAATCGGCGTCGTGGGCGTTATCTCCTCCTCGCCGCCTCGCAGGCGACTCTTTGACCCGACAACACGTTTCACTTCAGGAGAAGGAACACACTTAATAATACGTTAATGTGTTCATTCAGACTAAACTAAAGGGTTAATGTGTTCATTCAGACTAAACTAAAGGGTTAATGTGTTCATTCAGACTAAACTAAAGGGTTAATGTGTTCATTCAGACTAAACTAAAGGGTTAATGTGTTCATTCAGACTAAACTAAAGGGTTAATGTGTTCATTCAGACTAAACTAAACCAGTAACTTGTACATCTTCATCTCCTCCTCCTGTTGCCTCTACATGTGCGTTGCCAGGTGTGTGCGTTGCCAGGTGTGTGTGTTGCCAGGTGTGTGTTGTTTCCTGAGTTCCCCCTGTCTCACCTGCTGAGCTCCTCCTCCACGCTGCTCTCTGCTTGTTGTTGTTGACATGGTTCTGTCACAGAAGATTCAGAGTCAAGAACTGGAGGTGTTTTCATTGTGTGGGAACTTTCCTCATCTTCATGCTCCTCCTCCTCCTAGTCCTCTTCCTCCTAGTCCTCTTCCTCCTCCTCCTAGTCCTCCTCCTCCTCCTAGTCCTCTTCCTCCTCCTCCTAGTCCTCTTCCTCCTCCTCCTAGTCCTCTTCCTCCTCCTCCTAGTCCTCTTCCTCCTCCTCCTAGTCCTCTTCCTCCTCCTCCTAGTCCTCTTCCTCCTCCTAGTCCTCTTCCTCCTCCTCCTAGTCCTCCTCCTAATCCTCTTCCTCCTCCTCCTAGTCCTCCTCCTAGTCCTCTTCCTCCTCCTCCTAGTCCTCCTCCTAATCCTCTTCCTCCTCCTCCTAGTCCTCCTCCTAGTCCTCTTCCTCCTCCTCCTAGTCCTCCTCCTAATCCTCTTCCTCCTCCTCCTAGTCCTCCTCCTAGTCCTCTTCCTCCTCCTCCTCCTCCTCCTCCTTAACCTGCGCCCCCTGCTGTCCAGCCCTAGCTCCTCCTGGTTGTGTGTATTCCCAGTTGGCCCAACAGAACCAACAGAACCAGTGTGATTATGGAACAGGAAGTAGATCTGAGTCCTCGTCTTCATCAGGATGAAGAGCTGCTACAGACTCATCACCGGTTTATTGTTCTTTGTGTTTTAAAGACTCATTTAACGTGTTTCAGACATCATGACTTCACGTACTTGTAGTATTTTTGTACCTCACTAATGTACTAATGTACAGCTTCAGTGTTTTTGTTATTTTACTACAAACAAAAACACACTGGGAATTAATTTCCCACCACCTGTTCTCAGATCAGTGTATAATATATATGTGTGTGTATGTATATGTATATATATATATATATATATATATATATATATATATATATATATATATATATTCCTCCACCAGGCTATGCAGTAACTCACCCTCTCTAAAGCTCCCAGAGTTGAGATATATATATATATATATATATATATATATATATATATATATATATATATATATATATATATATATATTAGTTCAGGTGGATTCCGGCAGCAGGATGTTTGTTTGATTTTGACACAAACGTTTGTTGTTGTTTTTTTTTTTTTTCAACCTGTAGCGAGCTGCATGTTCGTGTGTGACTTGTTATCTTAACAGAGTTGTGTTCTGATATCTCCTGGTGGGGTCAGACTTCACCGCGGTGACCTTTGACCCCGTGTTGTTGTTGTTTACCGGCTCTCCTCTTCAGGATTTCTTCTTATCGGCTCAAACTTCCTGTTGTCGTGACTCCTCCAGCCTTCTCATCCGTTTGCTTTAAACTGTCTCTGGAATGCTTTGACCGGCAGGACGGACCTTTTCACGCTTGTGTATTTGATTTGTACAGAGATTTTGTAAATAATAATAATATTAATATGATATATTCTACACCAGCAAATCTGTCTGTTGATTTTAGTTGTTTCAACTGTTCCAACGCGGCTTCCAGCGCCGACCCGGCTCTTCTTCTGCGACCCAAACGCAGACAAAACCATTTTGCTTTCTTTAGTCAGAATAAATCCATGTTTATTAGTGATCCTCTAATAAACACCAACACTGTCACTTTAACAGAATGTACTAGTTCATTCATCTCATGTGACTGGAGTGAAGGAGTGGCTTCTGTCTGCTGGGTCCGGGTCTGGGTCTGGGTCCGGGTCTTGATAAGGTCCGGGTCAGGGTCTGGGTCTTGATAAGGTCAGGGTCTGGGTCTTGATAAGGTCAGGGTCTGGGTCTTGATAAGGTCTGGGTCTGGGTCTTGATAAGGTCTGGGTCCGGGTCTTGATAAGGTCCGGGTCCGGGTGGGACCGCTTTGGGACCGGAGCCGGTTGTTGGCGTCAGTTCTGCTGCTTTTAATCCAGTTTGAAAGAAGAAAAAAAAGAGGGTTAAAAAAATAAAATGGCCGCCTGCCTTGTGAATGCGTACGTAGTGAAGTGAAGAGATTTATTTGTTGTTTCTCTGTCTTTCTTTTTTTCTAAAAAGGAATTAAACTAAAACTGAAAGAGTTTCGTGTTCCGGGTCTTTCTTTACTCGGTTCATGGAAATATAATAAATAAGACCGGCATGACGATATGTGACAGGTACTGCAAGATCAAAGTACTCTTCACGAGGCTGGAAGGTAATGTGTAACTAAATGTGGAGAACAAAGTACATTATGAATGCTACATGTAGTATACAAGGTTATCAAATATACACACTTAAGACACAAGTACCTCAAGTTTGTACTGAAGAGTAATACCCGAGTAAATGGATTAGAGTACAAGAGTACAAAGGTTCACAAGAGTACACAAGAGTACACAAAACTACACATGAGAGTACACAAGAGTACACAAGACTACACGAGAGAGTACACAAGAGTACACAAAACTACACAACAGAGTACACAAAAGAGTACAGTAGAGAGTACACAAGAGTACAAAGGTTCACAAGAGTACACGAGTACAGTAGAGTACACACGGGTACACACCAGAGTACACAAGACTACAGTTTGATCAAAATTAAATCTGTGCATTCAGTTAATTTGTGTGCTTGTTTTATTTCATAAATATGTTTATAAGTATGTTAGTGAATGTTCACATATTGAGCTATGATTTGGGTTAGAGAATGTTCACATATTGAGTTATGATTTGGGTTAGAGAATGTTCACATATTGAGTTATGATTTGGGTTAGAGAATGTTCACATATTGAGTTATGATTTGGGTTAGAGAATGTTCACATATTGAGCTATGATTTGGGTTAGAGAATGTTCACATATTGAGCTATGATTTGGGTTAGAGAATGTTCACATATTGTTATGATTTGGGTTAGAGAATGTTCACATATTGAGCTATGATTTGGGTTAGAGTTGGACCTTACAGCTGCATCATTTCAAAGAAATAATCATCCTGAAAGAGATTTTTTTATAGGCGGACCTGAAACCTTTTCATTTTTTTCTGTGTCATCTTCATTTACTCTTAACCAGTAACATATAGACTGATATTTACACATCTGAACTACATCTCACATGTGTATCTTTTATTATAACACCAACATTATTCAAACAGCCCTAGTGGCTGCAGAGATACAGCCTTTTAGTTTGGGATGACATTTAGAGCAGAAGCCTAAAAATAGCGTGTTGCTTAAAAGGTTAAAACAATGAAGTCTTTGTAGGATTTCTGTTTTTACAACTGAAGAGAAACATAAACTTTAACACGACATAAAACAAATTATATAAAAGCTGATAGTCAGAACAGTTATGGTTATTATAGCAATAAAGTCCAAACACCATAAAGGGGACCGAGTTCTTTGAGACACACGAGTGGTGGGGTGACTTTAAGCTTCACCTCCTCCTCTTCCTCCTCCCCTTCCTCTTCCCCCTCCCCCTCCTCCCCCTCTTCCTCCTCCTCCTCCTCCTCCTCCTCCCCTTCCTCCTCCTCCCCTTCCTCTTCCCCCTCCTCTTCCTCCTCCTCCTCCTCTTTCTCCTCCTCCTCTTCCTCTTCCCCCTCCTCTTCCTCCTCCTCTTCCTCCTCCCCCTCCTCTTTCTCCTCCTCCTCCTCCTCCTCCTCCCCCTCCTCTTCCTCCTCCCCTTCCTCTTCCTCCTCCCCCTCCTCTTCCTCCTTCCCCTCCTCTTTCTCCTCCCTCTCCTCTTTTTCCTCCTCCCCCTCCTCTTTCTCCTCCCCCTCCTCTTTCTCCTCCTCCTCCTCCTATTCCTCCTCCTCCCCCTCCTCTTTCTCCTCCTCTTTCTCCTCCCCCTCCTCTTTCTCCTCCCCCTCCTCCTCCTCCTCCCCCTCCTCTTTCTCCTCCTCTTTCTCCTCCTCCTCCCCCCTCCTCATCCTCCTCCCTCCTCTTTCTCTTCCTCCTCCCCCTCCTCTTTCTCCCCATCCTCTTTCTCCTCCCCCTCTTTCTCCTCCCTCTCTTCCTCCTCCTCTTCTTCCTCCTCCTCTTCCTCCTGTCTTCAGCTGAGCAGCAGAGTCTCTGTTGAGTCATGAAGCGATGAGGAGGAGCCGACAGGAAGCTGTGAGTTTACTTTCATGTTTTTATTCTTTGACGTGCATCCTGTCTGTCAGTGTATATTTATACTTTATAGTTAAAAATGTGATTTAATCAATACAATAACACTGTGCTGAAATTACTATTAATTATTATTATTTAATAACATTTAGAAAAAGAAATGTGGATGAAATTCATTGTAAACTATATTTTACAGACAACATAATTATAAATATTCTTTCATGCTCAGTAAACATGTGCAGATATTTTTTTCTGACCATTTTGTAATTCAACTTTTATTTAACTAAAACTTTGTGAACTGTTTTCGTGGCTGACTGTCAGTTTACTTTGTAGCCGGAGGGACACACACACACACACACACACACACACACACACACACACACACACACACACACACACACACACACACACACACACACACACACAGCCTGTTTGCAGAGATGACAAAGCAAAAGAAGTGAAACCTTTGGACGGACTCATGAAAGCAGTTTGAACGAAGCCGATACGACACAAGATTTACTCTTTGTTTTAAAAACCTTTCTTTTATTGTTTTATTTCCTAAATGACACACACACACACACACACACACACACACACACACACACACACACACACACACACACACGTTACACAACATCAGACACAAGGGGCGGTCCATCCTGACCTCTGATCCTCGTGTTTCTTTCCAATCAACAACACAATCTGGACGTCTTCCCATAAATAAATTATATATTTATAGTGATATATTTATAGTGATATATTTATAGTGATATATTTATAGTGATATATCTATAGTTGTATATTTATGTTGATATATCTATAGTGATATATCTATAGTGATATATTTATAGTGATATATTTATAGTGATATATCTATAGTGATATATTTATAGTGATATATTTATAGTGATATATTTATAGTGATATATTTATAGTTGTATATTTATAGTTGTATATTTATAGTGATATATCTATAGTGATATATTTATAGTGATATATTTATAGTGATATATCTATAGTGATATATTTATAGTGATATATTTATAGTGATATATCTATAGTGATATATTTATAGTGATATATTTATAGTGATATATTTATAGTGATATATTTATAGTTGTATATTTATGTTGATATATCTATAGTGATATATCTATAGTGATATATTTATAGTGATATATTTATAGTGATATATCTATAGTGATATATCTATAGTGATATATTTATAGTGATATATTTATAGTGATATATTTATAGTTGTATATTTATGTTGATATATCTATAGTGATATATCTATAGTGATATATTTATAGTGATATATCTATAGTGATATATCTAGAGTGATATATTTATAGTGATATATTTATAGTGATATATTTATAGTGATATATTTATAGTTGTATATTTATGTTGATATATCTATAGTGATATATCTATAGTGATATATTTATAGTGATATATTTATAGTGATATATCTATAGTGATATATCTATAGTGATATATTTATAGTGATATATTTATAGTTGTATATTTATGTTGATATATCTATAGTGATATATCTATAGTAATATATTTATGGTGATATTTTTATAGTGATATATCTATAGTGATATATCTATTGTGATATATTTATGTTGATATATCTATAGTGATATATTTATAGTGATATATTTATTGTGATATATTTATGTTGATTTATCTATAGTGATATATTTATAGTGATATATTTATTGTGATGTATTTATGGTGATATATTTATAGTGATGTATTTATGGTGATATATTTATTGTGATATATTTATGGTGATATCTTTATAGTGATATATTTATAGTGATATATTTATTTTGATTTATTTATTTTGATTTATTTATAGTGGTATCTTTATGTTGATATATTTATGTTGATATATTTATTGTGATATATTTATGTTGATATGTTCAAAGTGATATATTTATGGTTAAAAATACAATTTAAAGATTACGATAATAATATTTAGAATATATGAAACATATGAACAACATATCTGCTTTTCTACGTGACAGAACACGGCGGGCCAATGAGAACGTGCCGTTCATTCAGCGCCAAACGGAGAACGCTTGGGAGCAGAGGGCGGGGCCTCTGATGTCCGTCTGCCTCCTGATTGGTTGGAGCGATGTCCGTCAGCACGGAGGAGAAGCTGCAGGGAGGCAGGAGGGTGTCGGGGGTCACGACCCCGCGGGAGGGAGGCTGGGGCTGGATGGTCGTCGCCGGCTGCTTCCTGTCCACCATCTGCATCCGGGCAGTGACCAGGTGAGTGTGTGTGTTTCCCATCATGCACTGGGGTGACATTGGATTCAGGCAGCAACCTCCAGTTAGGAAGAGAGAAGTCTGCGCTTCACATGTTAAAGCTGCATTCTCTCTCCTGACCACCAGGGGGCGACTCCTCTAGTTGTATAGAAGTCTATGCTTCACATGTTAAAGCTGCATTCTCTCTCCTGACCACCAGGGGGCGACTCCTCTGGTTGTATAGAAGTATATGCTTCATGTGTTAAAGCTGCATTCTCTCTCCTGACCACCAGGGGGCGACTCCTCTGGTTGTATAGAAGTCTATGCTTCATGTGTTAAAGCTGCATTCTCTCTCCTGACCACCAGGGGGTGACTCCTCTGGTTGTATAGAAGTCTATGCTTCATGTGTTAAAGCTGCATTCTCTCTCCTGACCACTGTAATGGAAAATTTAACTTGTCAATTTCCTTCAGTGGAAAGCAAATGCGATGTGAAACACTTAAATGTCTTTAAGTATTTATTAAACAGAAACTAGTAAAACATTCAGCTGAATGGGCAGAGCTCTTTCCCCACAAAATGGTTCAGAGGTCTGACCCGGAAAAAATAGTTCACATGAGTTTTATACATCAACAATTATTCTTTGAAATGGTTGCCCTCTCCCCTTTCCCCTCCCCCCACGCTGCCATCCGCGTGTAGACAGGAGACGGTCCACGTCACCCAGCTGGCGCCTGCCGCTTGGTCGCGGCCCTGAGAAAGAAAAGTGATAGCCAAAAGGAAGAAAACAAGAAAACAGAGGAATCCAAAACAATAGGAAGATACCCTCGCTATCATCCCAAGGATGGCTCGGTTCAGTCTGGGCAAACTGACCTCACCAAATGGTCCACATGTTTAAGAATAACACCTTCTAAATAAAATCTCCACCACAACCACCAGGGGGCGACTCCTCTGGTTGTATAGAAGTCTATGCTTCATGTGTTAAGGCTGCATTCTCTCTCCTGACCACCAGGGGGCGACTCCTCTGGTTGTATAGAAGTCTATGCTTCATGTGTTAAGGCTGCATTCTCTCTCCTGACCACCAGGGGGCGACTCCTCTGGTTGTATAGAAGTCTATGCTTCATGTGTTAAAGCTGCATTCTCTCTCCTGACCACCAGGGGGCGACTCCTATGGTTGTATAGAAGTCTATGCTTCATGTGTTAAAGCTGCATTCTCTCTCCTGACCACCAGGGGGCGACTCCTCAGTCCATATAGGGTCACTTCCTGTTCACTGGCTGAACAGGAAGTGACGATGTCCACAAATTAAGTTCTATTAACGAACAGAACGGTTCCTCACAGCTGACACCTCGTCTCTCTCCAGGTGTGTGTCCTTGTTCTTTGTGGAGTTCCAGCTGCACTTTGAGAAGGATTACGTCTCCACGGCCTGGACCCACAGTCTGCTGGACTGCACCACCATGCTGTGTGGTACGACACACACACACACACACACACACACACACACACACACACACACACACACACACACATGCACACACTTTATTTACGTCTCGAAACCACAGGTCTCTTCTCACAAGGGTTACGGTATCGTAGTAATTTAAATAATAGTAATTTAAACAACCGTGTGGTTGCAGAGATAATTAAGGTGCCGTTTTTAAAACCTTTTTTTGGTCCGGAAATGAGGCGATTAAATGTGCAATTACGCAGCGCATCTCACGCCCCACACGCCCGTGACCCTCTGGGTGAAAGGCGTCATCAGTAATCCACCAGCAAGTCCGTTTCTCAGGATTCAACCTAAGATTCTAGGTTCTAGCTTCTTCTCTTTCTTTCGTTGACAGAAGTCACGCTGCCCCACTGACCAATCACAGCGCATGTTAATGGTCACGCTGGGCCACTGACCAATCATATACATCCACGCCATTTCGCAGGCGCTGCACCTCAAAGCAACCACAGCGTCCTCTCTGTGTTCTTTAATCTGCTAAGGCTTAAACTGCTTTGTGACATAGAGACACAGGAGGAAAGAATCTGATTGGATGAAAGCTCTCCTTTAAACCAGCTGCATTGAAAGCAGCGCTGCAGGCTGAAGGCAGAGCAACAGAGGAAGACAGGAGCTGTGACATGAGAAAATAAGCTGATACGGAAAAATAATTAAATTATAAAATAGCTATAACTTTGTGATTCTGTTTAGGCAAGCAGAGAAGGCTTACAGACCCTGACAGCCACCACTGGTATTTATACATATATACCATAATAATCCCCATGCTGTCTGCAGCTCCTCTGGGAGGCTTCCTGGCCAACCGGCTCTCCTGCAGAGTGACGGTGATGCTCGGTGGCTTCCTGTCGGCGGCCGGCTTGGTGCTCAGCTCCTTCGCCTCCAGTCTGGAGTTCCTTTACCTGTCTCTGGGCGTCTTCACAGGTACGCAAACTACAAACAGCCAATCACTGTCTAGCTCTCAGATGAGAGCTAGACATCAGTCAGATCCACCTCCAGAACATTTACAGTTTTTAGATAGACACTGGATCCTGCAGCATCCACGAGATATTATTGTGTGATGATAATAATAATATAAACCTCCTGTTGGTTCTCCGTTAGCGGTGCTGCTAACGTTACTAGCTCTCCTCCTGTTGGTTCTCTGTTAGCGGTGCTGCTAACGTTACTAGCTCTCCTCCTGTTGGTTCTCTGTTAGCGGTGCTGCTAACGTTACTAGCTCTCCTCCTGTTGGTTCTCTGTTAGCGGTGCTGCTAACGTTACTAGCTCTCCTCCCGTTGGTTCTCTGTTAGCGGTGCTGCTAACGTTACTAGCTCTCCTCCTGTTGGTTCTCTGTTAGCGGTGCTGCTAACGTTACTAGCTCTCCTCCTGTTGGTTCTCTGTTAGCGGTGCTGCTAACGTTACTAGCTCTCCTCCTGTTGGTTCTCTGTTAGCGGTGCTGCTAACGTTACTAGCTCTCCTCCTGTTGGTTCTCTGTTAGCGGTGCTGTTGTGATGTGAGTCGGCGTGGTGTGGTCCTCTGCAGGTCTGGGCTTTGCTCTCAGCTACACGCCCGCTATAGCGATGGTGGGGCGCTACTTCAGCGAGAGGAAAGCTCTGGCTTACGGCATCGCCATGTCTGGTAGTGACGCCTTCACTCACCTGGCGCTCTCTTCTCTCGCCATTCACACCTTTCCTCTCCATCTCCGTCCCTTCCACTTCCCTCTTCTTTCATTTCCTCTGTTTTAAAAAAAAGTTTTACTCCTCTCCACCCTCCTCATTTTCATCCCATCTCCCCTCGTCTTCAGGGAGCGGCATCGGGACCTTCGTCCTGGCCCCCGCCGTCCAGCTGCTGATCGAGCGCTACAGCTGGAGGGGAGCGCTGCTCATCCTCGGAGGATTCGTCTCCAACCTGTGTGTGTGCGGCGCTCTGATGAGGCCGCCGGAGCCCAGAGGACGCCCACGGCAAGTCCTCCTCTCGGTCACTTGATCACGCACTTCATCCGCTGAAGGTCACAAAACGGCTTTTTCTTCAACCCATTCTAGAAGAATGGGTTCTTGCTCCTTTGCTCCACCCTTCCACCAAGTTTCATGTAAATCGTTCCTGAAGTTTTTCTGTAATCCTTTAAAAACGTAGAACAAAAAGAAAGAAGCAGAACCTTTTACATCTATGACGATCAACGAGTCAAAATGTGCATTTATTGCGACTCCGTGAGGTTTATGCTCCTCTTCTGTTCTGTTTCTATCCGAAGGCTGTTGGAGACGAACGAGTTGAACCCGGAGAGAGTTTCAAAGACCAGAGTGTCCAGAGGCAAGGAGCTGAACTCGATGGGCCCTCGCGGGCTCTTCATCTTCAATGGAGCGCTCGCCAACTTTAAGCTCCAACACAAAAAGCTGGCTCAGGGGAACATCGCGCTGCTGCTGCCGAGCTCCAGCCCTCCGGATCCCAACGCGGCCGACCCGAAGATAGCCGAGTGCATCCTATTCAGCAACAAGCTGACGGAGACGATGCTCGGGGGGATCGGGCGCTCGGATCCCGAACCGGCGGATGGAAGCGGTGCGGAGGACTCGTCGAAGCTGCTGGAGAGCATGAACTTGAACAACGTGGAGGCGAAGACGGAAGACCCAGGACTCCCTGAAGACCACCGCCTGGATGGACCGTCTCCCGCAGAGCCTTCAGCAAGCACGAAGACCTGCTCCAGAGGCCCCTGTTTGTCTCCGGAGTCCAGGGAGGAGTACGGGTTCCTCCTGGCCCCCGACTTCCTCGTCCTGGCCGTGTCCTTCCTGTTCCTGGCGTACGGCTGCAGCGCCCCGGTGGTCTACCTGGTCCCGTACGCCCTCAGCGTCGGGCTGGAGAGCCAGCGGGCCGCCTTCCTCATGTCCATCTTCGGGGTCAGCGGCATCGTGGGCAACATCACCTTCGGGTGGCTCACGGACAGGAAGTAAGAAGTAAGCTTCGGGTGTGTTTATGCGTGTGCGTGGGTTCAACGGGCGCCCCCGCGGCTGAACAGGGTTTCCCTCCCCCCCTGCAGGTGTCTGAAGAGGTATCGCATGCCGAGCTACGTGGCGGCGATCGGCATGGAGGGGCTCTGCTGCGTGTTCCTGCACCTGCTGCGCTCCTTCGGCCTCCTCGTGCCCTTCGCCCTGCTCTACGGGTACTTCGACGGGGCGTACGTGGCGCTCATCCCCGTGGTGGCCTCTGACGTCGTGGGCTCCTCCAACCTGGCCTCCGCTCTGGGGGTGGTCTACTTCCTGCACGCCATCCCCTACCTGATCAGCCCGCCTATAGGAGGTACGGGTTCCTGAATGCGTCACAGCTTTCGTCATAGTGTTCAATACGAAGGCTGTCAAGGAAAACAATGAACCATATTAAATGAGTTATAGTAAACTATATATATATATATATATATATATATATATATATATATATATATATATATATATACATATATATGTATATGTATATATATATACATATATATGTATATGTATATATATATATATATATATAAATATGTGTGTATATATATATATATATATATATATATATACATATATATATATATATATATATATATATATATATATACATATATATATATATATATATAAATATGTGTGTATATATATATATATATATATATATATATATATATATATATATATATATATATATATATATATATATATATACATACAGTGGTATATAAAGTACCCAAAAGCCATACTTGAGTAAAAGTAAAGATACCTTACTGGAAAATGACTCCAGTAAAAGTGAAAGTCACCTATTAGAATACGACTCAAAGTATCAGTTTTCTTTGCAAAATGTAATGAAGTAAAAGTCAACAGAAATATAAATAGTAAAGTATAGTACAGATATATAACATTTCTCTTTTTTTTTACAATCAACACTTGAAATGATGCAGGCACTTGTCCCAAATATAACAAATATCCCAAAAAACAACTTGAGTACAGTAACAAAGTATTTCTACTTTGTTACTACACAGTACATTTTGCAGTGTTAAAGTGACACTTAAAGGGTTAAATGTAACACTATTGCTGAGTGTTAATCACATTTAACACTACGGAATACTCTGTAGTGTAAATATCATTCTCATTAGTGTTGACAATGTAACTCTTGTGATAACAAATCAACTCTAATCAAGTTAAATTCCACATTTCATTAACACTGTATAGAGTTGTAAAAAGTTAACACTAGAAGGTTAAATAACTCTGGTAAGTGTTGCTGTTACACACCACTGTGTTGATCATTTACTCTTACAGTGACAACACAGCACTGATTGTGTAACATTCTATCATCCATTGACAGTGTCACTCGAGCTTAACACCATTTATAATTTACAATTAATTTACTCATTTGTAGTGTCAAATTACATCAAATTTGTTTTAAATATAGCTTTTTTTAAACATACCATTAATTGACAAGAAAAATCATCAGTGACCACAAAATAATGCATCTCACATCTCTTTATTGTGCAGGCCAACAATCAACACAATGATCTTAGATCTGCATGAAATGGCAATAAGAGACAATGTACAAGGAGGAATCTGCCATTCCATACTGCATGTGAACAATGGTTTAAAGTCAAACTGATCATGTGCAACACTGGTGGGGTCAAGGATCGTGTTGCGGCGATAGACACAATGTCGGTTTCATCCTCCTCTTGATCGTGTCCTCATCAGCAGAATGTTTCAGACTCAGACTCTCTTCTGACAGCTGGTCCTCCAGACATGTCATCAGATGGGCCTTAGGCTGATTCTACACAATATAAAACATACTTTATTATCAATACTGATCAACCATTACTGTGTTTAACTCACATTGCCATTCTTTGATTAAGGGTCACTGAGGTAAGGCCACAATTCCTTTGGCATACATTTCTTTCACCTGTCTGGGCGGTGATGTACTGCAAGATTAAAGAAGCAATTATTTTTCAGTCATATTTCCAGGATTTAATAAGAGATTGAGAACACAAAGGCCAACTAAGAACAATTAGTGAATTACCCATTTTTCTCTGACACCTCAGCTGAATGTTCACCATCTTCCTTCTGCTTTCATCCACAAAGGACTTGGTTCGGTTGTATTCGTTTATGATCAGTTCCCCACCAGTAAGAATGGATTCCACCAACGTAAACACAATAATAAACAATTCACTATGTTAGGAATATATCGATTGTAATTCATAGTTGACTTGAAGTCACTAGAAACCCAAATCTACAATAGACAAACAATTTCAATGTCTTACCTGCAGCCAAAAACTCAGTCAGATTTGGTTCTGTTATTCAGACAAAGGTTTTGCTTTCAGCAGCAGAGTAAACCTGTAAACAGCACAATTGTCAGTTAAGTTTCATTAGGTTCTCGCTAGCTAAACACACAGCGCTCACACAGTTAGCCGCAGGAGGAGCAGCTTTAAAGTAAACACACTGCTCTGCTCCTCTAGCTCTCAAGGCGGTTTTCTGATGTATGGACTTCAGCACACTGTGCTGTGCGCGGTTAGCTTGTCTGTAAATATTAGCTAGGTGACTAAAAGACACGTTCCGCAGTTTGTTGACGTTAAGAAAATGTCGCAGTGAAAAATCCAGATTGGTTAGAAATGAGGTGCCGAGGGGGGAGGGGCGTGTCAGAGTACTTCTGACACCACCGGTTTTACCTCCGTAAATTAACACCAACACTAGGCGGCTTCTTACTCAAGCTGTTGTTGAAATAACTCTGAAAGAGTCAATGGACTTTGACACTGGATTTTACTGTGCATACACACCACTGTGTATATATATATATTTATATATGTTCCCTGTTTCCTGTCTGCAGGCTGGTTGGTCGACAGGACCGGCAGCTACGCCTCGACCTTCTCTCTCAGCGCCGCGGCCTTTGTGTTAAGCGCCGCGGTCCTCGCGTCCGCCATGTTGGTCAGACGCTTCCAGAGCGCCGCCGCGCGCTCGAGTCCCGGTCGCGCCGCCGCTCAGCAGAGCCTCGTATGACGTCTGCAGGGACGCCTCCCGAACAGAGGGTGGCGCTGTGACCTTGAGGTTCTCCTCCTGACGCCGTGATGAAAGGAGGGAGGCCATCTTGACGGGGCAGCAATAACTGTAGTTTTTTGTTATTTTGTTTTAAAGAAACAATAACGTAGTACTTTTGGGATATTTTTGTAAAAGGACATTGGTTCTTTCACGGAGGCCAAACTTTAAACGCAGGTTTCCATTATCGGTCACAAAGAACACGACCTGCAAGAATCTGAAGATTATGAAGAATATGAAGGCGTCTTCAAGCCTGCGGGGAGAGAAATTATAAAAGTAATATTCATTCTGTGATTATTGACAGAACAGATTACTTGAATGATTTGATGCTCACTGAGTCACACACTCGTTTGAGATTTAATTCTATTATTTTTGTGATTACTATGATTCATGTCATGATTCTAATCTGGCTCCAACAACCCCAAAACGCTGTTCTCCACCATCAACAAACTCCTCAAGCCCATGACACCATCTCCTCCTCCTTCACAGCAGCAAATGCAACTCATTTCTTTCCTTCTTCAACGACGAAATCATTGCAATTCACAACCAGCTGGCTGCCTCCCCCCCCTCCACTACCTCACCCCTCACCATGCCCCTCCCCCTCCATTACCTCACCATGCCCCTCCCCCTCATTACCTCACCATGCCCCTCCCCCTCCACTACCTCAACATGCCCCTCCACTACCTCACCCCTCACCATGCCCCTCCCCCTCCACTACCTCAACATGCCCCTCCACTACCTCACCCCTCACCATGCCCCTCCCCCTCATTACCTCACCATGCCCCTCCCCCTCCACTACCTCAACATGCCCCTCCACTACCTCACCCCTCACCATGCCCCTCCCCCTCCACTACCTCAACATGCCCCTCCACGACCTCACCCCTCACCATACCTCCTCCCCCTCCACTACCTCACCATGCCCCTCCCCCTCCACTACCTCACCATGCCCCTCCCCCTCCACTACCTCACCCCTCACCATGCCCCTCCCCCTCCACTACCTCACCCCCAGCCCTCAACATGACCCTCCCCTAGTTCCAAGCTCCAACCCCCCCCCCCCCCCTCTTGACCCTGACGTCCCCAACAACTACCGGCCCATCTCTAACCTCCCCGACCTGTCCAAAGTCCTTGAGACTCACCTCAATCTCCATAATCTCTACGAACCCTTCCAATCAGGCTTCCGTTCAAAACACAGCACAGAAACCTCCTACTGAAAATCACAAACAACATACTTCTCTCTGCTGACTCTGGCTTCCTCACCATCCTCATCCTCCTTGACCTCAGCGCCGCCTTCGACACTATCAACCACTCCATCCTTCTCTCACGTCTCCAGCACTCCCTTGGTATAACTGGCACTGTCCTCTCCTGGTTCACCTCGTATCTCTCAGACCGACATCAATTCATTGCCATAGATAACTGTACATCCTCCCCAGTGGCCCACGGCGTCCCCCAAGGTTCCGTGCTTGGTCCCCTCCTCTTCATCATTTACATCCTCCCCCTTGGACAAATCATCCGTCACATGGTCTTGATTTCCAGTGTTACGCCGACGACACCCA
>NC_136602.1:916458-928958 GCF_910589615.1 Taurulus bubalis
TGAAGAAGAAGAAGAAGAAGAAGAAGAAGAAGAAGAAGAAGAAGAAGAAGAAGAAGAAGAAGAAGAAGAAGAAGAAGCCTCAGTCTGAATGATTCTTTCTGCTTCAGGACAAACGTCCAGCTGCTCGAGCTCACGGCACAAGAAGGAGACGCAGACGCAGGAGATGCAGACGCAGGAGATGGGACGAGAGCTGCGACGCATTGGAGACGACTTCAACCGACTGCTGCTGCTCAGGGTGAGTGTGAGTGTGTGTGTGTGTGTGTGTGTGTGTGTGTGTGTGTGTGTGGTGTGTGTGTGTGTGTGTGTGTGGTGTGTGTGTGTGTGTGTGTGTGTGTGTGTGTGTGGTGTGTGTGGAGACAAACCACCAGCGACCACATCTGTGGGGCAGTCACTTTCTGTCAGCCAATCCGCCAAAGTTTTTGTTTTTGTTTGTGTTGGTTCTCATCCCGCGTTAAATACTTCGTCCTGATTGGTAGATTTCCCGCGACATGATCCGGTAGTCATCCACGTGATGGAGAACCAGGAAGTCTAAAGTTTAAAACGGTGAACAGCTGTTCACGTCCACGTTGATCTATTTGTTGCGTCATGCTTTGTTATTTAACCCAAACGACGAGCTCTGTTTCCCTGTTTCCTGTGAAGAGAGATTCAAAAGTTAAAACAGGACTCGAACCCGTGACCAGCTGCTTGCTTCTCTCCGGCGAGAAGACCGAAAGACTTTTGATCACAAAACAAGCCGTCGGCCTCGAGCTGCAGAAAACCACATTCACCACCAAATAAAAAGATGCAACAACAACAACACGAAAACAGCCGTGTGACTAAAAACTATTCATGTCGCTTCTGAACACAGAGTTTTCCAAGTGGGAGGCAAGGAAGCCACAGAAGAGGAGCCTTGAACCTGAGAACACAATAATATAAACAATACAATACAGCAGGGAAGCAACATCCCGTGTTCGCTGTCTGTGAAAGGGTTAAAGAAGGGATTTAAACTCAGAAACTCAAAGCCCCTTTTTCTCATTTTCCAAAATTGAGAGAAGTGTGTTTTTTCAAAACTAAACTGTCCTCTTCCGCATGGTCGGTTTAAATCGTTTAAATGGCTAAAATACCGTAACCCTTGTGAGAAGAGGCGTGTGGTTTTAAATAAAAACATCGTTAAGTTTTAATATTTCGGTAAGCTCCTTCACTCGACTAAGCGATTTGAATGTTTCACTAAAACCTGCATAAGAACCCCAAAGACACGCCCCTGTACCCGGACGCCTGTGGGCCGAAATCAATCTAGACCCTTTTCTGACCAGTATTAGGGCGTACCGAGATCCTGTGATCTCATTGGTCCTCAGACAATCTGATAGCGCGTCAGACTTCACATGTGGAAGCAGACGGTCATTGTGACATCTGCCTCGTCATGGTGGGACCAACGATCAGCTCAGTAGGTCATTTTTACATTTCTGAACCGAAAAACACGTTTTCTGGACTGAAGATGCTTCCTAACATGTCAACGCTTTGCTGGATTTTGAATATGGTTGCATATGTAGATGCTTTAGGTCTTAATCTTCATAAAGATGTGCAGTATTACTCTGTGGGATGATGGAAGACACTCAAGCATACTTTCTTAAAGTATACCTTTTTTCCTGAGGAGTCATTTTTGGGGAATCTTGATCAGACTCTTGACCTTTGATCATATTTATGCTGACCATAAGTTTGGTTATAGATTCGTTAGCGATGGAGGACAATGGGGTCTGGTGTTCATATGAGCGGTAGACGTGTCGGGAGGACAGCAGCTCTCGTCCTTTTCAAAACAAAACCAGACGGAGTAGCAAAACATGTTAGTTTTAAATGTCAGAGCCAGAGGGACTGGTTGCCCTCCTGTCTGATGCAGCGGAGCTCTGATCCCCTCTGAGTGAACGTGTGAACCCGGTTACTGAGCCGCAGTTACAGGACGGCCGGATGACGCAGTCTGACCGTGAAGCTGCAACGCTTCTGTTCCTTTGGCAACGTGTCTGCACGTTGCATCATCGTCAGTTGTATTTGCTGCAGTGGAGCTGCAGGAAGAGGAGCAACACCACAGCGGGGTGACGGAGGTCTCCTCAGAGAAGAGAAGCTTCAAGCCACACGCTGCAGCTCTGATCCCTCAACATGTTGTTTGGCGTTGTGGCGGCTAGAGCGTCCAGCAGCGCTCCTCCGCCTGGAGGGGTGATGGGGGATGAGCAGTCGCTCGTTATTGTCTTTGCACAGAGAGCAACACGAGGACAACGGAGTGCAGCTCTACATCTGACCAGAAGAGCAAAGAGAAGCGTCAACGTGCAGCAAAGTGAGAGATAAACAACAACAAGTTCATAAAAGATCTGGAGTTTGAGCTCCAGTCAGTGAATCATAAGAACCTGAAATAACGCTTGTGCCAAGAGTCCTTAAGCTGTGACTCAAGCTGTGACTCAAGGACTCAAGCTGTGACTCTAGTTGTGACTCTAGCTGTGACTCAAGGACTCTAGCTGTGACTCTAGTTGTGACTCTAGTTGTGACTCTAGCTGTGACTCTAGCTGTGACTCAAGGACTCTAGCTGTGACTCTAGCTGTGACTCTAGCTGTGACTCTAGCTGTGACTCAAGGACTCTAGCTGTGACTCTAGCTGTGACTCTAGCTGTGACTCAAGGACTCTAGCTGTGACTCTAGCTGTGACTCTAGCTGTGACTCTAGTTGTGACTCTAGCTGTGACTCTAGCTGTGACTCAAGGACTCTAGCTGTGACTCTAGCTGTGACTCTAGCTGTGACTCAAGGACTCTAGCTGTGACTCTAGCTGTGACTCAAGGACTCTAGCTGTGACTAGCTGTGACTCAAGGACTCTAGCTGTGACTCTAGCTGTGACTCAAGGACTCTAGCTGTGACTAGCTGTGACTCAAGGACTCTAGCTGTGACTCTAGCTGTGACTCAAGCTGTGACTCAAGGACTCTAGCTGTGACTCAAGGACTCTAGCTGTGACTCTAGCTGTGACTCTAGCTGTGACTAGCTGTGACTCAAGGACTCTAGCTGTGACTCAAGCTGTGACTCAAGGACTCTAGCTGTGACTCTAGCTGTGACTCCTGCTGTGACTCCTGCTGTGACTCCTGCTGTGACTCCTGCTGTGTGGGAAACAGGGGATATGTGAGGACTCGTCCAGAGAGCCGTGTGATGGTTGAGGCTGCGGCGGCAGGAAAGAGGAACTGGAGGTCGGTTCCTTGTTCTCTGTTGATGTGCGTTTACCAGACGGTGGATAAGAAGAGGACGAGCTCATCGTGGTGACGTCACCCGTTAGTGGGCGGAGCCTCCAGTTCGGCCATCTTGTTTTTTAGACCATATGTGGACTGAGGAGGAGTGACGTAGAGACACTGTATACGTCTCTGGTGTCGACCTGTCAATCACCTTGTAGCCCCGCCTTAAAGCATCCCCTGCTTTATTTGTAAAAATACATTCATTCATTCATCCAGTCGTCACGGTCCCCAGAGGATGAACCCTCCTGACGCTCATGATCTTCAGTGAAATGTCTCAATAATTTACTCTCCGTGATTTAGTTTTGCAAAATATGAAAAGTTCTTCATCTTTATGGAAATAGCAGTCATGGCAAGAATATCTCAAACATGAATTATGAGCAGAATAACAGTTATAATACCATGAATCTTTATAAATAAATAATAATAATTATGAATCAATCCTCCTATTTGTAAATGAAACATATTTATTACAGACAGTTTTCACCAGACAGACAAGCTTTATGTCAATACCCGAGAAATTATAAAAGCAGTTTTTAAAAATGCTTTTACATTCAGATCTCACTGAGGTGATGAACCAATTATTATATTATTACATGTATTATTTTATTATATGTATTATATTTATTCTTGTCTGTCTTCTTTGTCCTCATTTAATCCAGCTTCTCCCAGTTAAACATTTACAGCGTGTGTTTGTCTTCAAACATCTGTAATCGTGCTCTGTGTGTGTGTGTGTGTGTGTGTGTGTGTGACAGTGTGTGTGTGTGTGTGTGACAGTGTGTGTGTGTGTGTGTGTGACAGTGTGGATTCATTATGGCTCAGCCCTGTGGTTAAAGAACTCTGAGGGAGCAAAGCACAAGGTCTAATTATCCTGCCAACACACACACACACACACACACACACACACACACACACACACACACACACACACACACACACACACACACACGCACACACACACTGTCATCTTTCAGTAGGAGGTGAAAACCTTTTGTCCTGCAGACAGAAATAACTAAGAGGAACGTTGAAGACCAGTCGAGTGTTTCTGGCTCGCGAGTGTGTGTGTGTGTCTCTGGGTGTATGTGTGTGTGTGTGTCTCTGGGTGTATGTGTGTGTGTGTGTGTGTGTGTGTGTGTGTGTCTCTGGGTGTATGTGTGTGTGTGTGTGTGTGTGTGTGTGTCTCTGGGTGTATGTGTGTGTGTGTGTGTGTGTGTGTGTGTGTCTCTGGGTGTATGTGTGTGTGTGTGTGTGTGTGTGTGTGTGTGTGTGTCTCTGGGTGTATGTGTGTGTGTGTGTGTGTGTGTGTGTCTCTGGGTGTATGTGTGTGTGTGTGTGTGTGTGTGTCTCTGGGTGTATGTGTGTGTGTGTGTGTGTGTGTGTGTGTGTGTCTCTGGGTGTATGTGTGTGTGTGTGTGTGTCTCTGGGTGTATGTGTGTGTGTGTGTGTGTCTCTGTGTGTATGTGTGTGTGTGTGTGTCTCTGGGTGTATGTGTGTGTGTGTGTCTCTGGGTGTATGTGTGTGTGTGTGTGTGTGTGTGTGTGTGTGTGTGTGTGTGTGTGTGTGTGTGCTCTCACATGATGGAACGGGACGTTTGAGTACGATTTAACTATATATATACATATATATATTTATATGTATATATATGAATATATATATATATATATATATACGTATATATATGTATATATATATATATATATATATATACATATATATATATATATATATGTATACATATATGTATACATATAAAAAGTTAAATATATATATATATATATATATAGATATATATAAATATATATATATGTATACATATAACAAGTTAAATATGTATATATATAAATATAAATATAAATATATATATATATATATATATATATATATATATATATATATATATATATATATGTATACATATAACAAGTTAAATATGTATATATATAAAAACTTCTGCCTCTGCCTCGTGGCGTCTCCACACAAACGTTCCGGTTTGAGACCTGCGACCTCTCTCTCTGTTCCAGGGTGGACCTCGGCGGCCGGTGGACCCTCAGAACCCCCAGCAGGACCCCACCCTGCTGCTCTGCGTGGGCCTCCTGCTGCTCCTGATCGGGCGGTTCGTCTATTTGCAGGCCGGCACCAACAGCCAGGACCCGGCTCAGGTCTAGCCTCTGGGACCCAGCAGACGTAGCATCAGAGTCAGACCCTTCTTGTCTTTCACCTTCAGGAGACTTTGGACTGTCTTAATTTGGATGGAGGTGATTTGAAAACACCTTTTATGGAACTCTAAAATGCCTGGACTTCTTTTTGCTTCCTCCCCTCTGGTGGTCCTTCGGGGTCTCGGAGCGCCTCAGTGCAACATTACGCTTCAAATGTGCCTTTAAAGTTTCCTGTTCAGCTTCTTCAAGGTGTTTGGTATTGTAGAGATGGTGATCAACTCTGCAGGCCCGAGGGTTGTTGGGTCCAGTCCCATCCTTGCAGCGCCCGACAGACTCAACTCAGTGTGGGACCAACTGTGCCAAAGTCATGTTTTTACCTCAACTACGGTGGTCATGTAACGCAGCGTGACTGTGAACCACAAGAAGAGCCTCCAGCGCCTCCATCAGACGTTCACGCCCCTTTGGACCAGGAGGTGGTTCATAGATTAAACAACAACAAAGCGCCCGGCTTTGTGGGAGCACATCCCAGCATTTGGACTTAGAGACCAGAATGTTCTGGGGCAAAGAAGTCGTCAACACGAAACCAGAAGAGGTATTTGGTAGAAAGGCCCTCTGGACTGAAGTGTTCCAGCTTCATACTGCATCAAGAAGCGTCCGTTCAGGTTTTGTGTCATATTTCAATTCCCTGGGTCAATATCTCCCAAAATTTAATGAGGTAATCTGTTATCAGGATCAATATCCCGTCAAAGGTACTTTAGGGAGATGCACCAATCCTGCAGCATTTTAAAAGAATCTATTTTATAGAAATGTTATAATCTTGGAAGAGCAAAGTCCTGTTTGCTGCATGTATTCATGACTACTTTTAACCTCAGCAGTGTTCGGCTTCACTCTCTCGTGAGATAACACCGGACCCGCCTTCTGGAACCAGGTGGCCTTCCTCTAAAAACTAACATCACGTTTCACATTCATCGTTCATTATCAGCAGCATTACGGGGCGTCTCCCTCTTCGCTCGGCATCCAGGAGCCGACGGCTCATAATCTGATATTTAGAGTTAAAATAGAAGCAATTCATTGATATAATCTTAGACTGTGATATTAAAAGTTATTTGTTTGACATTCGTTCAATTTCCTAATTCTTAAAAAGCCACTTCGGTCTGTTTTTCCTTCATTGCTTCGTCTTTAAAAGCGTTGAAGTTGAAGAGAAGACTTGTCGTGTCGTAAGTCAGACATAGCTCCTCCCCTTCCTCCTGCAGGCTGACTGGTCATAAGTCAGACTTGGCTCCTCCCCTTCCTCCTGCAGGCTGACTGGTCATAAGTCAGACTTGGCTCCTCCCCTTCCTCCTGCAGGCTGACTGGTCATAAGTCAGACTTGGCTCCTCCCCCTATGACTGTGGTCATAAGTCAGACTTGGCTCCTCCCCTTCCTCCTGCAGGCTGACTGGTCATAAGTCAGACTTGGCTCCTCCCCCTATGACTGTGGTCATAAGTCAGACTTGGCTCCTCCCCTTCCTCCTGCAGGCTGACTGGTCATAAATCAGACTTGGCTCCTCCCCTTCCCCCTGCAGGCTGACTGGTCATAAGTCAGACTTGGCTCCTCCCCCTATGACTGTGGTCATAAGTCAGACTTGGCTCCTCCCCTTCGTTCCGTGTGACCTCAGACCTCGTTCTGAAGTTCTTTGTCAGTGAGGAAAGTGAAAGATGAATTATGAAAGCGATATGAAGGTCATGACCTCCTGACATGCGGTCATGACGACCTGTTGGCAGGAACACACTTTCATCCTCAGTTATTGATATTGTAATATCCATAAAGATACAGCATATGGAATATGTAGAGACATGCATCTTCCTGGACCCAGTACGACTGTAGCAGCATATTGTCATTATGCTTATGTTTTAATTCTGTTAAAACTGTTGTAAATAAAGCTTTTACATCTTTTTAAAGCTGCATTAGTGATTCATAATGTGTATAACGTGTGTGTTGAAGTACGTATCATGTACTGTAAGTAGTATTTTAATGTACTTCAGTGGAGTTTACTTTATATTTATGAAATATTGTTCTTCGCTCGTTTTCTGAACATAATAAAAACATACAATAAAACATACAATATAACACACAATATAATACACAATATAACATACAATATAACGCACAGTATAACACACACAATATAACACACACTATAACACACAATATAATACACACTATAACACACAATAAAACATACAATATAACACACAATATAACGCACAATATAACACACACAATATAACACACACTATAACACACAATATAATACACACTATAACACACAATAAAACATACAATATAACACACAATATAACACACACGATATAACACACAATAAAACATACAATATAACACACAATACAACACACACAATATAACATACAATCCATCCATCCATCCATTATCAGCCGCTTATCCGGGGTCGGGTCGCGGTGGCAGCAGGTCCAGCAGGCCGACCCAGGCTTCCCTCTCACCCGCAACACTTTCCAGCTCATTCTGGGATCCCGAGGCGTTCCAAGGCCAGCCGGGAGATATAATCCCTCCAGCGTGTCCTCGGTCTTCCCCGGGGTCTCCTACCAGTTGGACGTGCCTGGAAAACCTCTAATGGGAGGCGTCCAGGAGGCATCCTGACTAGATGCTGAACCACCTCAGCTGACTCCTTTCGACACGAAGGAGCAGCGACTCGACTCCAAGCTCCCTCCTGATGTCCGAGCTCCTTACCCTATCTCTAAGGGTGAGCCCGGCCACCCTGCGGAGGAAGCTCATTTCGGCCGCTTGTATCCGAGATCTCGTTCTTTTGGTCACGACCCAGAGTTCGTGACCATAGGTGAGGGTTGGAACGTAGACCGACCAGTAAATGGAGAGCTTTGCCTTCAGGCTCAGCTCCTCTCCCGCAGCACCCCCCACAAAACCCCCCGAGGGACCCGGTCAAAAGCCTTCTCCAAGTCCACAAAGCACATGTAGACTGGTTGGGCAAACTCCCAGGAACCCTCCAGTAGTCTTGGTAGTACTGTTTGAGTGTAATTATTTCATCAAAAACACCAAGCAAATTATGAATAACTTGTGCCTCACCTTCACTACATGATATCACTAACTAAGCTAACATAAGTTGTCTATGTAGTTACTTAAAAAAAGTGATGTTAAATGCTGCTGCTGTCTTTAGCTAACGAGTTTTAAGGATGTAATGGCTCATTCAACTTCAGCTTATCTTAATCCAGTTTAATACAAGACAGTAACATGGTTGCAACCTCGTCAACCGTACCTACCCCAGTGGGGAAACCAAAACTCATAGGGTTTATTTTAAATTGTATCATACAACCTTCGCTAACGTAGTCAAGGTGCAAGTAACGTTAGCTGTTAGCTCACTGTGGGCTAACGTTACATGCAGGCAGAACGTGGGGCTTCATGTCAACACAGCAGCTCCATGTCGCTCTTTAAAGAAAGAGACTCCACGACATTAACACAAAGAGAAGTGCTGCTACATTTAAAATAATGTTGACGAACAGAGCAATATAATGTCAACTTACCTCCGTGTCCTCCTCACATAACCTCCAGTCCCATTAGTGTGTGCAAAGAGCCCAGTCGAGCCCACCAATTGGAACTCCTGCCTCATTCAGCAGCGTATGCCCCGCCCCCTACGTCCAAAACTCAACTCGTAACTTTTGGGATTGAGCACGCAGGTTTTTTTTTGAGCGAGCAGGTGTTTTTGTTGAGAGCAAAGGTTTTTTTTTTTGAGAGCAAAGATTTTTATTTTGAGAGCAAACTTTTTTTTTTTGAAAGCAAACTTTTTTTTTTGAGAGCAAAGGTTGTTTTTTTGAGAGCAAAATATAACACACAATATAACATACAATATAACACACAATATAACATACAATATAACATACAATATAACACACAATATAACATACAATATAACACACAATATAACATACAATAAAACACACAATATAACACACAATATAACACACACAATATAACACACACAATATAACATACAATATAACACACAATATAACACACAATATAACACACACAATATAACATACAATATAACACACAATATAACATACAATATAACATACAATATAACACACAATATAACACACAATATAACACACACAATATAACATACGATATAACACACACAAAAACATACAATATAACACACAATATAACACACAATATAACATACAATATAACACACAATATAACATACAATATAACATACAATATAACATACAATAAAACACACAATATAACACACAATATAACACACACAATATAACATACAATATAACACACAATATAACACACAATATAACACACACAATATAACATACAATATAACACACAATATAACATACAATATAACATACAATATAACACACAATATAACATACAATATAACACACAATATAACACACAATATAACACACACAATATAACATACAATATAACACACAATATAACATACAATATAACATACAATATAACACACAATATAACATACAATACAACACACAATATAACACACAATATAACACACACAATATAACATACAATATAACACACAATATAACATACAATATAACATACAATATAACACACAATATAACATACAATACAACACACAATATAACACACACAATAAAACATACAATATAACACACAATATAACATACAATATAACATACAATGTAACACACAATATAACATACAATATAACATACAATATAACACACAATATAACATACAATATAACACACAATATAACATACAATATAACATACAATATAACACACAATATAACACACAATATAACACACACAATATAACATACAATATAACACACAATATAACATACAATATAACATACAATATAACACACAATATAACATACAATATAACACACAATATAACACACAATATAACACACACAATATAACATACAATATAACACACAATGTAACATACAATATAACATACAATATAACACACAATATAACATACAATATAACACACAATATAAAACACACACTAAAACATACAATATAACACACAATATAACACACAATATAACATACAATATAACACACAATATAACATACAATATAACATACAATATAACACACAATATAACATACAATATAACACACAATATAACATACAATAAAACACACAATATAACACACAATATAACACACACAATATAACATACAATATAACACACAATATAACACACAATATAACACACACAATATAACATACAATATAACACACAATATAACATACAATATAACATACAATATAACACACAATAAAACACACAATATAACACACAATATAACACACACAATATAACATACAATATAACACACAATATAACATACAATATAACATACAATATAACACACAATATAACATACAATACAACATACAATATAACACATAATATAACATACAATATAACACACAATATAACACACAATATAACATACAATATAACACATAATATAACATACAATATAACATACAATATAACACACAATATAACATACAATATAACACACAATATAACACACAATATAACATACAATATAACACATAATATAACATACAATATAACACACAATATAACACACAATATAACATACAATATAACACATAATATAACATACAATATAACATACAATATAACACACAATATAACACACAATATAACATACAATATAACACACAATATAACATACAATATAACACACAATATAACATACAATATAACACATAATATAACATACAATATAACATACAATGTAACACACAATATAACACACAATATAACACACAATATAACATACAATGTAACACACAATATAACATACAATATAACACATAATGTAACGTACAATATAACACACAATATAACACACAATATAACAAACACAATAAAACATACAATATAACACACAATATAACATACAATATAACATACAATGTAGCACACAATATAACATACAATATAACATACAATATAACACACAATATAACATACAATATAACATACAATATAACACATAATATAACATACAATATAACACACAATATAATTAAGCAATAAGGAACGAGAGGCAGTACTGTATCGTCAACGGAGTTGTTAGCAAACCCTTGAACTGTACATTATTGTAGACACAGTACTGCCTTGAGTACCTTATTGCTTTTAAAATACGGGTACCTGCGACTTTATAAATAGTAATAGTAAGCTCCCTTTCAGCACAAAATAGTTGTAGCCACCAAACGTTGTGTATCGCATTTCAGCGACAGAGAAAATAGTCCTGGTTGCCACCATACACATACGGGATTATATAACTGACTGATTCACTGACCAGGCCGGTTGGAAGCAGGTGGAGGATGACGCTCAGCCACCGATGTAAAGAAGTGCTCTCGCTCTCTGTCCGTCTTTCCTCCTCCATGATGTTTAGAGAACTTGACTCGCATCGGGAAATTACCGACGTAATAATCTCTCACTGGAAATGATCACGATTTTGTGATCAAACCCTTTTCATTCCTCATCTTAGTTTCCGGTTTTATGCACTCGCTCCCCGTTAACTAGTCTCTCTCAGAGTGTTAACTAGTCTCTCTCTGAGGTCTCTCTCTCTTAGAGTGTTAACTAGTCTCTCTCAGAGTGTTAAGTAGTCTTTCTCAGAGTGTTAACTAGTCTCTCTCTGAGGTCTCTCTCTCAGAGTGTTAACTAGTCTTTCTCAGAGTGTTAACTAGTCTCTCTCTGAGGTCTCTGTCTCAGAGTGTTAACTAGTCTCTCTCAGAGTGTTAACTAGTCTCTCTCTGAGGTCTCTCTCTCAGAGTGTTAACTAGTCTCTCTCTAAGGTCTCTCTCTGAGTGTTAACTAGTCTCTCTCAGAGTGTTAACTAGTCTCTCTCTGAGGTCTCTCTCTCAGAGTGTTAACTAGTCTCTCTCAGAGTGTTAACTAGTCTCTCTCTGAGGTCTCTCTCTCAGAGTGTTAACTAGTCTCTCTCTAAGGTCTCTCTCTGAGTGTTAACTAGTCTCTCTCAGAGTGTTAACTAGTC
>NC_136602.1:936458-1006458 GCF_910589615.1 Taurulus bubalis
ACAGTCCATCAGGACCAAGACCTCACATTCCATCAGGACCAAGACCTCACGCTCCATCAGGACAAAGACCTCACAGTCCATCAGGACCAAGACCTCACAGTCCATCAGGACCAAGACCTCACGCTCCATCAGGACAAAGACCTCACAGTCCATCAGGACCAAGACCTCTCACTTCATCAGGACAAAGACCTCACAGTCCATCAGGACCAAGACCTCTCATTTCCATCAGGACCAAGACCTCACGCTCCATCAGGACCAAGAGCTCTCACTTCATCAGGACAAAGACCTCACGCTCCATCAGGACCAAGACCTCTCACTTCATCAGGACAAAGACCTCACGCTCCATCAGGACAAAGACCTCACGCTCCATCAGGACCAAGACCTCACGCTCCATCAGGACAAAGACCTCACAGTCCATCAGGACCAAGACCTCTCACTTCATCAGGACAAAGGCCTCACGCTCCATCAGGACAAAGACCTCACAGTCCATCTGGACCAAGACCTCGCGCTCCATCAGGACCAAGACCTCACGCTCCATCAGGACCAAGACCTCGCGCTCCATCAGGACCAAGACCTCACAGTCCATCAGGACAAAGACCTCACGCTCCATCAGGACCAAGACCTCACAGTCCATCAGGACCAATACTTCACAGTCCATCAGGACCAAGACCTCACTCTCCATCAGGACCAAGACCTCACAGTCCATCAGGACCAAGACCTCACAGTCCATCAAGACCAAGACCTCACGCTCCATCAGGACCAAGACCTCACGCTCCATCAGGACCAAGACCTCACAGTCCATCAGGACCAAGACCTCACGCTCCATCAGGACAAAGACCTCACAGTCCATCAGGACCAAGACCTCACATTCCATCAGGACCAAGACCTCACACTCCATCAGGACAAAGACCTCACAGTCCATCAGGACCAAGACCTCTCACTTCATCAGGACAAAGACCTCACAGTCCATCAGGACCAAGACCTCACACTCCATCAGGACCAAGACCTCACAGTGCATCAGGACCAAGACCTCACGCTCCATCAGGACCAAGACCTCACAGTCCATCAAGACCAAGACCTCACGCTCCATCAGGACCAAGACCTCACAGTGCATCAGGACCAAGACCTCACGCTCCATCAGGACCAAGACCTCACACTCCATCAGGACCAAGACCTCACAGTCCATCAGGACCAAGACCTCACAGTCCATCAGGACCAAGACCTCACAGTCCATCAGGACCAAGACCTCACGCTCCATCAGGACCAAGACCTCACACTCCATCAGGACCAAGACCTCACAGTCCATCAGGACCAAGACCTCACAGTCCATCAGGACCAAGACCTCACGCCACACCAACAGTTTTTTCCCGTCGGCAGTCGGTCTCATCAACAGAGCCGGGTCCCCCACTGACTGATTCTGTCACCCCAGGACAATTTTTTGGACAATTTTTCTGACTATTTTTCTTTCTTTTCTTTCTTCTTACTGGTCAGTCCCCTGCACACTTCATATTTGAACACTCATGCCACTTAACATACACTTTAACTTAAACACACATGCCACTTAAACATACACTTACATCAACGTTATCTGTTTGTCTGAGCACTTTATCTTATACTTGATTTAATATCATTGTACTGTTGTTGTTGTTGACTGTTGATTGTTGTTTGTCTCGTCTAACGTCTCATGTATGCACCTTCCGCCTAGAAAACTTCCTCGTTTGTGTAAACATTCCTTGCATTAAACAGTTTCTGATTCTGATTCTGATGTAGTCCAAATCAACAACCAGTCACATTTAGTTATAACAAAAGAATCCAACAAAACCTCGGCACTGAAACCCTAAACAGTGCACACGTGACTCCCTCCATGCTCGTGTGGTGCCGTTAGGCGGAGTGGGTCTCTGCTGTCCAACATGGTGAGCCGTTTGAACGTGTGTTGAGGGGTCTCTGCTGTCCAACATGGTGGGCTGTATGAACGTGTGTTGAGGGGTCTCTGCTGTCCAACATGGTGAGCCGTTTGAACGTGTGTTGAGGGGTCTCTGCTGTCCAACATGGTGGGCTGTATGAACGTGTGTTGAGTGGGTCGGTCTGTGACAGGAACTCCCGGGACACTTTTTTCTCCCCAGTCCGCCCGTGATGTGGACTATGTGCACTGAAGGCCTAAGTCGAAAACGCACGGCCCGCCACTGATTAAAGTACTAGTGACAAAGTATCCAATAGTGTTACGTTGCATTCAACAAGACCATTCTGCACTTTTAAATGTGTTTTTGTTGAAAGGTCAGAGCTCTTCTTCCTCGTCCTTCCTCTAAAGGTTCATTATAAACAGTCAGTAAATAGTAAGCTGCCTTTCCGCACAACATAGTTGTAGCCACCAAACGTTGTGTATCGCATTTCAGTGATAGAGAAAATAGTCCACACACACACACACACACACACACAACTACACACACACACACACACACACACACACACACACACACACACACACACACACACACACACACACACACACTCCAAGAAATAAAATATGTAAAAGAAACTTCTTCTTTCACAGATTTTTTTAAATATGAAAGATATTCCAGTGTTGCACCACTTCCTGATGATCTCATACACGAGGTTCAGGTACAGGTTCACATTTCAACATGTCCGGTGTGTGAGTGAGTGAGTGAGTGAGTGAGTGAGTGAGTGAGTGAGTGAGTGAGTGAGTGAGTGAGTGTAGAATTCATCTAGCTTCATTGCCTGAGAAGAAGCACTAACCCGTAGTTTTAAAGGTGAAACACAATTAACGAAACATTTCATGTGATAAAGAAAAACTAAAGATGCATTGTTGCCTCATTCGTCTAAAACAACAAGCTCCTGGAGAAGCCTCCATCACACCCGTCCAGTGGTGTATAAAGTACCCAAAAGCCATACTTGAGTAAAAGTAAAGATACATTACTGGAAAATGACTCCAGTAAAAGTAAAAGTCACCTATTAAAATACTACTTGAGTAAAAGTTTGAAAGTATCTGATATTTTCTGTACTTAAGTATCAAAAGTATTTTTCTGATATAAAATGTACTTAAGTATTGAAAGTAAAAGTACATGATTTTAATAAAAAAGCAAAGGGTCTGAATTTTGAGAATTATGAAGTTTATTCTTTTAAGTGCTGTGGCCACCAGTGTTGTGTTGAAAATAACTGGGTTGGCTGTGATCCATCCATATATATTATGTTCAACATAATATATTGTACCTAAGTATACTTTTGCATCTACTATGAACTTATCATCATAATTCTACAAAAAGCAATATGACACTATGAAGGAGTTGTAACAGTGTGGTTATAAGTGTGCTCATTCCGCCCGGTACCGGTCCGTGGGTCCCTTGGTACCGGGCCGTGGGTCCCTTGGTACCGGGCCGTGGGGCCCTTGGTACCGGTCCGTGGGTCCCTTGGTACCGGTCCGTGGGGCCCTTGGTACCGGGCCGTGGGTCCCTTGGTACCGGTCCGTGGGGCCCTTGGTACCAGGCTGTGGGGCCCTTGGTACCGGTCCGTGGGGCCCTTGGTACCGGTCCGTGGGGACTTGGTACCAGGCTGTGGGGCCCTTGGTACCGGTCCGTGGGGCCCTTGGTACCGGGCCGCACAGAAAGAATGAATGAAAGATTAAAATTAAATTTAAAAAAAATCAAGGCCTGAAAGATGTTTTATTATGAAAAAGGACCGGATACATCCGTCTGTGGTAACCTCAGACGTAACCTCTTGACACATGTCAAGATGTTACGTTACTCTAAAAATGAAATTTAAGTCTGTTTCAACTTTGTCGGTGTTCTGGATTAAAACCAAGGCAGAGTATCCTGAGATCGCCAAAAAAGCACGAAAACATGCCTCCATTTCAACATCCTGCCTTTGTGCAGCACGTTATACGTTAAGCAGTAGACTGGACTAAAGGTTTAGTTAGGAGTAGAGTCAGTAGACTGGACTAAAGGTTTAGTTAGGAGTAGAGTCAGTAGACTGGACTAAAGGTTTAGTTAGGAGTAGAGTCAGTAGACTGGACTAAAGGTTTAGTTAGGAGTAGAGTCAGTAGACTGGACTAAAGGTTTAGTTAGCAGTAGAGTCAGTAGACTGGACTAAAGGTTTAGTTAGGAGTAGAGTCAGTAGACTGGACTAAAGGTTTAGTTAGGAGTAGAGTCAGTAGACTGGACTAAAGGTTTAGTTAGGAGTAGAGTCAGTAGACTGGACTAAAGGTTTAGTTAGCAGTAGAGTCAGTAGACTGGACTAAAGGTTTAGTTAGGAGTAGAGTCAGTAGACTGGACTAAAGGTTTAGTTAGCAGTAGAGTCAGTAGACTGGACATAATGGTTTAGTTAGGAGTAGAGTCAGTAGACTGGACTAAAGGTTTAGTTAGCAGTAGAGTCAGTAGACTGGACTAAAGGTTTAGTTAGGAGTAGAGTCAGTAGACTGGACTAAAGGTTTAGTTAGGAGTAGAGTCAGTAGACTGGACTAAAGGTTTAGTTAGCAGTAGAGTCAGTAGACTGGACTAAAGGTTTAGTTAGGACTAGAGTCAGTAGACTGGACTAAAGGTTTAGTTAGGACTAGAGTCAGTAGACTGGACTAAAGGTTTAGTTACGAGTAGAGTCAGTAGACTGGACAATAAGGTTTAGTTAGGAGTAGAGTCAGTAGACTGGACTAAAGGTTTAGTTAGGACTAGAGTCAGTAGACTGGACTAAAGGTTTAGTTAGGAGTAGAGTCAGTAGACTGGACTAAAGGTTTAGTTAGGAGTAGAGTCAGTAGACTGGAGTAAAGGTTTAGTTAGGAGTAGAGTCAGTAGACTGGACTAAAGGTTTAGTTAGGAGTAGAGTCAGTAGACTGGAGTAAAGGTTTAGTTAGGAGTAGAGTCAGTAGACTGGACTAAAGGTTTAGTTAGGACTAGAGTCAGTAGACTGGACTAAAGGTTGAGTTAGCAGTAGAGTCAGTAGACTGGACTAAAGGTTTAGTTAGCAGTAGAGTCAGTAGACTGGACTAAAGGTTGAGTTAGCAGTAGAGTCAGTAGACTGGACTAAAGATTTAGTTAGGAGTAGAGTCAGTAGACTGGACTAAAGGTTTAGTTAGCAGTAGAGTCAGTAGACTGGACTAAAGGTTTAGTTAGCAGTAGAGTCAGTAGACTGGACTAAAGGTTTAGTTAGCAGTAGAGTCAGTAGACTGGACTAAAGGTTTAGTTAGGAGTAGAGTCAGTAGACTGGACTAAAGGTTTAGTTAGGAGTAGAGTCAGTAGACTGGACTAAAGGTTTAGTTAGCAGTAGAGTCAGTAGACTGGACTAAAGGTTTAGTTAGGAGTAGAGTCAGTAGACTGGACTAAAGGTTTAGTTAGGAGTAGAGTCAGTAGACTGGACTAAAGGTTTAGTTAGCAGTAGAGTCAGTAGACTGGACTAAAGGTTTAGTTAGCAGTAGAGTCAGTAGACTGGACTAAAGGTTTAGTTAGGAGTAGAGTCAGTAGACTGGACTAAAGGTTTAGTTAGGAGTAGAGTCAGTAGACTGGACTAAAGGTTTAGTTAGGAGTAGAGTCAGTAGACTGGACTAAAGGTTTAGTTAGGAGTAGAGTCAGTAGACTGGAGTAAAGGTTTAGTTAGGAGTAGAGTCAGTAGACTGGACTAAAGGTTTAGTTAGGAGTAGAGTCAGTAGACTGGACTAAAGGTTTAGTTAGGAGTAGAGTCAGTAGACTGGACTAAAGGTTTAGTTAGGACTAGAGTCAGTAGACTGGACTAAAGGTTTAGTTAAGAGTAGAGTCAGTAGACTGGACTAAAGGTTTAGTTAGGAGTAGAGTCAGTAGACTGGACTAAAGGTTTAGTTAGGAGTAGAGTCAGTAGACTGGACTAAAGGTTTAGTTAGGAGTAGAGTCAGTAGACTGGACTAAAGGTTTAGTTAAGAGTAGAGTCAGTAGACTGGACTAAAGGTTTAGTTAAGAGTAGAGTCAGTAGACTGGACATAACGAACACACGTCAGGTGTCGTAGTCTCCTGTCTCCTCGAGGTCGGACCCGGTCCGTGAACATATTGTCTTCACGTAACCGGTCCGTGACGCATAAAGGTTTGTGACGCTGGACTAGAGGATGTAGAGGGAAATTGCAGAATATTGTGATTTGCAAAACCTGCTTGGTGGAGTCTGTGTTCCACCACAGTCCCCGATGTGTTTTTTTTCTTTTTCTAAAGATAGATTTGATTTTGTAGCGAGTAACTAAGGTTTCAGGGGAAATGTATCGGAGTAAAAGTACCAGTTTTCTTTGCAACATGTAGTGAAGTAAAAGCAAACAGAAATATAAATAGTAAAGTAGAGTACAGATATCCCAAAAAACTACTCAAGTACAGTAACGAAGTATTTCTACTTCGTTACTATACACCACTGCACCTGTCTCTATGAGAGTGTAGGGAGGAGGTCTAGTGGACAGACGAGTCACACACACTTCCTCCAGGAGACGATGTTGACCTCAGCCCGCTGCTGCGTACAGAACACCTGGAGCACAGAATATATTCTCTAGTACGACCTCTAGTACGACCTCTAGTACGACCTCTAGTACGACCCTCGTAAAACCTAAACACTAGTTTATTTTGAAAAGACACTTTTTAAACCAACTGACATGGGGTCCAAACCCGCCGCTGGAGGGGAATCTAGAGCGGCGCGTTTGACTCACCAAGCGTCAACATTACAGGCGGCAGGAGGGAGAACGTGTAGAACCCACAAGCCACCGGGTTATGAACAGATAACCACCTGCACAAGCCACCGGGTTATGAACAGACAAACCACCCTCAGTGTGTGTGTTCACTCATTCAGATCATGAACTACGCTGAGAGGATGCTGGGAAACTAAATACAAGAGAAGGATTGAGTGTGTGTGTTTGTGTGTGTGTGTGTGTGTGTGTGTGTGTGTGTGTGTGTGTGTGTGTGTGTGTGTGTGTGTGTGTGTGTGTGTGTGTGTGTGTGTGTGTGTGTGTGGACATGCCTGGGCGTGTTCTCAGCTCAGAGGCCTGAAGCTGTTCTGTCTTCACTGAGACGTCAGAGCAGAGACTTTGACGTCTTTTGGTTTTAAAGACGCGCCGACCGACATTTTCAGTGGTTGAAATAAAAAGGAGCGCGTTGCTGTGAAAAGTGAGTCAGCAGGAGGGAGAGGAGGTCCACACAGGTGAGCAGGTCTAGATGCTATCGACACCTGAGTCACTTTACAGCAGCTGCACCTGGTCGTCTACCTGCTGGAGCTGCACCTGGACCCTAAACCAGAGCTGCACCTGGACCCTAAACCACAGCTGCACCTGGACCCTAAACCAGAGCTGCACCTGGACCCTAAACCAGAGCTGCACCTGGTCATCTACCTGCTGGAGCTGCACCTGGACCCTAAACCACAGCTGCACCTGGACCCTAAACCAGAGCTGCACCTGGACCCTAAACCAGAGCTGCACCTGGACCCTAAACCACAGCTGCACCTGGTCGTCTACCTGCTGGAGCTGCACCTGGACCCTAAACCAGAGCTGCACCTGGACCCTAAACCACAGCTGCACCTGGACCCTAAACCAGAGCTGCACCTGGACCCTAAACCAGAGCTGCACCTGGACCCTAAACCAGAGCTGCACCTGGATCCTAAACCAGAGCTGCACCTGGACCCTAAACCAGTGCACTTGGACCCTAAACCAGAGCTGCACCTGGACCCTAAACCAGTGCACCTGGACCCTAAACCAGAGCTGCACCTGGACCCTAAACCAGTGCACCTGGACCCTAAACCAGAGCTGCACCTGGACCCTAAACCAGTGCACCTGGACCCTAAACCAGAGCTGCACCTGGACCCTAAACCAGTGCACCTGGACCCTAAACCAGTGCACCTGGACCCTAAACCAGTCCAGGGTTTCACTTCCTGCCAGTCGGTCTGAACTCGACTCCTCACATGACTTCAATGTGAAGAACGGACCAATCAGAGGAGTCGGACTCCGGTCAGGTGGTTCTTCTCTTTACCTGAACCGTTCCATCATGCTGATGTGTCTCCACGTACTGGAAGTACAGAAGTACTGATGTTGTTCAGTTTGACCCAAACATGAATCCAGAAAGTGATCAGCAGAGTTTCATGAGCCTGGAGATTAAAATACTAAAACAGGAGCTGGATTTGATTCTCATATTTATTTGATTATTAAGAAACAGGAAACATTTCCTAGAACACGAAGAGAGGAAGTTAAATCTCATTTCCTTGTTTTTATTTTGTGTTGTCGTGTTAAAATGATCCTAAAATAACAAAAACATCTTTTATCAAAATCATTTCTGGGACAATTTATCACACTAAATATTGTGACAGATCTTCTGATAACTGAACTATTATTTTGTTTCTGAATGAGCAATACATCTGGAACCTTCATTTATTACCATATATTGTATTACTATATAATTATTATTATTATATTGTAATAAATATCTATACACAAACACACCTGTAATAAAGTCCATCTGAACACATCTTAATTCCTACAGATATGAATAATGTCACGTTGTCCATTGCTTTTCTCAGCTTGCGTCTTAATGCGATATAAATAAATAATATATAAATACAGTTATGCGTTTATCTTCCTGTGTTCAGCGCCAGCAGCAGCTGGCCGTCACCAGTACGACGTCACTGGGAGGAAACCAGCAGCTCCTGTGGTAAAATAACGTGCAAAATATAATAATAATAACAATAATAATAATAATGCATTTGATTTGTATCGCGCTTTTAAAAGTTGCTCATGGCACAAAGACAAACAAGAAGCAGCAACAATATAAACAAGAGAGACGACATAATGATGAGAAAATATAAAAACATGAAGATGACATGTTGCGTTATTTCCTGTGACATAAAAAAAGGAAGTCAGTTGTTTTTCTATTATGTGATCATTATGATCGGTTTAGACAAAGTAATGTTCATCACGATGAACGATTCCATTGAAATAACTTTAAATTATCATCTTGAATTATTAGAACATGAAAGTGAGAAGCAGCACTTTTATGAATCTGTTTTTAAAATCTGTGTTATTTTGCATTCTTTGAGGATCTTAAACAGACAAGAATCACTAAATAATATGAGATTATTATTTATGTGCAGAAGCAAAGTGAACAATGTCTTCAAGTCCAGTGATCCATGACTTCTTCTCTTCTCTAGACAATGGACTTTTACTCTTCTCCAGACGATGGACTTCTTCTCTTCTCCAGACGATGGACTTCTTCTCTTCTCCAGATGATGGACTTCTTCTCTTTCTCTAGACGATGGACTTCTTCTCTTCTCTAGACGATGGACTTCTTCTCTTTCTCTAGACGATGGACTTCTTCTCTTCTCTAGACGATGGACTTCTTCTCTTCTCTAGACGATGGACTTCTTCTCTTTCTCTAGACGATGGACTTCTTCTCTTTCTCTAGACGATGGACTTCTTCTCTTTCTCTAGACGATGGACTTCTTCTCTTTCTCTAGACGATGGACTTCTTCTCTTCTCCAGACGATGGACTTCTTCTCTTCTCTAGACGATGGACTTCTTCTCTTTCTCTAGACGATGGACTTCTTCTCTTTCTCTAGACGATGGACTTCTTCTCTTTCTCTAGACGATGACTTCTTCTCTTCTCCAGACGATGGACTTCTTCTCTTCTCCAGACGATGGACTTCTTCTCTTCTCCAGACGATGGACTTCTTCTCTTCTCTAGACGATGGACTTCTTCTCTTCTCTAGACGATGGACTTCTTCTCTTCTCTAGACGATGGACTTCTTCTCTTTCTCCAGACGATGGACTTCTTCTCTTCTCCAGACGATGGACTTCTTCTCTTTCTCTAGACGATGGACTTCTTCTCTTCTCCAGATGATGGACTTCTTCTCTTTCTCTAGACGATGGACTTCTTCTCTTCTCTAGACGATGGACTTCTTCTCTTCTCTAGACGATGGACTTCTTCTCTTTCTCTAGACGATGGACTTCTTCTCTTTCTCTAGACGATGGACTTCTTCTCTTCTCTAGACGATGGACTTCTTCTCTTTCTCTAGACGATGGACTTCTTCTCTTTCTCCAGACGATGGACTTCTTCTCTTCTCCAGACGATGGACTTCTTCTCTTTCTTCAGACGATGGACTTCTTCTCTTTCTTCAGACGATGGACTTCTTCTCTTTCTCTAGACGATGGACTTCTTTCTTTCTCTAGACGATGGACTTCTTCTCTTTCTCTAGACGATGGACTTCTTCTCTTCTCTAGACGATGGACTTCTTCTCTTCTCTAGACGATGGACTTCTTCTCTTCTCTAGACGATGGACTTCTTCTCTTTCTCTAGACGATGGACTTCTTCTCTTTCTCTAGACGATGGACTTCTTCTCTTTCTTCAGACGATGGACTTCTTCTCTTCTCTAGACGATGGACTTCTTCTCTTTCTCTAGACGATGGACTTCTTCTCTTTCTCTAGACGATGGACTTCTTCTCTTCTCTAGACGATGGACTTCTTCTCTTCTCTAGACGATGGACTTCTTCTCTTCTCTAGACGATGGACTTCTTCTCTTCTCTAGACGATGGACTTCTTCTCTTTCTCTAGACGATGGACTTCTTCTCTTTCTCTAGACGATGGACTTCTTCTCTTCTCTAGACGATGGACTTCTTCTCTTTCTCTAGACGATGGACTTCTTCTCTTTCTTCAGACGATGGACTTCTTCTCTTCTCTAGACGATGGACTTCTTCTCTTTCTTCAGACGATGGACTTCTTCTCTTTCTTCAGACGATGGACTTCTTCTCTTCTCTAGACGATGGACTTCTTCTCTTTCTCTAGACGATGGACTTCTTCTCTTTCTCTAGACGATGGACTTCTTCTCTTCTCTAGACGATGGACTTCTTCTCTTTCTCTAGACGATGGACTTCTTCTCTTTCTCTAGACGATGGACTTCTTCTCTTTCTTCAGACGATGGACTTCTTCTCTTTCTCTAGACGATGGACTTCTTCTCTTTCTTCAGACGATGGACTTCTTCTCTTTCTTCAGACGATGGACTTCTTCTCTTTCTTCAGACGATGGACTTCTTCTCTTTCTTCAGACGATGGACTTCTTCTCTTCTCTAGACGATGGACTTCTTCTCTTTCTCTAGACGATGGACTTCTTCTCTTTCTCTAGACGATGGACTTCTTCTTTTTCTCTAGACGATGGACTTCTTCTCTTTCTCCAGACGATGGACTTCTTCTCTTTCTCTAGACGATGGACTTCTCTTTCTCCAGACGATGGATGTCTTCTCTTCTCTAGACGATGGACTTCTTCTCTTTCTCCAGACGATGGACTTCTTCTCTTTCTCTAGACGATGGACTTCTCTTTCTCCAGACAATGGATGTCTTCTCTTCTCTAGACGATGGACTTCTTCTCTTTCTCTAGACGATGGACTTCTTCTCTTTCTCCAGACGATGGACTTCTTCTCTTTCTCTAGACGATGGACTTCTTCTCTTCTCTAGACGATGGACTTCTTCTCTTTCTCTAGACGATGGACTTCTTCTCTTTCTCCAGACGATGGACTTCTTCTCTTTCTCTAGACGATGGACTTCTCTTTCTCCAGACGATGGATGTCTTTGGGTCAAAAGGTGGACGTGGTGACTGAAGACCTCGGGGACGGAGAGGATGGATCACATGGTTCCACTAATGGCTCCTCCCTCGTCCATCACGCCGCTGAGAGCCGAGGAGACGGATGAGTCTCCTTCTTAAAGTGCAGCGCCACTCAGCCTCAGACCCATATGGCGCTCCAGAGTGTTTAAGTGTTCATGAGGCGCCTGTTTCACAGATAGATTCTGAAATAACGCAGATCTCACTTCGATACGCGGTCGAGGAGAACCGGGTGAAAGCGGATGTCCATTAAAGACGGAGACCGGTGATGAATGAACTGGAGCAGATTAAGAGCCTGAGGGTGCTCCGTCTTCACCGTCTGATGAAGAGGATCTTTACATATCAATACGTCTTATAGCAGCATCTCATCTCTGAAACACCTGAAGTCATGCATCACTCTATTTAATGAGCAGAAGTTTAGACGCTGATGAAGGGATTTCGGTCTTTTTGAAAAGTGTGTTAAGTATAAATGTAGTTCTTCAGAAACAGAAAATCGTTTTGCACAAACTTGTTTTGACTTGATTATTGGTGCATGACAATAAACACTACATTATTAAAAATGTTGAAAAAATATGAGGAAATACGAATAAGGGTTAATGTTAAAAACAACAGCAATAAAATTGTAATTTTAAAGCTGATATCTGCTCATATGGTTCAACTGCTATACTTGCAAACATGGGGCAGCAATAACCTCTTGTTCTGTTTCTAAACAGTTATTATTCAGATTTCATCTCAGGGTGCATTCTCTCTCCTGACCACCAGGGGGTGACTCCTCTGGTTGTATAGAAGTCTATGCTTCATGTGTTAAAGCTGCATTCTCTGCCCTGACCACCAGGGGGTGACTACTCTGGTTGTATAGAAGTCTATGCTTCATGTGTTAAAGCTGCATTCTCTCTCCTGACCACCATGAGACTCCTCTGGTTGTATAGAAGTCTATGAGAAAATGAAATGAGTTAGTTTCTTTTTGTTTTGCCAGATATAAACACAGCTCGTTTAATTTCAGCTCAACTGGTCGTTTCCTTGTTCATGTGGATTTTTTTAGATAAAGTTGATCATTTCTGTCGTTTTATTTTCAGCCAGTGAGAGATTTCATATTAATCCCACCATGCAGGTTGGAATGCTAAGCTACTGGTTAGCATTAGCTAACTAGTCACTTCAGAGTTCATTATCGCTGAGCGGAGAGGAGAGGAGCTCCCTGATGGACGAGCAGCTGCTGAACAGGATGAATCATCTGGAGGTCAAAGGTCACGTCCTCCTGACGCCACTTCATCACCACGTCCATCCGGATGAAGCCAGAGCAGCAAATCCTCCTTCAGAAAAGTTCCAGTGTTAAAACGTTGCCGCAACGTATAAATATAATAGAATATAATGAACACGGCTTGTTACATGTGGAGAGGTGTACCTAATAAAGTGGCAGCTGGGGTGAGAAGACTTTAAAACGCTGATGAAGGGATTTCTGTCTTTTTGAAAAGTGTATCAAGTTTGCATTTAGTTCTTCAGAATCAGAAAGTCTGTTTTGCACAAACAAGGAATTTAAACATTTTTAAACATTTAAAAAATATGAGGAAATAAGATAACAAGTAAGGGTTAATGTTGAAAGAGAGTGAAACAATATATGGTGATGAAGTTTATATGAATAAATATAAACTGTTACCGTGCTTCAAAGAGAGGAACTTCACTTCTTCACCTCCACCACGCTCTTCTGAAGATGTGGAACAGAAAATGGAAACAATAAATATTTGATCTTTTACTTCAATGCAGATAAAAGAGTCAGCACACACACACACACACACACACACACACACACACACACACACACACACACACACACACACACACACACACACACACACACACACTTCTGTTATTGATCATTCAGACTTTGATTTATAGACGATCCACTCTCACTGATTAATCTGAGCTGAGGCTGCTGCACTCAGTCTGTCAAGGGAGGAGGAAAGGAGAGAAGGAGAGGAGGAAAGTCACAGCACACGATTCCCCACCAGGCCGCATGTGTTGATGTATTCTGGCGCTGCAACGAGGAGATACTCACCAACGTGTTGTGAGACTATGAATATGAATATGAAGCCTGCAGGAGAACATGCAGTGTGCCACACCGAATTATAATAATAGTCATAGTAGCAGCAGTAGAAGTATCACTATCAGTAGTAGTAGTAGTAGTAGAAATTCAACAGATATTCAAACAGAGTATTTAGATTTATGAATCATTTTGTCTCTGGTGTACTGCTAGTTTTAACCATATATATGTAACATATATACTTATATATGTTACATATATACATATATATGTAACATATATATGTATATATGTTACAAATGTAACATATATACATATATATGTAACATATATGTATATATGTAACATATATATGTTATATATATGTTACATATAGTATATGTAACATACTGTATGTAACATATATATATATATGTATATATGTTACATATATACATATATATGTTACATATATACATATATATGTTACATATATATGTATATATGTTACATATATATGTTACATACAGTATGTTACATATACTGTATATATGTTACATACATATATATGTATGTAACATATATATGTTGCATACATATATACATATATGTATGTAACATATATATGTTGCATACATATATATGTTACATACATATATATGTATGTAACATATATATGTTACATACATATATATGTTACATATATATGTATATATATGTAACATATATATACATATATATGTTGTTACATATTTATGTATATATGTTACATATATATACATATATATGTAACATATATACATATATATGTTACATATATATGTATATATGTTACATATATATGTTACATACAGTATGTTACATATACTGTATGTAACATATATATGTAACATATATACATATATATGTAACATATATATGTATATATGTTACATATATATGTTACATACATATATATGTATATATGTTACATACATATATATGTTACATACATATATATGTAACATATACACATATATATGTATGTAACATATATATGTTACATATATATGTTACATACATATATATGTATGTAACATATATATGTTACATACATATATACATATATGTATGTAGCATATATATGTTGCATACATATATATGTTACATATATACATATATATGTTACATATATATGTATATATGTAACATATATATACATATATATGTTACATATTTATGTATATATGTTACATATATATGAAACATATATACGTATATATGTTACATATTTATATTAATACTGGATGTTCTAAAGTGTAAATTGAATCCAAAATGACAGAACAACATCAGCAGTTAATTCATATTTATCTTTGTGATATATTGTTATATATAATAAATAATACATGTGTCATGTGTCTTAATAATAATACAATATCAATAGTAATACTGGTGATAATGACATGATTATACTATAATACAACAACAGCAGCGCACACACACACAGTAATAATAATTACACATATGAACACATAACACATTTAAACACTCACACACAACAAATAAAATAAATATTGATTGTTCACACACATGCACTCATAGAAACACACACACACAAACTGTGTGAAACAATACACATATTGTGTATTGTTTCACACGGTTGCAGCTTATATTGTCACATTACACAATAATAACAACACACAGTTAAAAGGGAAGCAAAATATGTAAATATAATATAAATAAATACAAATATGTAAAAAAACACAGACACACACACACACCACACACACACACACGCACACACACCGAGAGCGATGCCTCCCACGGCCTGTGAAGGCATCGCCGCCTGACTGAAACCATAAACATGTTTATATTTACTGAACCGCTGACATTTAGCTGCTGACTGAGATCAAACCAGACAGTCAGGAAATATTAAATATCTGCTCGTTTACAATGAGAATAACAATTAAAAAACATTTAGCATTAAAAAATAGATGAAATGCTTCTCTTTGAAAATGTTCCTGAATGAAGCAATGAGTTCAACATTAAAACATGAGTATTAAACCATCATTACATTATCGTCTCATTTGACTCAAATATTAATAAATACACAAAGTGAGTGACACTGTGTTAATTCTGCCTCATTTCACTCTTTCATCTCACTCTTTCATTTCTCTCTTTTCTCTCACTCTTTAATTTAACTCTTTTCTCTCACTCTTTAATTTAACTCTTTTATTTCTCTCCTTTATTTCACTCCTTTATTTCTTTCTTTTATTTCTCTCCTTTATTTCTTTCTTTTATTTCTCTCCTTTATTTCTCTCCTTTATTTCTTTCTTTTATTTCTCTCCTTTATTTCTTTCTTTTATTTCTCTCCTTTATTTCTTTCTTTTATTTCTCTCCTTTATTTCTCTCCTTTATTTCTTTCTTTTATTTCTCTCCTTTATTTCTTTCTTTTATTTCTCTCCTTTATTTCTTTCTTTTATTTCTCTCCTTTATTTCTCTCCTTTATTTCTTTCTTTTATTTCTCTCCTTTATTTCTTTCTTTTATTTCTCTCCTTTATTTCTTTCTTTTATTTCTCTCCTTCATTTCTGTCCTTTCTGTATGTCTAAACCAGCATTTGTTGTTCAGAAGCTTGAAGCTGTTGTTCTCCAGTGAAACTCATGTTCAGGTGGAAACTGAGTGGGCTGTGAGAGAACCGAACTTTCTCAGGGTGAATTTCCCCTGTTGCCATGGTGATATTATCACTCCCCAGCATCGTGGTTTCAGAATGACTTCTAGATTTATTTATAAGAAGAAAACAAGTCTGACACGATTAAGCAGAAACCTTTTCTGTCGGCTTCACACCGACGCGCAAAACAACAAGTGACGAACGAACTGCGACTGAAAGGTTCTTGAAAAGTGTCTGTTCGGTATTTTGAGTTCAGGGGTGAACTTTGTCCCGCCAGAAAAAAACTGAAAATAACCGTAAAATCCAACGCCCACGGAAGAGAAAAGACTGAGCGTGTCGCCCGTTAAAGTTTCTCCTCCGGATTCACGGTTTCAGTATCGCGAATATTTTATTCATTAAAGACCGGAGGCCGAGACGGAGTGTCATGGTTTCACGAAACACAGTAATGCGGTGTTTCTCTGTGAAACACAGTATTACTGTGTTTCTCTGTGAAACACAGTAATACTGTGTTTCTCTGTATGTTAGTAGTATTACAGTAGTAATTACTGTCACAGTAATGCGGTGTTTCTCTGTGAAACACAGTATTACTGTGTTTCACAGAGAAACCCCGTAATACTGTGTTTCACAGAGAAACACAGTATTACTGTGTTTCTCTGTGAAACACCGCATTACTGTGTTTCACAGAGAAACACAGTATTACCGTGTTTCTCAGAGAAACACAGTATTACCGTGTTTCACAGAGAAACACAGTAATACTGCTACAGTAATTACTACTGTAATACTACTAATACTAGTAATACTACTACTGTACTACTGTATTACAGTAATATTGTAATACTGTGTTTCTCAGAGAAACACAGTATTACGGGGTTTCTCTGTGAAACACAGTAATGCAGCGCGAGGTGCAGGAGGGAGTCGGGTCTTTTCTGGCTTCAGAATGAGTCAGAGAGCTGAAGAGCAGAAGAGAATGTGAAATAAAGAATGAGACTTATGTATTTATTCAATCAGAGAATATGAGCTCTAATTCACTGGCCTCCTTTTTTGTGTCTCTGATATTTTAGGGGGAAAAAATAATAAAAGAAATGAAATAATATCTTTCATCCTTCTTTTGAAGCAGAAACAAGAGAAGAAGAAGAAGAAGAAGAAGAAGAAGAAGAACAAGAACAAGAACAAGAACAAGAACAAGAACAAGAAGAACAAGAACAAGAAGAACAAGAAGAAGAACAAGAAGAACAAGAAGAACAAGAAGAAGAAGAGGAAGAAGAACAAGAACAAGAAGAAGAAGAAGAACAAGAACAAGAAGAACAAGAAGAACAAGAAGAAGAAGAAGAAGAAGAAGAAGAAGAAGAAGAAGAGGAAGTAGAAGAGGAAGAAGAAGTTGTTGATCTCAAAACTTCCCAACAGAACTGAAAGTACAACTCAACTTTAATGTTTTAATAAAGGTCTTAAATCATTCCCAAAGAGACACAACTTTGTTCACACACCTAACACACTTTTACTTTGTGTGTCTGTGTGTGTATTCTATCTTTTATTCTATGTAATCATATTTATTATTTAACCTTTTAAAAACCCACCTATTTTAGGCCCTTTCCTCTAAATGTCATCCCAAACTAAAAGGCTGTATCTCTGCAGCCACTAGGGCTGTTTGAATAATGTTGGTGTTATAATAAAAGGTACACATGTGAGATGTAGTTCAGATGTGTAAATATCAGTCTATATGTTACTGGTTAAGAGTAAATGAAGATGACACACAGAAGAAAATGAAAAGGTTTCAGGTCCGCATATAAAAAAATTACTTTCAGGATGATTATTTCTTTGAAATGATGCAGCTGTAAGGTCCAACTCTAACCCAAATCATAGCTCAATATGTGAACATTCTCTAACCCAAATCATAGCTCAATATGTGAACATTCTCTAACCCAAATCATAGCTCAATATGTGAACATTCACTAACCCAAATCATAACTCAATATGTGAACATTCTCTAACCCAAATCATAGCTCAATATGTGAACATTCACTAACCCAAATCATAGCTCAATATGTGAACATTCACTAACCCAAATCATAGCTCAATATGTGAACATTCTCTAACCCAAATCATAACTCAATATGTGAACATTCACTAACCCAAATCATAGCTCAATATGTGAACATTCTCTAACCCAAATCATAGCTCAATATGTGAACATTCTCTAACCCAAATCATAGCTCAATATGTGAACATTCTCTAACCCAAATCATAACTCAATATGTGAACATTCTCTAACCCAAATCATAGCTCAATATGTGAACATTCACTAACCCAAATCATAACTCAATATGTGAACATTCACTAACCCAAATCATAACTCAATATGTGAACATTCACTAACCCAAATCATAGCTCAATATGTGAACATTCACTAACCCAAATCATAACTCAATATGTGAACATTCACTAACCCAAATCATAACTCAATATGTGAACATTCTCTAACCCAAATCATAAACAATATGTGAACATTCTCTAACCCAAATCATAGCTCAATATGTGAACATTCTCTAACCCAAATCATAAACAATATGTGAACATTCTCTCTGCAAAGGTTGACTTTGATAAAGTGAAGCAGAACAAAGTTAGAGAGGGTTTAGAACAAAGAACATTCAGGAGAGGACTCATTGGGGCCATTTGCCCCATTGTGGGGCTATTTGAATTTGTTCATGTACCAAACCATATATTTCACTTGTATATTACTTATGGTGTTCAATACATCCAAGTACAGCAGTTTTGTCTTTTTTTCATAAAACAAGCTATGATTTACAGTTTTATAGAACAATCGCTCAGAAGGGTTTTTAAAAGGTTTAAAAAAGCCTCAGGTGTTTCACTACAAACTCTGCACACAGTGCCTCTGGTTCTTGTGCATAGATGTAAATAAATACATATAATTCTAATGTCACTGTGATTTCTATATTAAATAAATAAAGACAAAAGTCAGAAGAATATGAAAATGCAACGCGGCTCAAAACAAATTGGATAATTTCAGTGAAACTAGGGTTTTTGTTTTTTCTCGTCAACTTCAAAAACAAAAGTGAGAAAAGCTTTGTGGGTTTCAGGGAGACATTTACCCAGTGTGTGTGTGTGTGTGTGTGTGTGTCAAATTAAGAAAGCACACACACACACACACACACACACACACACACACACACACACACACACACACACACACACACACACATACGCAGTGATAAAGCAGCCACGTGGAACATTACAGTCAGATTATTCATATTCATTATTATCAGTATTCATTATTATTATTCATTGTTTTTGTTCATTATTATTAGTCATAAAATGATGGAGAAACTAGATGGTTTTTATGTCTGTTGACAGTATTTTATGATGTATTTATTATTATTTATATGTACAAATATTTGACTCTAATATGAAACATCATGAAACAAGAATTTAGAACCTGGATTGTTCAGATGTTCACATTTATGTTCTGGAAATGTATGAAAAAGAATCACATATTTATTAAGATAACACCTCATTTACATATTTTAAGATAACAAATCAAAAACGTGGAAAAATAATAATCGTCTTAATGTCAGTGATGAAGTGGAGAAGTGTTTATGATGATATATTAAGTTAATGTTAAACATGTAGAGTCTCCCAATACATGACTATAAGCTTCTGTTCTGGGTCAGAATTATTGTGATTAATTTAATACATTTGCAAGTTATTCATGATTATATATTATAAATATATGTATTACATAACATCAGCTGTCCTGCTGCAAAGCTGCATCTTTACAGCCGAGAGCACGAGTCAGAAGAGCTTCTCTTAACGGCAACGTCTAAAGGTCGCGCTCGTCTGTCTGAAGGTCGCGCTCGTCTGTCTGAAGGTCGCGCTCGTCTGTCTGAAGGTCGCGCTCATCTGTCTAAAGGTCGCGCTCATCTGTCTGAAGGTCGCGCTCGTCTGTCTGAAGGTCGCGCTCGTCTGTCTGAAGGTCGCGCTCATCTGTCTAAAGGTCGCGCTCATCTGTCTGAAGGTCGCGCTCATCTGTCTGAAGGTCGCGCTCATCTGTCTGAAGGTCGCGCTCGTCTGTCTGAAGGTCGCGCTCATCTGTCTGAAGGTCGCGCTCGTCTGTCTGAAGGTCGCGCTCGTCTGTCTGAAGGTCGCGCTCATCTGTCTAAAGGTCGCGCTCATCTGTCTGAAGGTCGCGCTCATCTGTCTGAAGGTCGCGCTCATCTGTCTGAAGGTCGCGCTCGTCTGTCTGAAGGTCGCGCTCATCTGTCTGAAGGTCGCGCTCATCTGTCTGAAGGTCGCGCTCGTCTGTCTGAAGGTCGCGCTCGTCTGTCTAAAGGTCGCGCTCATCTGTCTGAAGGTCGCGCTCGTCTGTCTAAAGGTCGCGCTCGTCTGTCTGAAGGTCGCGCTCGTCTGTCTAAAGGTCGCGCTCGTCTGTCTGAAGGTCGCGCTCGTCTGTCTGAAGGTCGCGCTCGTCTGTCTAAAAGTCGCGCTCGTCTGTCTGAAGGTCGCGCTCATCTGTCTGAAGGTCGCGCTCGTCTGTCTGAAGGTCGCGCTCGTCTGTCTGAAGGTCGCGCTCGTCTGTCTGAAGGTCGCTGACATCGCGTGGAACATCAGGAAACGCTTCAAACTGCAGAGGAAAGTCATATTTCTGACAGGAGATGAGCCAGGTGGTTCATATCTTTCTCTATTAATATATATATATATATATATATATATATATATATATATATATATATATATATATATATTATTCTGTATACGTGTACATCCTCCCTCATGTGTATCTGCTGTAAAGACACTAAAGGTGCTCGACATTCATTTGTATTCAAATAAGGAAGTTCTTTCAATTCCTCTGAAAGTCAAATGATGATCAGAAATGAACCTCATGACTCAGAGGTGGACATTCTGTATTTAGAGCTTACAGAATATGAATGTTTAAATATGTTTCAAAGCTCCTCCATGCTGACAGGAATGAATTTCATTATTAACTTAGTTATGAACTTCATTATTAACTTAGTTATGAACTTCATTATTAACTTAGTTATGAACTTCATTATTAACTTAGTTATGAACTTCATTACTAACTTAGTTATGAACTTCATTACTAACTTAGTTATGAACTTCATTATTAACTTAGTTATGAACTTCATTACTAACTTAGTTATGAACTTCATTACTAACTTAGTTATGAACTTCATTATTAACTTAGTTATGAACTTCATTATTAACTTAGTTATGAACTTCATTATTAACTTAGTTATGAACTTCATTACTAACTTAGTTATGAACTTCATTACTAACTTAGTTATGAACTTCATTATTAACTTAGTTATGAACTTCATTACTAACTTAGTTATGAACTTCATTACTAACTTAGTTATGAACTTCATTATTAACTTAGTTATGAACTTCATTATTAACTTAGTTATGAACTTTATTACTGCTCTAAGCGTCGGGAGGTATGGACACAATATTATATCATGATGTAAATATCAAATTATAGATCACTTTATATCTGATAAAGGCTTATATCACGACATAGATGATTTCATATATATATATATACATATATATATATATATATATATATATATATATATATATATGTATATATATATATATATATATATATAAAGGAGCTGTTAGAACACAATACTTAATGTATAATTAAGACTATAGGAGCTGTTATATTAGAGGACTTACTGTATAATTAAGTATGTGTGTGTGTATATGAATGTGTACAATATATATATATATATATATATATATATATATATATATATGTGCATGTGAGTGTGTATATATGTGTGTGTGTAAATATATATATATATATATATATATGGTGTGTGTATAAATATATATATATATACACACACACACACACACACACACACACACACACACACACTACCAGTCCTAATCTGACTCAGTGCTCAGATGAATATATTTTCGATATTTCTTCTCACCGCAGTGACTCACAGACACAGAAACATGAAACGTGAAACTTTTAGTTTTCACAGTTCAAAGAGAATGAAATGTAAAGAAAAGACAAATCTGATTTCACAACTCTTTGTGTCTGAACTCTTTTATCTTTGTATATGATATATTGATCTGTTGATATATTGATATGTTAATATATTGTTCTATTGATATATTGATCTGTTGATATATTGATCTATTAATATATTGATCTGTTGATATATTGATCTGTTGATATATTGATATGTTAATATATTGTTCTATTGATATATTGATCTGTTGATATATTGATCTATTAATATATTGATCTGTTGATATATTGATCTGTTGATATATTGATCTATTGATATATTGATCTGTTGATATATTGATGTGTTAATATATTGTTCTATTGATATATTGTTCTATTGATATATTGATCTATTGATATATTGATCTATTGATATATTGATCTATTGATATATTGTTCTATTGATATATTGATATATTGATCTATTGGTCTGTTGATATATTGATCTATTGATATATTGATCTCTTGATATATTGTTCTATTGATATATTGATCTATTGATATATTGCTCTATTGATATATTGATCTATTGATATATTGATCTATTGATATATTGATCTGTTGATCAGGAGACATTTAGTCACTCACCTGATCATCTGTTTAGCTCTGAGGTTTATAGAAGCACAAGTATGTCACTGTGAATGTATGAGATCAATACTACTGCAAATATGTATATATATATATATATATATATATACACATGTATACACACACACATATATATAAATTCATACATATTATATATATACACATATTCATATACACACATACTAACACATATTCATATACACACATACTAACACATATATAAATATACACATACACACATATGCATATATATATATGTATATATATATATATATATACATATATATATATATGTTATAAGTACATATACAGTATTGGTTAATGTTGGTAAATAATTCACTTTTACTGTTTTTAAAATGACAGATTGGAAACTTATGTCAACACACAATATAAATGAAATGTTTTTAATACTTTGTCACAGCTTTATTAGATTATAATTCATAAAGCGATCAATAAATGAATCAATACCAATAAACAACGTGCGCTACAAAGCAATACACCGGAGAGAAGATGTGTCTCAATGTGTCACATAATCTATTTATTATTATTGTTATTATTCTCATATTTCATTTCCAGCTGCAGAAGAACAATAAAAAGAGAAACTTCACACTTTTGAAATATTAATAAATGTTTAATTTTCTGCTTCTGATTTGAATGTTATCTTGTGAAGTGACGACACTTTTAACAGATGTACAGATTAATAACGACGCATTTATTAATACCTCGTGTGTCGTTATTCATAAATATCCAGATGTATGAAAGCCTTGTGATTATTTAGTTATTGATGGTCAAACATTAATAAACCAACCTGCGACAACCTTTCATTGACTTGTCGTCTAAAGATATTGTTAAAATGTAAATATATAAATATAAATACAACAATAAAAAGCAGAAGAAGAGCAAAACCACGTCGCAGCATGAAATACAAAACAGAGATCATTAAAAATAATAAAGCTTTGTGACAACTAAAGACACAATATGTTGATTTTAATAAGAGTAATAAAAGTGATATGAATCTCCTCCAGACTGAATATTTTAAATCAAGTGAACGAGTGAAGGAGATGACAGAAGGAGTGAGGGAGCAGGATGTTTCCTGTAGGAAGGTGTCGCCCTCTGGTGGACAGACCGCGCAACTACGTCACAGAGGCCGATATTTCTATTGTATTTATTTTAGTTTGCATGACACAACTTTTATTTTATTCATGTGGAATTAAAAGTTCATCTTTCGATGCATGACTTAATTATTTATAAACTTATAAACGTTTGTGGTCACGAATATTAAATATTTTCCTCTTTTGTAGGTGTATAAAAATACCAAAAATAACATGAAATACATAAATATATTAGACACTTTGTGGGTTTTACCGATTCTTCTTAAAGAGAAGTTCAACTTTGTAACGTCAACGTTCCTCTCTGACAACTCCTGAGTGTGTGTGTGTGTGTGTGTGTGTGTGTGTGTGTGTGTGTGTGTGTGTGTGTGTGTGTGTGTGTGTGTGTGTGTGTGTGTGTGTGTGTAGCGCTGTGAATGTGAGTAAGAACACAATGTGGTGACCTACTAATGTTTTCACTTGAACAGGATATTCAGGTCTGACATTTATTGATCGGGAAGCTGACATCTGACTCATGAGAACACACACACACACACACACACACACACACACACACACACACAGATCAGTACTATTATACTACTGTATATATATATATATATATATATATATATATATATATATATATATATATATATATACATATATATATATATATATATATATATATATATATATATATATATATATATATATATACAGTAGTATAACCAGAGGCGTTCAAGGTCCAGGAAGAAAGTTAGGGCATTTTGGCTCTCAGTGGACCTAAACCTACGGTTCACTAAATCTGCACTAAATTAATTACTAAAAATATTTAACTTCACCTAATCAAAGTCAAACTTTGCAGAGATACTGTTAACACAAAGGTGATGACGTGCATCATTTGAAAGAGGAAATTCATCCTGGAATGTTTCTTCTTTCCTGTTCTATCATCAACCGATAAACCAGTAACACATATTCTGCTCTATGAATCTATCAACTGGTCTCACAAGTGTTTTCTGTATATTATACATTTTTAAATTATTTAAATAGCTTTTGTGGTTGAGGAGATAATCTGTATTTAGTATGGGGATGCAAACAATTCAGAATTTTTGAGAAAAATGGCAACTGGGATTAAAGAGGATTTCAAAGTACTCACTAAAGCCCACTTCAAGAAGTCCAAACAAACCGTCACAAGAAAGCAGACCTTCAGAGCCTCACGGGTTCATTTCAATCAAACATTTCAGTGACTGAGGACCAGAACACAATAAACCGGTTAACTGTGAACCTGTTCCATGTGCGGAGGCGTCCCACAGGGCTCCGCTTCGGGGCCTCTTAACCTTTTGAAAACACACCTATGTTTAGGCATTCCCAAACTAAAAGAGGTGTATCTCTGCAACCACTAGGGCTGTTTAAATAATGTTGGTGTTCTAATAAAAGAGTATAATGTGAGTTGTGTGTTCAGATGTGTAAATATCAGTCGATATGTTACTGGTTAAGAGTAAATGAAGAAGTGAATTATACAGTTTTTATAGCAATATCTGCCCTAGAGCCCATACGGACTCCACAGTTTTCAAAGGACAGACCAGTTCACCAAAGTACTTCATCTGTGATGTTTTTTTACTCCGAACACATGTTTGGTTTGTATTGTTTGTGGAAGTTGTCTTTAAAGGTTACCTGGTGACTCTGGTTGTTGTAACCTTGAGTTACCTGAACGAGGTCCTGCAGAGCACTGAACATCTGCTCCAGGTGTTTCCTCTTTTCTCGCCTATTGATCAGCTGGTTTCTGTGAAGCGCTTCATGTAAATAATCAAATGAAAACTGATTAGGGGCTGTGATTGACAGCTGCACCGCTGACTGTTGGTTTGGTGCTTCTTTACCCGGCAACAGAGCGCTGAGTCATCTCTGCCCTCCCACGCCTACCCACGCTGCACTGCTCTCGCTCTCAGTGGTGAGACGCAGCTACGCAATACCAGAACTACGGCATCACGTCACCGGGCGGCAAACAGAACACACATTTACCGTAAATGGAAGGGGGGGGGAGGCTTAGGGGTGTGTGTGTGTGTGTGTGTGTGTGTGTGTGTGTGTGTGTGTGTGTGTGTTTCTATTGGAAACCAATACCACGTATAGATCATAAATATCAAGACAACACAACAGGCCTCTGATGGAAAACCAGTCAGATGAGACTCAGTTGATGGCGACTGTGGCCTCATGACTCATGACATCTATTGTCCTTCTGGTCACATGACATCTATTGTCCTTCTGGTCACATGACATCTATTGTACTTCTAGTCACATGACATCTATTGTCCTTATAGTCACATGACATCTATTGTCCTTCTAGTCACATGACATCTATTGTACTTCTGGTCACATGACATCTATTGTCCTTCTGGTCACATGACATCTATTGTACTTCTAGTCACATGACATCTATTGTCCTTATAGTCACATGACATCTATTGTCCTTCTGGTCACATGACATCTATTGTACTTCTAGTCACATGACATCTATTGTCCTTATAGTCACATGACATCTATTGTCCTTCTAGTCACATGACATCTATTGTACTTCTGGTCACATGACATCTATTGTCCTTATAGTCACATGACATCTATTGTCCTTCTAGTCACATGACATCTATTGTCCTTCTGGTCACATGACATCTATTGTACTTCTAGTCACATGACGTCTATTGTCCTTCTGGTCACATGCCATCTATTGTCCTTCTAGTCACATGACATCTATTGTACTTCTAGTCACATGACATCTATTGTCCTTATAGTCACATGACATCTATTGTCCTTCTGGTCACATGACGTCTATTGTCCTTCTAGTCACATGACATCTATTGTCCTTCTGGTCACATGACGTCTATTGTCCTTCTAGTCACATGACATCTATTGTCCTTCTAGTCACATGACATCTATTGTCCTTCTGGTCACATGACGTCTATTGTACTTCTAGTCACATGACATATATTGTACTTCTAGTCACATGACATCTATTGTCCTTATAGTCACATGACATCTATTGTCCTTCTGGTCACATGACGTCTATTGTCCTTCTAGTCACATGACATATATTGTACTTCTAGTCACATGACATCTATTGTCCTTCTAGTCACATGACGTCTATTGTCCTTCTAGTCACATGACATCTATTGTCCTTCTGGTCACATGACATCTATTGTCCTTCTGGTCACATGACATCTATTGTCCTTCTGGTCACATGACATCTATTGTCCTTCTGGTCACATGACATCTATTGTACTTCTAGTCACATGACATCTATTGTCCTTATAGTCACATGACATCTATTGTACTTCTAGTCACATGACGTCTATTGTCCTTATAGTCACATGACATCTATTGTACTTCTAGTCACATGACATCTATTGTCCTTATAGTCACATGACATCTATTGTACTTCTAGTCACATGACGTCTATTGTCCTTCTAGTCACATGACATCTATTGTACTTCTAGTCACATGACGTCTATTGTCCTTCTAGTCACATGACATCTATTGTACTTCTGGTCACATGACATCTATTGTCCTTCTAGTCACATGACATCTATTGTCCTTCTAGTCACATGACATCTATTGTCCTTATAGTCACATGACATCTATTGTACTTCTAGTCATATGACATCTATTGTACTTCTGGTCACATGACATCTATTGTCCTTCTGGTCACATGACATCTATTGTACTTCTAGTCACATGACATCTATTGTCCTTCTGGTCACATGACATCTATTGTCCTTCTGGTCACATGACATCTATTGTCCTTCTGGTCACATGACGTCTATTGTCCTTCTAGTCACATGACATCTATTGTCCTTCTAGTCACATGACATCTATTGTACTTCTAGTCACATGACGTCTATTGTCCTTCTGGTCACATGCCATCTATTGTCCTTCTAGTCACATGACATCTATTGTACTTCTAGTCACATGACATCTATTGTCCTTATAGTCACATGACATCTATTGTCCTTCTGGTCACATGACGTCTATTGTCCTTCTAGTCACATGACATCTATTGTCCTTCTGGTCACATGACGTCTATTGTCCTTCTAGTCACATGACATCTATTGTCCTTCTAGTCACATGACATCTATTGTCCTTCTGGTCACATGACGTCTATTGTACTTCTAGTCACATGACATATATTGTACTTCTAGTCACATGACATCTATTGTCCTTATAGTCACATGACATCTATTGTCCTTCTGGTCACATGACGTCTATTGTCCTTCTAGTCACATGACATATATTGTACTTCTAGTCACATGACATCTATTGTCCTTCTAGTCACATGACGTCTATTGTCCTTCTAGTCACATGACATCTATTGTCCTTCTGGTCACATGACATCTATTGTCCTTCTGGTCACATGACATCTATTGTCCTTCTGGTCACATGACATCTATTGTCCTTCTGGTCACATGACATCTATTGTCCTTCTGGTCACATGACATCTATTGTCCTTATAGTCACATGACATCTATTGTCCTTCTGGTCACATGACATCTATTGTCCTTCTAGTCACATGACATCTATTGTACTTCTAGTCACATGACATCTATTGTCCTTCTGGTCACATGACATCTATTGTCCTTCTGGTCACATGACATCTATTGTACTTCTGGTCACATGACATCTATTGTCCTTCTGGTCACATGACATCTATTGTCCTTATAGTCACATGACATCTATTGTCCTTCTGGTCACATGACATCTATTGTCCTTCTGTCCATCCTGATAGAGGCTCCTCCTCTGTTGCTCTCATGATCTTTCTGCCCAGACACACAAACACACAAACACACCACTTAAATAACTACACACGAATATAAACACCGCCACTGAACTACAGCACCCAGAATGCACCTGTGAAAACACCTGGAACCAATCAGACCACTCGAATGTCAGAGTGCGCGTGTGTGTGTGTGTTTCTGAGCAGTTTCAGGCTCCACCACCACTTCCTCTGCTGTGAAGCCGCTGGGAGGTTCAGGTCTTTACTGGAAACCAGTGACTCTGACTAAAAACAGCTACAGAAACCCGTCGACCCTCGTCTTACTGGAAACCAGTGGCTTCTACTTTCAGTATAAGAGGCTACACACACACACACACACACCTCTATATTCAGCTCACATCCGGGTTCAGAGCCATGAATGGAGGAAACAGGGGCAGGGAAACCCCGAGTCCCTCATGATGAAACTCTCACACACACTACTATACACACACACACACACACACACACACACACACACACACACACACACACACACACACACACACACACACACACACACAACACACTACACCCCCCCCTCCTAATGAGTCGTCATGGTGACAAGAGGAAAGGAAGTGGAAAAGTGTACCCAATATTAATAACAAGTTGTGTTATTATGAATGATGGCCATAGAGTCAAACAGACCATAATGCAGGGGACGCTTTAGGGCGGGCCTTCAAGGTGATTGAAAGGTCTCTACATCACTCCTCCTCAGTCCTTATATGGTCACTTCCTGTTCCCTGGTTGCAAAGAAACAAGATGGCGGCGGCCAGAAGGACAAACTGGAGGCTTCAAACAAGACGCCTCTTCTTGTTGACAGTTTGTTTGATTTAAATAAACTAATTACATCATGAAAAACACATGCAAAACACATGCAAACCAACGAGACCGAATGAGACGAGGAACAACTCAGAACAACTTAGAACTGTTAGAACTTATGTTTCTGTTTCATGTTTCAGTGACACGTCTGTCGTTTCCTTTAATATTAATGCCAGTTTGCTTTGTCAAACTTTTTTTTTTTTTTTGAGGAGAAGAAGAAGAAGAAGAAGAAGAAGAAGAAGAACCAGCAGACAGGATTCAAGAGTCATTCAGGAAGACACACAGAGACAGCAGAGGAAGAGGAAGAGGAAGAGCGGGCTACTATCTCTGACTGTCAGCGCCTCTTCCTCTTCCTCTCTCACCCGATGAAGAGTTCAGGTCTTTAGTTTTGTGTTTTATCAAAGAGAGAAAAGTTTCATTCATGAGAGAAAACCAGACTCACCTTCTTCTTCTTCTTCTTCTTCTTCTTCTTCACTGGCCTCCAGCTGCCAACAGCCTGTGTGTTTCGCCACCTCCCTCTCTCTCTCCCTCTCCCTCTCTCTCTCTCTCTCTCTCTCTCTCCCTCCCTCCCTCCCTCCCTCCCTTTCTCTCTCTCTCTCTCTCTCTCTCTCTCTCCCTCCTCTCTCTCTCTCTCTCTCTCTCTCTCTCTCCCTCCCTCCCTCTCTCAAACTGCTGCACCATTCATACTGAAGGGACCGCGAGGCGTTCAGGGAAATCGTGTCAGATATTCTGTACGGTCACGCCCACCTCCTGTCAGCCCCGCCCTCTCTGCTGTGCGCGCGCGCGCGCGTACACACACACACACACACACACACACACACACACACACACGTGAACTCACCACCAGGATAAAACTAAAAACATAATATTTGTGTCCGTTTCTCTGCTCGTCTAAAATTATTGTATTATTTGTATTGTTTATTATTAGTATCTTTTGTTATTTATTGTTAGTATTATTATTGTTATTTATTACTAGTACTGTTATTCATGTATTATTAGCATCATTTGATGTTTATTATTATTTATTAATATTATTGTTACTTATTATTAGTACTGTTATTCATGTATTATTAGTATCATTTGATGTTTATTATTATTTATTAATATTATTGTTATTTTTTAGTGTTATTATGTGTCATTAATATCATTTATTTATTATGAGTATTATTGTTGTTGTTTATTATCAGTATTTTTTAATATAAGTATAATTTATTATTCATTAATATTATTGTTCATAATTAGAATCATTTATTTATTAATATTATTATTCATTAGAATAATTTGTTATTTATTAATATTATTATTAATTATTAGAATAATGTATTATTTGTTAATATTTATTTTCATTATTAGAATCATTTGTTATTTATTAATATTATTATTCATTATTAAAATAATTAGTTATTCATTAATATAATTAATAGAATAATGTTATTTATTAATATTAGTATTCATTATTAGTATCACCTACCTGATCCGTCAGCAGCTGTTTGGACTTCGGTTCTGAAGCCTCCAGTTCGCCTTCTTCGCCGTCGCCATCTTGGTTTTTGGTCTCGTTTGTCGCCATCTTGGTTTCTTTGTTTGTTTTCTTGTTTTTAGTTTTTTGAGGAGGAACTAACATAATAACTCGTTTATACGACCAACACAAAGCGCTGAAGCTGTAAGACGACCTCATGAACGACGCCATGGTAACGACTTGTCAATCACATCGATCATCTGACTCAATCAAGAGAAAAACACGTCGATGTATTTTCTGTCCGGTTTGAACGTGTGCGTTTTTTGGGTTCCGTTGTCAGAATATTTAGTTTTATTTTGTTAATTCATCAGACGAAGCGAACTTGCCGCAGTGCATCCTGGGACATGCAGGAGTGGCTGCGTGCGCACAAAGCACAGATAACATGAGGCGCTCTTAAACCTCTACACATCGCTACTGTCCCTTTAAGAGAGATTCTGTTTCCAGTTCTGTGAATACTTCTCATGTATTTGTTTTCATGATCTATATAATCTGTGTAATCTATATGATCTATGTGATCTATATGATCTATTTAGTGTAAAGACAGAGAGCAGAAGTTATGTTCAGTCCATGTTTATTAGCAGCGAAACACCTCAAACAGGAAGTTCACCTCAAACAGGAAGTTCACCTGCCATCTGGAGGGTGACGTCCTGAATACACACAACAGTACACACAGTATTCATGAGTAGTACAAGTACTTCTCTCTTTGTGAGTAAAAAAACAGAAATATCATTTCACAAAAGTCTCATATTCTCTGTGAGGACAGACGGTCTCGTGGCCGTCCGCCTGAAGGGGGCGCTGCTGCATGTAGAGCCTCTGCTGCTGCAGGTAGAGGCTCTGCTGCAGGTAGAGGCTCTGCAGGTAGAGGCTCTGCTGCAGGTAGAGGCTCTGCTGCAGGTAGAGGCTCTGCTGCTGCATGTAGAGCCTCTGCAGGTAGAGCCTCTGCAGGTAGAGCCTCTGCTGCTGCAGGTAGAGGCTCTGTTGCAGGTAGAGGCTCTGTTGCAGGTAGAGGCTCTGTTGCAGGTAGAGGCGCTGCTGCAGGTAGAGTCTCTGCAGGTAGAGGCTCTGTTGCAGGTAGAGGCTCTGCTGCAGGTAGAGGCTCTGTTGCAGGTAGAGCCTCTGTTGCAGGTAGAGTCTCTGCAGGTAGAGGCTCTGCTGCAGGTAGAGCCTCTACCTGCAGAGGCTCTGTTGCAGGTAGAGCCTCTGCAGGTAGAGGCTCTGTTGCAGGTAGAGCCTCTGCAGGTAGAGCCTCTGCAGGTAGAGGCTCTGTTGCAGGTAGAGCCTCTGCAGGTAGAGCCTCTGCAGGTAGAGGCTCTGCTGCTGCAGGTAGGACGCTGCTCGGTCAGAAGGCCTGCAGGGGGACACCCGGCGGGCCTTGGGGTCCGGACCCGGGGCCCAGCAGGACGGGGATCAGCCTCAGCAGGTCTCTGAGGGGGATCTTCAGCCGGCTGCTGCGCTCCAACAAGTCCCCTAAAGAGCTGCAGCCTGCAGGGGTCAAAGGTCAAGGTCAGTGTGTGTGTCTCACTCTCCAGTTGGGTGGGTGTGTGTGTGTGTGTGTGTGTGTGTGTGAGAGAGAGTGTGTCTCACCCTCCAGCTGTGTGTGTGTGTTCCTCATACTGGGGATGGAGCGGTACACCAGGAAGCTGGCCAGCATGATGGACTGGGCGGCCTCAGGAAGGGCCTCGCCCCTCATGTAGCTCCTCAACACGCCGCTGTTGTCTGGGAAAGAAAACACACACAACGTCTCAGTGTAGCTTTATTTATGCACACACACACACACACACACACACACTCCTGAGAAGTATATGCTTCATGTGTTAAAGCTGCGTTCTCTCTCTTGACCACCAGGGGGCGACTCCTGTGGTTGTATAGAGGTCTATGCTTCATGTGTCAAAGCTGCATTCTCTTTCCTCTGGTTGTATAGAAGTCTATGCTTCGTGTGTTGAAGCTGCATTCTCTTTCCTCTGGTTGTATAGAAGTATATGCTCCATGTGTTGAAGCTGCATTCTCTCTCCTGACCACCAGGGGGCGACTCCTGTGGTTGTATAGAAGTATATGCTTTATGTGTTAAAGCTGCATTCTCTCTCCTCTGGTTGTATAGAAGTCCTTACCAGCCAGCCAGCGGTCCAGCTGCAGGTCCACCATGTTCTTCATGACGGGCAGGAACTCGTTGGTGAGCAGGGAGTGGTGGTCCGGGCCGCGCTGCCCCCTGCTGTCCCACAGCTCCACCACCAGGCGCAGCTGCCACAGGGGGAAGGTCTGCTGCAGGTCGGCCCGGCAGAGAGCGCCCACCGCCTGGGGACGGGGAGGATGAGTGACTTTTAACCAAATGTCCATGAGCAAACATTTAGTGAAATCTGGGTGTAAACAGTAAAAAGTGAGTAAATGTATGTATGCCTGCTTATATTTTGTGTGAGTGTGTGATTGTGAGTGTGTGATTGTGAGTGTGTGATTGTGAGTGTTTCTTTACCTGCTCGATGGCGATGTAAGTGGGCAGCATCTCGGGGCATTCCTGCGTCACGCATTCATACAGCATGGCCGAGAACAGCACTAGTGTGTCGTCTCTCTGCGAACACACACACACACACACACACACACACACACACACACACACACACACACTTAAACCACGGGCGCAATGAGGACGTCACGCGGCTGACCACCAGAGGGCGCTGCCCCAGCCGGATTTAACCCTTTCACCCTCTAAAGTGTCCGGATACATTCAGGTGGTCGACTTTTCTATTCGCCATTGAATCTGTGATTTTAATGGAGGCGGTGGTCTCCGGTCACATGACCGCTCACAGCGTAAACAGGAAGTAGAAGTTCTTCACACTGCAGTTGGTTTAGTTGCAGAAAAATAAGGAGTGAGGGTGAAAAAGAGCGCTATGAAACGTAGTCGTGTGGATGGGTAAACACACGGGCAGGTCATGTGATCACATCACATCACATGTGTATATGTGATGTGCACATATACACATGTGTGAAAACTCACGTGCTGAACTCCTTCAGACGTTTTGCAGAAGAACTCGGCGAAGGAGACCAAGGCCGGCTCGGAGGTGAAGGTGGAGATGGCTTCAGGCTGCAGACACACGTTGGGAAAAGGGACAACTATTCATGTTGTGAAGGAAATACAAGTGTGTGTGTGTGAGTGAGCGTGTGTGTGTGAGTGTGTGAGTGTATGTGTGAGAAAGAGAGTGACAGTGTGTGTGTGTGTGTGTGTGTGTACCTTGAAGGCTCTGACTCCAGAGCGGTGGTGGTGCACGCTGGAGGCTAGCAGGCTCTTCCAGCCCTGAGGGTCGTCTTTGTAGGGCAGCTGTCCGGCTCTCAGCTTCACGTACAGAACCCCGTCTCTGGAGAGGATGGACCTGAGGGACAGCTGTCCATCAACACAACACACACACAACCTCCACAAACACACACACCTTCACCATCATCAGATTACATCTCTCCGACGGTCCTTGAACACATCACGTGTACGCCATGATGGATTCACCTGAGACCAACAGTAATGCAATGGTTGTAAACTGGTAACCAGTGACTTACTGGAGATGCAGCGTTTCCCTGCTCAGGTCCACAGACAGCTCCCAGTAGCGCGGCCCCTTCACCTTCACCTGGTGGACAGAGGAGAGTGAGGCTCTGCGGGTGCGCTCGATTCCGTTGCTTACCACGAGGGCGGCGTCGGCGTCTTACCCGCTTCAGGAGGTGCAGCTCGGGGAGCATGGTGGGAGCCATCAGCTCCACCGTCGTCTCCGTGTACCACTTGGTCTCCTGAAGGCATGACCACAGACACACACAGAGTTACACTCTCACTACACACTCTTAAAGACGCAGCACCCTCTTAAAGACGCAGCGCCCTTTTAAAGAGGCAACGCCCTTTTAAAAGAGGCAGCGCCCTCTTAAAAGAGGCAGCGCCCTTTTAAAAGAGGCAGCGCCCTCTTAAAAGAGGCAGCGCCCTCTTAAAAGAGGCAGCGCCCTTTTAAAAGAGGCACCGCAGTCTTAAAAGAGGCAGCGCCCTTTTATAAGAGGCACCGCAGTCTTAAAAGAGGCAGCGCCCTCGTAACAGAGGCAGCGCCCTTTTAAAAGAGGCAGCGCAGTCTTAAAAGAGGCAACGCCCTTTTAAAAGAGGCAGCGCCCTCTTAAAAGAGGCAGCGCCCTTTTAAAAGAGGCAGCGCCCTCTTAAAAGAGGCAGCGCCCTTTTAAAAGAGGCACCGCAGTCTCAAAAGAGGCAGCGCCCTTTTATAAGAGGCACCGCAGTCTTAAAAGAGGCAGCGCCCTCGTAACAGAGGCAGCGCCCTCTTAAAAGAGGCAGCGCCCTCGTAAAAGAGGCAGCGCCCTCGTAACAGAGGCAGAGCCCTCTTAAAAGAGGCAGAGCCCTCTTAAAAGAGGCAGCACCCTTTTAAAAGAGGCAGCACCCTTTTAAAAGAGGCAGCACCCTTTTAAAGAGGTAGCGCCCTTTTAAAAGAGGCAGCACCCTTTTAAAAGAGGCAGCGCCCTTTTAAAAGAGGCAGCGCCCTTTTAAAGAGGTAGCGCCCTTTTAAAAGAGGCAGCGCAGTCTTAAAAGAGGCAGCGCCCTCTTAAAAGAGGCAGCGCCCTCTTAAAAGAGGCAGCGCAGTCTTAAAAGAGGCAGCGTCCTTTTAAAAGAGGCAGCGCCCTCTTAAAAGAGGCAGCGCCCTCTTAAAAGAGGCAGCGCCCTTTTAAAAGAGGCAGCGCCCTTTTAAAAGAGGCAGCGCCCTTTTAAAAGAGGCAGCGCCCTCTTAAAAGAGGCAGCGCCCTCTTAAAAGAGGCAGCGCCCTTTTAAAAGAGGCAGCGCCCTTTTAAAAGAGGCAGCGCCCTTTTACAAGAGGCAGCGCAATCTTAAAAGAGGCAGCGCCCTTTTAAAGAGGCAGCGCCCTCTTAAAGAGGCAGCGCCCTCTTAAAGGAGGCAGCGCCCTTTTAAAAGAGGCAGCGCCTTTTTAAAAGAGGTAGCGCCCTTTTAAAAGAGGCAGCGCAGTCTTAAAAGAGGCAGCGCCCTTTTAAAAGAGGCAGCGCCCTTTTAAAAGAGGCAGCGCCCTCTTAAAGAGGCAGCGCCCTCTTAAAGAGGCAGCGCCCTCTTAAAGGAGGCAGCGCCCTTTCAAAGAGGCAGCGCCTTTTTAAAAGAGGTAGCGCCCTTTTAAAAGAGGCAGCGCAGTCTTAAAAGAGGCAGCGCAGTCTTAAAAGAGGCAGCGCCGTCTTAAAAGAGGCAGCGCCCTCTTAAAGAGGCAGCGCCCTCTTAAAGTTTAATGCAGAGCTTCTTTATGTTTATTTATGTCACAGAAGTACATGAAGTACATGAAGTGGGCCTGAAGCTGTTAGAAACCGTCTAGTCCACTTCATTGTTCTGCGTGTAATAGTTTTCTTCTGGTGTTTATACTCCTGGTATATAAACATGTGTATATGACGTGTAAATAATAGATGCAGACAGAACATCATGTTTTCCTCTCGTCTCTTTATAGCCGCGGACGTCTCGATGTGTGTTTGTGTGTATTTACAGACCCCAGGAGGACGAGCAGAACAAAACTATTATTACAATATTGCAGCTGCTTAGAAAGACAAACCTCCTAATTATTTGTTTATTTATGGCAGTTTGGGAGTGTGGATGCTGCTAAAACTTTACATTCAAACCTTTAGTTGTTTGATTTTCCGGACTGATTTACTCACCTTGTAGGTGACCTCCAGGAGGGCGTAGCAGGGCTTCAGGGAGTCCACGTCCACGGGGACCAGTAGGCGGGGCTCTGCAGCCAGAACGGCCAGGTGGCGCAGGGCCTGCAGGTGGTAGCTGCAGCAACGACAGCAACACTCAGATATCCAGCTCATGTTGTGTGTGTGTGTGTGTGTGTGTGTGTGTGTCAGTCTCACCGGTTGTCAGTGCTGTGAGCGGGGAAGTGTGGATACAGGGCGCACAGCAGCGCGGCGATGGCGGAGTTGGAGGTGCTGAGCGTGTATCTAAGAGACGGAATCAAACATCACATTATTGAACTCTCAGCATCAGTGTGACGGCACACGGGGCCTCAGGGGGTCCGACACCAAACTGATGAATTACGGGGTCTCTTAAAATCATAGGAGAATTATTTGGCCCTTGAAATTGTCACTAAAATGTCTTTTAAAAGCTCACGAATGCCCAGTTTTCACTATTCAAAGACTGCTTCTGTCTGTTGTGATTTGGAGCAATGGGCTTTCATACCATTGGGGCATTTGTGGGACGGTTTGGAACATTGGGGTGTTCGCCACGTAAAGCGTCGCCTCTAGCGTCGCCTCTAGCGTCGCCTCTAGCGTCGCCTCTAGCGTCGCCTTCTGGCCCAACAAGCAGAGTTTATTCACTCCAGATCGTACTTTTCTTTAGTTAGCTTCTCTTTCTGACTCTGTGTTCACAATAAAACATGAAACAGCGAACAGGTTTTTAGAGACACGTCACCACAGTGAAGTGTGTGCTTGGACTAATGGAGCCATTAGAATAAAGTCGGGTCAGACTTAACTTGGAAGGTTAATAACGGAGGACGCTGCTCTTCAATTAAACGGCTGCTTGAGGCACGTTGAGCAGTTTTAAGAGCCTCAATCCCACCGACTGGTACACCCTGTTTATAGAGCTGCCAGCCTAAAAGAGACCAATGTAGGGAACAATGTAAGGACCAATGTGAGGACCAATGTAGGGATCAGTGTAGGGAACAATCTAGGGAACAATCTAGGGACCAGTGTAGGGAACAATGTAGGGACAAGTGTAGGGAACAATGTAGGGAACAATCTAGGGAACAATCTAGGGAACAATGTAGGGACCAGTGTAGGGAACAATGTAGGGAACAATGTAGGGATCAGTGTAGGGAACAATGTAGGGACCAGTGTAGGGAACAATCTAGGGAACAATCTAGAGAACAATGTAGGGAACAATGTAGGGACCAGTGTAGAGAACAATCTAGGGAACAACGTAGGGACCAGTGTAGGGAACAATCTAGGGATCAGTGTAGGGAACAATGTAGGGACCAGTGTAGGGAACAATCTAGGGAACAATGTAGGGAACAATGTAGGGACCAGTGTAGGGAATAATCTAGGGAACAATGTAGGGAACAATGTAGGGATCAGTGTAGGGAACAATGTAGGGACCAGTGTAGGGAACAATGTAGGGAACAATGTAGGGACCAGTGTAGGGAACAATCTAGGGAACAATGTAGGGAACAATGTAGGGAACAATCTAGGGAACAATCTAGGGATCAGTGTAGGGAACAATGTAGGGACCAGTGTAGGGAACAATGTAGGGAACAATGTAGGGAACAATGTAGGGACTAGTGTAGAGAACAATCTAGGGAACAATGTAGGGACCAAAGTTATAGCTATTAAAGTACATAAGACGTTATCGTTGATTGTCATTGTCTTCAACCAATCAGATCTTTAGTTTGACATGCTGGGCGTATTCTTTGACGTCCAGAGCCAGCTTGCAGGCTCTGGACGATTGGTCTGTGGGCCAGCGTGACTCCTGTGTCAACGGAAAGCTAGCTAGCTGCTAGCAGAACTCAGTAGTAGTCAGAGAAGTTAAGAAGACATTGATAGTTGTTTTTTTAACACTCAATGGCTGAAGGAGGAGGAGAAACAGACTTGCTGGTGGATTTACTGATGACGCTTTTCTCATAGAGGGTTACGGGCATGTTTGGCGGTGACGATCCTAATATTGACTGTCACTGTCGAGCGGACATTTTCCGCCCTAAATGGAGAAGGAGCTGGTACTGGAACTGAAGCGCTGTTTTAGTGCCACAGTTTTGTTGGATTGTTTTGTCATGTTTTTTTTAAATGTGACTGGTTCTAGTGATTTTGATCTTCTGTGTGTGTGTCTCTGTGTGTGTGTGTGTGTCTCTCACCGCCCCCCCCCCAGGAACAGCAGCCCCAGGCTCATGTGGTGGCTCATGTGGAAGCCGTAGTTCATCTCCCCTCCGGTCCTCTTGTGGAAGAAGCGGCAGAGCTGCAGCACCTTCAGGTTGCCGGTGCCCGACATCACCATGGACATGGCCAGCAGGATCATGGACAGACCGGTCTGCAGGTTGTAGTAACCCGTCTGCTGCGCGACCAGAGGACAGACAGGCAGGCAGGCAGAGAGACAGACAAGTCAATGTCTGAAGTACATGTATGTGAACATCACCAGTACTACTTTAAAAGTTTTTCATGAAATATCACAATGTGAAGCTCAGTCTCGGTTGCCTTTACTTACAGCTCCTGGCTGTGATGAACGGTGCAGTTTCACCTAGATAGTGTAACGAACACTTACGACGGCCGCTGTACCGGCGAAGGTCATGATCTCCATGAAGGTCCTGGCGAACTCGTAGAGGCAGTCGAAGGCGTCGGAGTTGGCAGAGCCGGCGAAGCGTAAACCCAGAGCCATGCAGGCGCCGGCGGTGATGTAGTCCTGGGCTTGGCTGAGAGAAACCGACACCACGGTCACACCAGACGTCACACCAGACGTCACACCAGACGCCTCAACGTGAACAATGACCCTCCATACTCACGCCATAGTCTCCATGTTGATGTCTTCTGACGGGTCGAAGGTGCCCCTCATGATCTGAAACACAGAACCAATACTGACGTACTAGCGCGTGTAGCGCCCCCTGTGGACTAAATAGGTAGTGTTGGTTCTAGTGCCCCCTGTGGACTAAAGAGGTAGTGTTGGTTCTGGTGCCCCTTGTGGACTAAATAGGTAGTGTTGGTTCTAGTGCCCTCTGTGGACTAAAGAGGTAGTGTTGGTTCTAGTGCCCCCTGTGGACTAAAGAGGTAGTGTTGGTTCTAGTGCCCCCTGTGGACTAAAGAGGTAGTGTTGGTTCTAGTGCCCCCTGTGGACTAAAGAGGTAGTGTTGGTTCTAGTGCCCCCTGTGGACTAAAGAGGTAGTGTTGGTTCTAGTGCCCCCTGTGGACTAAAGAGGTAGTGTTGGTTCTAGTGCCCCCTGTGGACTAAAGAGGTAGTGTTGGTTCTAGTGCCCCCTGTGGACAAAAGAGGTAGTGTTGGTTCTAGTGCCCCCTGTGGACTAAAGAGGTAGTGTTGGTTCTAGTGCCCCCTGTGGACTAAAGAGGTAGTGTTGGTTCTAGTGCCCCCTGTGGACTAAAGAGGTAGTGTTGGTTCTAGTGCCCCCTGTGGACTAAAGAGGTAGTGTTGGTTCTAGTGCCCCCTGTGGACTAAAGAGGTAGTGTTGGTTCTAGCGCCCCCTGTGGACTAAAGAGGTAGTGTTGGTTCTAGTGCCCCCTGTGGTCTAAAGTGGTAATGTTGGTTCTAGTGTTGGTTCTGGGTCTTTCCTTGGTGGACTGGAAACTGAGGTCTATAGAGGTCCAGGATCAGTCAACGCTGAGTTTGAACAGCGAATGGAAAAACTTTGATGGACTGAATCAAACTGAAAAACCTCAGAAACACCCAGAGCGTTACATGTCACCGTGACACGCTGCAGCTCAATAGTGTGTGTGTGTGTGTTTTCTCACCTGGGGTATGTTACTCTTGACCCACTCAGTGTTCGGGAGGATTTCATCCCACATGATGATGCAACGAGCAAGAGTCTGAGGAGAGAGGCATCAGATTATAGAGGTGGGAAGAACACACACACACACACACACACACACACACACACACACACACACACACACACACACACACACACACACACACACACACACACACAAACCCTCAGCAGCAGAAACTCCGGCTTGATGAAATCCAGCAGGAACCAGGTGTCTGGAGGTTTCAGCCAATCAGCGATCGACCTGATGGAGAGAACCAGGAAGAGAGGAGGAGGTGTTAACACCCTCATTCAGCACCTCTGAATGAGGAAAAGAGAGGAAGAAAAGAGGAAGAGGAGAGAGGAGAGAAAGAGGAGAGAAACGGATGAGATATAAGAGGAAGAGGAGAGGAGAGAAAAGAAAAAGGAGAGAAAAGAGAAAGAGAAGAGGATATAAGAGGAAGAGGAGAGAAGAGTGGAAAAGGAGGGGAAGAGGAAGAAGAGTCTGATTTCTATACAATCAGACTCCCCCTGGTGGTCAGGAGAGAGAATGCAGCTTTAACACATGAAGCATAGACTTCTATACAACCAGAGGAGTCACCCCCTGGTGGTCAGGAGAGAGAATGCAGCTTTAACACATGAATCATAGACTTCTATACAACCAGAGGAGAGAGAATGCAGCTTTAACACACGAAGCATATACTTCTATACAACCAGAGGAGAGAGAATGCAGCTTTAACACATGAAGCATATACTTCTATACAACCAGAGGAGAGAGAATGCAGCTTTAACACATGAAGCATATACTTCTATACAACCAGAGGAGAGAGAATGCAGCTTTAACACACGAAGCATATACTTCTATACAACCAGAGGAGAGAGAATGCAGCTTTAACACATGAAGCATATACTTCTATACAACCAGAGGAGAGAGAATGCAGCTTTAACACATGAAGCATAGACTTCTATACAACCAGAGGAGTCACCGTCGTTAGCATCTATAAACTCTCACCGGTTGTTGGTCTTCAGGTAGATCATGGCGAGGGCCAGCGTGGCTCCTGGACACGTCACGTCCACATTTATGGTGTCGCCCTCCTGGAGGAAACAATGATTAGCATGATCATGTGACCAGTGGAACATGTGATCATGTGACCAGTGGAACATGTGATCATGTGACCAGTACAACATGTGATCATGTGACCAGTACAACATGTAATCATGTGACCAGTGGAACATGTGATCATGTGACCAGTAGAACATGTGATCATGTGACCAGTAGAACATGTGATCATGTGACCAGTACAGCATCAGTTACATGATGATGCGTTCAGGCTCTGCTCAGTGAACACGAGTACTGGCTGAAGGTACATGAGAACGTTCTCATGATGCGTTCAGGTGTAATCTAGTAAAATGTAGTGTTGTTGATGAACTAGAATGAATCCAGATGTTTTCACATGAATATGAAATAGATATTAGAGATGAATTATGAGCTGTTTACCAGCTCTGAGCTCATTGTTACGATCGTCAACATGAATGATGAATATAAATGAATGTACCGTAAAAGTCGGGTTACTAACTAACTTCCGCTAGCGCTCCGCTAGCTCCTAGTGCTGCTCCTAGCTTGCTACAGCGGGGACACTGACCGGAGGTAAGAGCGGCTTGTAACCCGACTTTTACAGTAAATGAATATGATTGCATATAAATGACTATAATTGACTAGAATTGACTATAAACCTTGATCTGGTAGCTGGGTGACTTGTGGCGCTCCCTGCTGGATCCGGCCTGAGGTCTGCGGTGACCCCCCACCATGTACTGGTAAAGCTGCTCAGGGACGTTCAGGTCCATCATCCCGATCAGGTTACTGCCATGCTGAGAGAGGGCGAGAGAGAGAGGAGGTAGAGGAGTGTTTCCGTGTCAGTACCTCCTCCAGACACACAGCAGCAGAGAGTTGAGGACAGTGTTGAGACTCACCCCCAGACACACCATCCCCAGAGCCAGACCAGCAGCCAGAGAGTACGACTCTCTATCTGTGCAGTACTCCATCTCTGGACCAGGAGGCCGACCTGACACACACACACACAAATATTATAAAACATATGAATTAAAGTTGATGGCTTCTGGCTCACAAAAAACATGGGTGAACAAAAGAAGCGCACCCGTACCTCGGTTATAATTACAGATTTCTCTCTACACTTATAAACCTTTTTAGGCCCTCTAACACTCTCACACACTCACCTATCTCAGACAGCAGGACCTCAGCATTGTGTCGGTGTCCTGTCCCCTGGTACACCAGCCCGATGCCGATCACAGCCGCAACCTGCAGACCACAGAGTCACTCCCTGTGCGCGCGTGTGTGTGTGTGTGTGTGTGTGTGTGTGTGTGTGAGAGAGGCTCACCTGCACGTTGTGCGGGACGTCCAGCTCGGTGGAGGTGGGCGGCAGCAGGGCGGGGATGTGGATCCCCAGCAGCCGCGTGATGGACATGTCCATGGAGCCCAGCTTGGCGGAGGACACGCCCAGAAGCAGCCCGATGCTCGTCATCTCATGACCCTGAGGGGGAGGAGCCATGATGAGGGGGAGAAGCCATGATGACATCACAGCTGATGACGTAATAGCCAGCGTGGGATGTCATACCTGATCAGCTCCAACCGGGACGAGTCCGGCCAGCTGTCATTAGACCCGTGTGTGTGTGTGTGTGTGTGTGTGCGTGTGTGTGTACCTTGGTGAGGTAGTCGTGGATGTTGATGGTGGCCAGCTTGGTGAGGTGTCCGTTGAGGCCCAGCGCCATGAGGAAGCCTGCGTACTCGTTGGCCAGCTCGGGGCTCTTCGGCTTGTTGTAGGCGATCCAGGCCGAGTCCACCTGAGAGGGGGAGGAGTCATGTGACCACAGAGGAGGAGTCATGTGACCACAGAGGAGGAGTCATGTGACCACAGAGGAGCAGGAGTCATGTGACCACAAAGGAGGAGGAGCCATGTAACCACAGAGGAGCAGGAGTCATGTGACCACAGAGGAGGAGGAGCCATGTGACCACAGAGGAGGAGGAGCCATGTGACCACAGAGGAGGAGGAGTCATGTGACCACAGAGGAGGAGGAGTCATGTGACCACAGAGGAGGAGGAGCCATGTGACCACAGAGGAGGAGGAGCCATGTGACCACAGAGGAGGAGGAGCCATGTGACCACAGAGGAGGAGGAGCCATGTGACCACAGAGGAGGAGGAGTCATGTGACCACAGAGGAGGAGGAGTCATGTGACCACAGAGGAGGAGGAGTCATGTGACCACAGAGGAGGAGGAGTCATGTGACCACAGAGGAGGAGTCATGAGTTTGACTGACTGGAAACATGCAGTGAATTATTGTTAAGTCTGTAAATAAATATATTAATTCATAGCCAATTTATAAATAAATACTTTCAAATTTTATTTTACGAAGTTTTTCGTAAAATAAAAAAAGGATAAAAAGTCAAAGGAAAAATTATGCTTTAAGAAATGCAAGAATACATATATTTAATAATTAATAAATAAACTTCCAAATGAAATAAATGAATGTCAAAAGTTTGTGAAAATAAATAAATAAATAAAAAGAAAATTTTACTAAAAGAGTAAATCAAATTAAAAAAGAATTAAAAAAAGACATAAATAAATGCATACCTTTAATGACTTATAAATAAACTTACACTTATGTATTACTTTAATTAATTAATGTAAAATGTGGAAATAAATGAATAAAGAAAAAGACAATTCGACTAGAAGAGTAAATAAATATGGGAATTAATAAAAAGGTTGATAATAAGTTAAATATATAAAAACAGAATCACAAATAATTAATTAACTCACGCAAACATTCATTTCTAATATTATTTTATGCACATTTAATGGTGTATAAAGTTGTGTATTTGTATTTTCCTTCATATTTGTAACCGACCTGCGAGGCCGGAGCGATCTTCAGTCCGGCGGCGACTCCGTTGTGGAAGCTGGGCCAGCTGGTCATGTTGGGAGGAACGTCGATGTTCCCGCTGTTCAGGTCCACCATCGTGTTCCTCGGGGGGGCGCGGCCTGGAGAACAGAGGAAAAGAGGGAATGCACAGTAATCAGTCATGTACTTTGAGAGTCACAGCACTTCCTGGTACCCCCTGAGAGTCACAGCACTTCCTGCCGTGGCGGGCCGTAGCGCCCCCTGCTGGCTCACCTGTCAGGTTGAGCTTGGGGACGGGTGACGGCTCGGTCGGTACCGGCTGATAGGAGAAGAGCGTGAAGAGGCCTCGGCCCACCGGGAGCGCCATGGTCCTCTGGCACAGCTGCAGGAGTCTGCAGGAGGAAGTCATGAATTAATACATACATTATATATATATATATATATATATATATATATATATATATATATATCACAAGGAGTTCCCCATGTAAAACAGAGACAAACAACTGATGTGTAAAAAGAAAAGAGAGAAAGATTTGTATTTTTAGAAAGACGATACAACAGTGACACAGATAATGCATTAATAAATGCAAGAATACATATATTTCATAATTAATTAATAAACTTCCAAATGAATTTAAAAGACATAAATGAATGTCAAAAGTTTGTGAAAATAAATTAAAAGACAATTTTACTAGAAAAGTAAATAAAAGAAAAAAAATAATAAATACATACATTTCATTTAATAAATAAACTTACAAAAATGTATTACTTAAATGAATAAATAAATCTAAATGTATGTCGAATATAATTAACTCACGCAAACATTAATTTCTAATATTCTTTTCGGCACATTTAATGGCGTATAAAGTTGTGTATTTGTATTTTTCTTCAACTACCTGAATCCCCTGGGTCCTAAGTCCCTCCATGTACTGAGTGTTATGAACATCCATTAAACATACGTGAACATCAATGTACCAACATACATGTATGTCTCTGCAACTGCTGCTAAATTTAGAAATCGGCAAATTAGCCGCACCGATATTGAAGCCGCACGGGTCAAAGTTGAGAAAAATAAAAAATAAAAAGAGTAGCGGCTTCTAACCCGAATTTGACGGGAATCGGTTTATTTGAGGAGAGATTTTAAATGAGACGCGTAGAGTAAAATGTCGTTGATGAAATATCACAATTTTAATCTTCGTTTCGGGAAGGAAGCGTTTGTCACACACGTGATGGGTTCGAGGACCGTGGGAGAGATGAAAGCCTGACCCACTTGTTCTCTTTCTCCTCGATGTACTCGTGGTCGGAAACCTCCGGCAGCTGGACGACGCGGACCCGGACCGGCCTGGAGCTCTGCAGGAGCCTCCGGACCTCCTGGACCCTCAGGTCCTGACTCCAGATCAGCCCCGTGACCTGCAGGGGAACAAACGGCGTAAACAACAACAACAACACATCTAGAGATGGTCCTCATCGGGTTCACGGCGCGATACCTCCTGAATGATGTCCGACATCCCATCTTCCTCCTCGTCTGCCTCTGTGGCCACCGGAGGGTCCAAGGAGAGACCAGAACCCACAGACTAGACACACACACACACACACACACACACACACACACACACACACACACACACACACACACACACACACACACACACACACACACACACATACATATTTGTTCACATTTATAATTATTGGGAATAAACACAGCTGCTTTGTAAAGGAAATAAAAATAAAGAAATTCACAGACATATATAACAAGATATATATTCTGTCCAAGTATATATTATATTTGGACAGAATGGAGGATTTATTGACTGCAGATTACAACCAACAGAATGCCATCCATACCATAATAACACTACTTTAGGAGCGTTACCACGGTACCCAGAGCGCCGGTGGCATAAACACGTGAAAGTCTCGTTCTGAGGAAACCAAAACACAACCTAATGAAATCATAGTTATGAATATTATATTATATGTACGCCAATAGACTTCTAGTGCGGCACACTGGCCCTTTAAATCGGTACAACACGTCATCGCTTTGGTCATCTAAAATAAGTAAAATATGTTTCACTTTTAATTTGCGTGTACTTTATGTCACACTCTCCTCAGAGTTGTCTTCATCATGAACTCCTCGGTGTCTTGCAGGTTTAAAGAAGATGTTATGCAACAAAAGAGAATGGAAGGCATCTGCAGGTTTAATCTGCATGACGTTTTGTTTCTGCGTCACGCGTACGATGAACAGCTCTACTCACGGCTTTGCTCTTGGCCAGGGTCATCTTGTGGGCCTGTTTGGTCAGATCCTGTCGCCCAATCAGCAGACACACCTCCTCCGACCAATCAGAACACGGCTGCTCCCGGCAGCGGTAGATGGCCTCTCTGATGGGCAGAGCCACGCCGAAGGGGACCGACTCCAGGTCCTTCAGGGTGAAACCTGGACAGAGGAGGAACGGTTACCAACTGCAGACACTCCAGACGGAGAGAGTCCTGGTCCTCCTGGAGGTGAGAGCTCTCACCTTCTGAGGCCAGCCAGACCACCAGCTGCTCCGCCAGACTCTCACTGGAGGACTGCAGCTTCACACTGCTCTGTCTGCAACAACACACAGCATGAGCGACAACCTCTGTCTGCAACAACACACAGCATGAGCGACAACCTCTGTCTGCAACAACACACAGCATGAGCGACAACCTCTGTCTGCAACAACACAGCATGAGCGACAACCTCTGTCTGCAACAACACAGCATGAGCGACAACAAGGAGCCAGCGACAGAACATAGTGGAGCTGTTTAATGTTTGTGATGTTTTAAATGATGAAAGAAACCATGAAGCTCTTCTTCTCATTGCTGAGAGAGTCATTACCTTCTGGAGTGAGGTTCACTGATGCAGTACTTCTGGCCTGAGAGAGAGACAGGGAGAGGGGGGAGACGGAAAGAGAGGGGTGAGACAGGGAGAGGGGGAGACAGAACGAGAGGGGGAGACAGGGAGAGAGAGAGAGAGAAAGAGGGGGGAGACAGGGAGAGAGAGAGAGAGAGGGGGGAGACAGGGAGAGAGAGAGAGAGAGAGAGAGAGAGAGAGAGAAAGAGGGGTGAGAGGGAGAGGGGGAGACAGAAAGAGAGGGGTGAGACAGGGAGAGGGGGAGACAGAAAGAGAGGGGTGAGACAGGGAGAGGGGGAGACAGAAAGAGAGGGGTGAGACAGGGAGAGGGGGAGACAGAGAGGGGTGAGACAGGGAGAAAGAGAGAGAGAAAGAGGGGGGAGACAGGGAGAGAGAGAGAGAGAGAGAGAGAGAAAGAGGGGTGAGACAGACAGACAGACAGACAGACAGACAGAGAGAAAGACAGACAGACAGGTCAACAGGTTAATTCTCTCTCTTCTTTGTATTTGTGAGTGAAATCATTCTGTTGTTATTTCTTCCATAACAACAGTTCCAGAGCGTCCTCAAACCTCCTCTGATTGGTTAATAACGTTCATCGCTCTTCTCTGATTGGTTAATAACGCTCGTCCTTTAAAAGTAAAAAGCTCTTCAGCTGCGGGTCGAGTGAAGGTCGCCTTGTGTTCCCTGAGCGAGGACTTCATGTGGGACGACAAGTGTTATGAAAAATAAATAAAAACTCTCCGCCCACGCAGACGCACACACACACACACACACACACACACACACACACACACACGCGCACACACACACACACCTGCAGACAGCTTCACCAGGTACTTGGATGCTCCGGTCGACGTGGCGCTTTCATCTCCGACGATGTAGAGCGCGTAACTCTGCAGGAGAAGCACAAGTTCATGTTTTATATTTTAATGTATTTCTCTTCTATTCCACGTTTGACATATATAGCATTTCTTTTATATTTCAATGTATTTTTCTTCTATTCTATACGTATTTCTTGTACATATTTTAAAAGTACATTTTCCTTATTTTTATAAAAATTCTTTCGCATGCTTTTGATTTATAATATTCCTTCATATTTTAATGGTATTTTTTATCTATTCTATATTTCTATAGTATTTCTACTTTAGTATTGTTCTTCCGTTTGTGTTTCTTGGACATATTGTTATCACATTTTTTGTAATACTGTACTTCTCTTCTATTTTATATTTGTTTCTTGTACATATATTTAAAGTAACTTTTTCATATTTTTATTTGAAGGAAATTCTAATCTGATTGTTACCAGCAGCCTGGTAAACAATAAGCATGTTGACGTACCAGAACCAGCAGCATCATAAACAATAAGCATGTTGACGTACCAGAACCAGCAGCCTGGTAAACAATAAGCATGTTGACGTACCAGAACCAGCAGCATCGTAAACAATAAGCATGTTGACGTACCAGAACCAGCAGCCTGGTAAACAATAAGCATGTTGACGTACCAGAACCAGCAGCCTGGTAAACAATAAGCATGTTGACGTACCAGAACCAGCAGCCTGGTAAACAATAAGCATGTTGACGTACCAGAACCAGCAGCATCGTAAACAATAAACATGTTGACGTACCAGAACCAGCAGCATCGTAAACAATAAACATGTTGACGTACCAGAACCAGCAGCATCGTAAACAATAAACATGTTGACGTACCAGAACCAGCAGCATCATAAACAATAAACATGTTGACGTACCAGAACCAGCAGCATCGTAAACAATAAACATGTTGACGTACCAGAACCAGCAGCATCATAAACAATAAGCATGTTGACGTACCAGAACCAGCAGCATCATAAACAATAAACATGTTGACGTACCAGAACCAGCAGCATCATAAACAATAAACATGTTGACGTACCAGAACCAGCAGCATCATAAACAATAAACATGTTGACGTACCAGAACCAGCAGCCTGGTAAACAATAAACATGTTGACGTACCAGAACCAGCAGCCTGGTAAACAATAAGCATGTTGACGTACCAGAACCAGCAGCCTGGTCCGCTCACAGATGCCGGGCAGGCAGGGGAAGGGGGGGCTCGGATCCGCCCGCAGGCAGCCAATCAGGAAGCTCAGCACGCACGGAGGCTCCTCCCTCAGGAAGGACGGGCGCTGCATCTGACCAATCAGAGCTGAGGAGAGGGAAGGCAGCAGAGGAGGAGGTTATGAATCTGCATCACTAAGTTGATATGTCAGCTTCCTGTCTGGTCCTTTGTTTCTTACTCTGGTCGATGACGCAGCTCTCAGTGAAGCCGCTGATCAAGGAGGGGTAGTCTCTCCAGTACAGGTCCACATACTGGTCCAGCTGCAGGTCTCTGGGCACACAGACACGGATCAGGACATATACAGCGTACAAAGACATATACAAGTACATATACAGCGTACAAAGACATATACAAGTACATATACAGCGTACAAAGACATATACAAGTACATATACAGTGTTCAAAGACATATACAAGTACATATACAGTGTTCAAAGACATATACAAGTACATATACAGTGTTCAAAGACACATATAAGTACATATACAGTGTTCAAAGACATATACAAGTACATATACAGTGTTCAAAGACACATATAAGTACATATACAGTGTTCAAAGACACATATAAGTACATATATAGTGTTCATGAGCGTAAAAAAAAAACACATATAAGTACATATATAGTGTTCATGAGCGTATAAAGACACACATAAGTACATATATAGTGTTCATGAGCGTATAAAGACACACATAAGTACATATATAGTGTTCATGAGCGTATAAAGACACATAAGTACATATATAGTGTTCATGAGCGTATAAAGACACACATAAGTACATATATAGTGTTCATGAGCGTATAAAGACACATAAGTACATATATAGTGTTCATGAGCGTATAAAGACACATATAAGTACATATATAGTGTTCAAAGACACATATAAGTACATATACAGTGTTCATGCACGTATAAAGACACACATAAGTACTATACAGGAGCTTGTAAACATCAGTACTGTCCCTTTAAGAGCTCGTCTGCCGCGGGACATTCCATCTAAAAGCGTCTCCTCGTTCTCAAAGAGCTTCAGTGACATTTAACTCGTCTCTGAGTAATTACTGCCTTGAGTCATCACCACCCTGCTTTACATCAGATGATCAATACTTTTTAATCCATCTCCCACTCCCATGCACTGTTCAGCTGTGTGTGTGTGTGTGTGTGTGTGTGTGTGTGTGTGTGTGTGTGTGTGTGTGTGTGTGTGTGTGTGTGTGTGTGTGTGTGTCACACAGGGAAATAAAAAGGTACTTCATCCCGTCTGCTTTCAAACTTCTCAATCCCTATTTTTTCCACATCTATTCTGAGGTATTCATAGTAATTGTGTTTATTAGCAGTTATTAAACAGTTTAGTTTCCATTGTGTGTGTTTCTGTGTTGATGTAAAATAATAACTTGTTAAACGATTAATATTTCAATGGTATTTAATACTAGATCTGCCCTACAGCGTATGGTTAACGGCCTAAATCAATATTTATTAAGACTTCTCCATCTTAAACAGGATTAAAACCAATTCATCCTGCAAATTATTGAGGTAAATGTCAAATACAATGCCTCATAAAAACCATCATCGGGTGTAAAAATGTGCTTCACGGACGCCCACGAACATCAGCTGGAGAGCCCTTCAGAGCACTCCACCTGCTGAGTGGGAGGAGTCACTTGACACCTGCTGAAGCCCTCAGGACGCGTCGGACACGTCACACACACACACACACACACACACACACACACACACACACACACACACACACACACACACACACACACACACACACACACACACACACACACACACACACACCTGGCCAGCTGCTGCAGCAGGCAGACCAGCGACGAGGCTCTGGCCCTCTGCAGCTCGTCCAGCTGCAGCTCCTGGTGCAGCAGGTGCAGGACGTAGAACAGAGCCGGGATGTGAGGGAACAGGGGGGCGGCGCTGTCCAGGGTGAGGGGGGAGGGGGGAGAGGAACCCTGGGGGGGGAGAATATACATGTAAAGAGTTTCATATTTTCGAGGCAGTATTTGTCCGATTGTCCTAACCGAATTGGCAGAAACAGTCCCGTCTGTCACACTGGAAGATAAAGCATTTCAAGTTCCGTTTCCTTATCTCCCAGTCAGTTTACTTACACTTACGATTACAGGCTATTGTGTTTATAGATATGAATACAGGTTATTGTGTTTATAGATATGATTACAGGTTATTGTGTTTATAGATACGATTACAGGTTATTGTGTTTATAGATATGAATACAGGTTATTGTGTTTATAGATATGAATACAGGTTATTGTGTTTATAGATATGATTACAGGTTATTGTGTTTATAGATATGAATACAGGTTATTGTGTTTATAGATATGATTACAGGTTATTGTGTTTATAGATATGAATACAGGTTATTGTGTTTATAGATATGAATACAGGTTATTGTGTTTATAGATATGAATACAGGTTATTGGAAGAGACTCACCGAGGAGAGGGTCTCAGAGCTCAGAGGGTTGCAGGAGCAGACGGGCTGAGAGTTCATCTGCCGGTGGTAGTGGGACCCCAATAGGTAGTCCAGGTCCTGCAGAGAGGACCACATGTCAAAATTAAATTATTTTTAAAATAATTTCATGAATTAAAAAAATATTTTATTGATTTAAAAAATAAAAAAAATGTTTTTATTGATTTAAAAAATATTTTATTGAGTTTTATTTCATAATGACATCACAAACCTCTTCAGATCCTCCGTCAGAGGGCCGAGCCTTCTTCGCCGCAATCACCGGAGAGAGAGGCACTTCAAAATGCAGCTGTGGAGAGGAAGAGGAGGAAGAGGAGGAGGAGGAGGAGGAGGAGGGAGAGAGCGTTATTAATGTTACAGCTGGTTGAAGAGCTCGCTTAATGCATTCTGAATGAAGAAAATTAAAAGAAATTTCATTAAGAGCTATATGCTCTTTAAAAGTGGAGGTGCTTTGATCAGAGGAGGAGGAGGAGGAGGAGGAGAAGAAGGAAGAGGAGGAAGAGGAGGAGGAGAAGGAACAGGAGGAATAGGAGGAGGAACAGGAGGAAGAGGAGGAGGAACAGGAGGAAGAGGAAAAGGAACAGGAGGAGGAGGAGGAAGCGGAGAAGGAAGAGGAGAAGGAACAGGAGGAGGAAGAGGAGGCGAATGAATAGAAGGAGGAGGAAGAGGAGAAAAAGGAACAGAAGGAGGTGGAAGAGGAGGAGTAGAAGGAGGAGGTGGAAGAAGAGGAGGAGGAAGAGTAAGAGAAGGAGCAGGAGGAGCAGGAGAACCCCGTCCTGCTCTGAACTCACGTTGCGTGTCCAGTTCAGGCGCTCTGTGTTGTATCCCATCAGCGTCATGAAGCAGGTGATGAACAGGTTCCACTCCACGTGAGCACTGGGCCCACCGGGGGCGTTGTAGATGTTATACCACTTCACCAAGACCTGGAGACCACGAAGCGTTATGTTATACCACTTCACCAAGACCTGGAGACCACGAAGCGTTATGTTATACCACTTCACCAAGACCTGGAGACCACGAAGCGTTATGTTATACCACTTCACCAAGACCTGGAGACCACGAAGCGTTATGTTATACCACTTCACCAAGACCTGGAGACCACGAAGCGTTATGTTATACCACTTCACCAACACCTGAAAACCACGAAGCGTTATGTTATACCACTTCACCAAGACCTGGAGACCACGAAGCGTTATGTTATACCACTTCACCAAGACCTGGAGACCACGAAGCGTTATGTTATACCACTTCACCAAGACCTGGAGACCACGAAGCGTTATGTTATACCACTTCACCAAGACCTGGAGACCACGAAGCGTTATGTTATACCACTTCACCAAGACCTGGAGACCACGAAGCGTTATGTTATACCACTTCACCAAGACCTGGAGACCACGAAGCGTTATGTTATACCACTTCACCAAGACCTGGAGACCACGAAGCATTATGTTATACCACTTCACCAAGACCTGGAGACCACGAAGCGTTATGTTATACCACTTCACCAAGACCTGGAGACCACGAAGCGTTATGTTATACCACTTCACCAAGACCTGGAGACCACGAAGCGTTATGTTATACCACTTCACCAAGACCTGGAGACCACGAAGCGTCATGTTATACCACTTCACCAAGACCTGGAGACCACGAAGCGTTATGTTATACCACTTCACCAAGACCTGGAGACCACGAAGCGTTATGTTATACCACTTCACCAAGACCTGGAGACCACGAAGCATTATGTTATACCACTTCACCAAGACCTGGAGACCACGAAGCGTTATGTTATACCACTTCACCAACACCTGAAAACCACGAAGCGTTATGTTATACCACTTCACCAAGACCTGGAGACCACGAAGCGTTATGTTATACCACTTCACCAAGACCTGGAGACCACGAAGCATTATGTTATACCACTTCACCAAGACCTGGAGACCACGAAGCGTTATGTTATACCACTTCACCAACACCTGAAAACCACGAAGCGTTATGTTATACCACTTCACCAAGACCTGGAGACCACGAAGCGTTATGTTATACCACTTCACCAAGACCTGGAGACCACGAAGCGTTATGTTATACCACTTCACCAAGACCTGGAGACCACGAAGTGTTATGTTATACCACTTCACCAAGACCTGGAGACCACGAAGCGTTATGTTATACCACTTCACCAAGACCTGGAGACCACGAAGCGTTATGTTATACCACTTCACCAAGACCTGGAGACCACGAAGCATTATGTTATACCACTTCACCAAGACCTGGAGACCACGAAGCGTTATGTTATACCACTTCACCAACAACTGAAAACCACGAAGCGTTATGTTATACCACTTCACCAAGATCTGGAGACCACGAAGCGCTATGTTATACCACTTCACCAACACCTGAAAACCACGAAGCGTTATGTTATACCAATTCAACAAGACCTGGAGACCACGAAGCGTTATGTTATACCACTTCACCAAGACCTGGAGACCACGAAGCGTTATGCTATACCACTTCACCAAGACCTGGAGACCACGAAGCGCTATGTTATACCACTTCACCAACACCTGAAGACCACGAAGCGTTATATTATACCACTTCACCAACACCTGAAGACCACGAAGCGTTATGTTATACCACTTCACCAACACCTGAAGACCACAAAGCGTTATGTTATACCACTTCACCAACACCTGAAGACCACAAAGCGTTATAGATGTTATACCACTTCACCAACACCTGGAGACCACGAAGCGTTATAGATGTTATACCCCTTCACCAACACCTGAAGACCATGAAGCGTTATAGATGTTATACCACTTCACCAACACCTGAAGACCACGAAGCGTTATGTTATACCACTTCACCAAGACCTGAAGACCACGAAGCGTTATGTTATACCACTTCACCAACACCTGAAGACCACAAAGTGTTATAGATGTTATACCACTTCACCAACACCTGAAGACCACGAAGCGTTATGTTATACCACTTCACCAACACCTGAAGACCAGGAAGTGTTATAGATGTTATACCACTTCACCAACAGATGATCCACTGAAGGCACATATACAAAACCCACGGCCCGCCACTGCTAGGATTAAGCGCTGCGATAAAGAACTTTAACCGCGTGGACTCTGGCGCCCCCTGTGGACTCAAGAGGGAGCGTACGAACCTTCATGGCAGCTTCCTTCGGCAGGATGAACCGGATGGCCTGCAGACATTTCCTCACTGGAAGGAAACGACACAGGAAAGGTGAAGATGGAGAAATTAAAGGAGGCAAGTTTAAGCGTTTGTCTCTGGCAGGTTTTAAGATAAAATATGATTTAATAAGTGATGCACTCTGAAAGACCCGTCACATACATTTAATCACAGGTCGTCTTATTCTGATGTAAAAAGGACCAAAGAGTTTACTTCCATTAGGTTTTGTTTTTTTCAAATGACAGATACCTCGATTTTGTTCAAGTTATTCATATAAAAAACAAGTTTTATGTCGGCTTGATTCAAAGATGAAATGACAGGAAAACCATAGCAACCGGTTTCATTTTAAATGATGAAAGCCGATATGCAGACGTTCTGATTCAAAGAGGTTGCGTTCATGAGTGGAGGTGAACGTTGCTGGTTTGAATCTCTCAGAGAGCTTTTAATCAAACAGACGTCTAACAGCAGCTTTATTAATTAAGGTGGAAACATGTTCCTTTTAAATAGTTTTCAACAAATGCATGGATCCATCCCGCTGCAACCAAGGAAACAACAAAGGAAATGAGAAACAGTGATCAGAGTCTGTGTCTCTTAACGACTCGGACCAATCAGCTGCTCATCAGCTGTTAATTGGACATCCACAGAGGGAAAGGTCAGAGAAGAGGGGGATGAATGCCATCTCATTAGAGAGAGAGAGCTCGTCCGGAGGGTCGATTACTAAATAATGTGGAGCAGGAGACACGAGGAGCAGGAGGCTCAGGGAAGACCTGCAGGAGGAGGTTGTTGGTTCAGACTCAAGAACCGCCGGTGACATCATCAATACTGTCTGAACTATGAAGGAGCAGCGTGTGTGTGTGTGTGTGTGTGTGTGTGTGTGTGTGTGTGTGTGTGTGTGTGTGTGTGTGTGTGTGTGTGTGTGTGTCTCACCCAGCTCTGAGGTGGCTATCTCTGGGATGGAGATCCTCAGCATTGATCCGCTGCTGAGTTCCTGGAGAGAGAAAACTAATTAAATTAAAACACTTTCAGTTAAATTGATGCATACAATTCCCCATAATGAAGGAAACGAAGTGTTTCCCCTTTGAGTAGTTAAAGCGTTAAAGAGGAAACTGTTTCTCCAGCAGGTTCTGGGCTCGTTTCCCGTCGACACTGATTAGAAAAGGAAAAAAACCCAGATGAGAAAATAAAGAGTCGACCTGCTGACAGCAAACAATTAGTCTTCTGATCCACACACACACACACACACACACACACACACACACACACACACACACACACACACACACACACACACACACACACACACACACACACACACACACACAGGTGAAAGTAAATGGTTTATTTGAGGAGAGATTTTAAAAAGGAGACTAGTTTCGGTTTCACGTGATGTGTTCAAGGACCGTCGGAAAGATGAAAATCAGCTTTTCTTTGGCCTGAGGACAAAGACACAGCACTGTGTGTGTGTGTGTGTGTGTGTGTGTGTGTGTGTGTGTGTGTGTGTGTGTGTGTGTGTGTGTGTGTGTGTGTGTGTGTGTGTGTGTGTGTGTGTGTGTGTGTTCTTCAGGACTCACCAAGGTGACCCGGTTGCAGGCGGAGTCCCTCAGGGCGTGGATGCAGGGCGTGGCCTGCTGGAAGCTGTAGTCCTCCAGAAAGGATCCTTCGTGGTGTTTGATGTTCGGACCCCTCAGCTCCGACACCGGCGAGGGCATCGCGGCCTGAAGGAGGCGCCGGACAAAATACATCAATCAATAATAAGCTTTTGCACGCTGAAATTATTAGTTATCTGATTATTTCAAGCAGCGAAATGGAATCATTATGAAACCAAATCAAACCTCCGCCTTGACTGTGGAGAAGAAGTTACACAATAACTAACAGACGGAGGCAGAAGGAGAGCTGAGAGGTTAAAGCACTGGTTTTGTGAATGGAGTCTGGTCTGTTTGAAGATAACGGCGGGAAGAAGAGGAAGAATTAAGAACTAGAGGTAGAAAAAAAAAAAAAGAAAGAAGAAAAATAAGAGGAAGAAGAAGAACAGGACAAGAAGACAAATCAAAGTAAAGTTTACTTCCACTGATAGATTATTTTAGGTTCTTAAAATACAATTATCTGCCATTAAATCGCTCCCTTCAAAGACTCCATTCACAAGAACTGTGATTTTACCTCTCAGAACACACACACATATATATATATATATAAAAAAAATATGTCAGTGTCTATTTGACATTGGCTGATCTCTGAATCACATAATCAGATCAACGCTTGAGGACGATGTGTTCTGAGATATATATATCTATCTATCTATATCTATATATATATATATATAGATATAGATAGATAGATAGATAGATAGATAGAGGATGTGTTCTGGGCGCTCAGCGTACGTCGTCCAGCCTCTGGAGGTGTCTGCTGCCCGCGTTAGCCGGCGTGCTAACGTTCTCCGCCGGCGTGCCAAGGTGAGACAGGTGGTTGGTGAGGCTGAAGCTGGGCGACAGGAGGCCGGGGACGAACACCTTGCTGACCTGGAGGCCGAGAGGCAGAGAGGTCGTTAGTTTGCAGCCCCGGCAGGTCGAGGACCCGGGTGGTTGGTTCTCGCCCCGGTGGGTTGGTTCTTACCCTGGTGGTTCCCGTGTAGAGGACCAGGCTGCCACACGCCTCCAGAACCAGCATGGCATCGATGTTCTGCGCACAAACAGTATTACGTCACTGCACGTTTAAATTGACTCGTATCTCTAATATAATGGTATCGACTCATATAATGGTATCGACTCATATCTCTCATATAATGGTATCGACTCATATCTCTCATATAATGGTATCGACTCATATCTCTAATATAATGGTATCGACTCATATCTCTCATATAATGGTATCGACTCATATCTCATATAATGGTATCGACTCATATCTCTAATATAATGGTATCGACTCATATCTCATATAATGGTATTGACTCTTATCTCTAATATAATGGTATTGACTCTTATCTCTCATAAACTGGTATCGACTCATATCTCTCATATAATGGTATTGACTCATATCTCTCGTATAATTGCATCGACTCATATCTCTCATATAATGGCATTGACTCCTATCTCTATAATGGCATTGACTCCTATCTCTAATATAATGACATTGACTCATTTCTCTCACATAATGTATTGACTCATTTCTCTAATATAATGGCATTGACTCATATCTCTAATAAAATGGCATTGACTCATATCTCTCATAATGGTATTGACTCATAATGGTATTGACTCATATCTCTTGTATAATTGCATCGACTCATTTCTCTCCTATAATGGCATCAACTCATATCTCTAATATAATGGTATTGACTCATATAATGGTATTGACTCGTATCCCTCATATAATGGTATCGACTATCACCTGCAGAGGCTCTGCGTCTTTGGCAGCAATGGTCGTGACGGAAGTGAAGATGAGCTGAGACGTGTTGTTGCTCTCCATGAACTTCACACATCTGTGGAAACAATGAGCGTCAACATGGAGCTGGAGGTGTGCGTCTCATATTCCGTGTGTCTGGACACTCACCTGAGCTGCTGGTGGGACTCCACCAGGAAGCAGAGGTAGCGGTTCTCACAGAGGTCAGAGGTCAGGAACACTTTAGACGCCTGGCTGCTCATGTCCCTGCAGACACAAGAGAGGGAGGAGTTAACACATTATCCATCTCTGAGAGGAAGGACTGCTCCGAAGGAAAGCCACTTACCGGCATTAAAAAAGAGGTAGAACAGGAAGAAGAAGAAGAAGAAGAAGAAGAAGAAGAAGAAGAAGAAGAAGAAGAAGAAGAAGACACAACTGGGGAAACACATCTTAGGGTGATGATGATTTGAAGATAGACGACAGAACTTTATGAAAATAAAGCAACACATTCTACCAGAAACAAAACACCTGTTTGTACAAAGTAACCAGAAACAAAACACCTGTTTGTACAAAGTAACCAGAAACAAAACACCTGTTGAAACAAAGTAGCCAGAAACGCTTCTCCTCACCTGTGGCCGCCGGCCGCCTCGCTCCACAGCTGCTCCATGCACAGGTCGGGCACGATGGGCTCCAGCTCCGGCGCCAGCATGGTGTCGTTGACCGTGCTGTTGGGGGACGGGCCGCGGTGCACCCTGGGAGACGGCACCGGGCCGTGGTGCACCCTGGGAGACGGGCTGTGCAGAGACGTGTTGAAGCGAGACGCTCCCGAGAAGGACGGCGCCGCCATGCCCGGCGAGTGGGCGCGGCTGGGACGGGAACACGGCGAGGAAGTTACAAAATACCGACTCTGGAGGGGAACTTGAATCTTACATTACAGATGTTGACCTAGGGCTGGGCGCTATGGCCAACAATTCATATCACAGTATTTTGTAAGATTGTGGCGGTTTCACGGTATTTCACGGTATTTTTCTCTCGAGTAAACACATTAATTCATTGACGCCGAAAAGAACAGCTGTTCTCCGCTCGCTGGGTGCTTGGTACACAGAGGGTGTTAAGAAGCTAAACATGGAGGGACTTAGTGGGCGAGCTGTACCCAGCATGCAGTTCAGCGGTGTAATTTTATAAATGTACAATTATTAGTGTTACGAATTGTTTATGTGTCACAAACTGCTGTGTCGTGATGTTTTACCTGTTAAAGCTGTGGGTTATTAATTGTTGTTATAAAGTTATAACATGACTAAAGTAAGACTTCATACCATGTGGGAATGTGAAACCGGCATACCGCACAGCCCTATGTTGGCCAATGACAATAGAGGATCGTCGCTATAGTAACACAGATGCACCAGCCTCTTCCACCAGAAGACTCACCTGAGGGCGGCCATGTTGGATATGCTCGGGGAGTGAACGCGGGAGTTTGACCCCGGTGACGAGGTCATGATGCGGCTCTGGTGGCCGTGCAGAGCGCCGTAGTGGAGCGGAGAGCCGGAGGTCACGGCGCCGCTAAGAACAGGTCATTAATGAATTAGTCATTATTAATAAAGACTTCTGGACAACAGACCAGAGATACACAGATACATATCCGAGTTTATGTTTCCTTCAATTATTGGAGAAAAACTTCTTCTTCTTCTTCTTCAATACATTTTTCCAGTCGTATGATTAAATAGTGAAGATGCATGCGTTTGCATGAGATTATACTTCACCAGTTAGTAAACACACATTTTCATATAGTTTTGCCTCCATTCAAGAAGTTTCCCACAAGAATTAAAGGTAACACGGGGAGAGACTTTCACCTGGTCCCGGTCCCGGGCCCGGGGCCCCCGGGTGAGTCCAGGCGGGAGATGTTACGCAGGTGGGAGGTCAGCAAGCCCGACGCCATCAGACCCAACATGGTGCCGACTGGTTCTGCTGAACAGCGCAGGACTGTGGAGCGCTCCTGATGGAGGTCAGAGGCTGCAGGTGAGGGACAGATAGACTCTGTGTGTGTGTGTGTGTGTGTGTGTGTGAGAGATCACTCACATCCTGTGTGACGGGGCGCAGCGCCCAGACCGAGTGCGTTCCCTGCACCGTGTCATAGGAGACGACGACAGACGGCTGACAGCAGCTGAACACGATGTTCATGGTGGCGTCCGACGCATACTGAACACGGGAGCCTTCAAACAGACCTGGGAGACAGACACACACACACACACACACACACACACACACACACACACACACACACACACAGTTATGAAAAGTCTATGCTTCATGTGTTAAAGCTGAATTCTCTCTCCTGACCACCAGGGGGTGACTCCTCTGGTTGTATAGAAGTTTATGCTTCAAAAATCGCTTTCTTAAGTCTTCTTAACATCAGTCCACACGTGTTGTCGTATGTGTATGTGTGTGTGTGTGTGTGTGTGTGTGTGTGTCGTACCTGCAGGTTTACACACGACAGGTGCGATCTCGTCCAGAGGATGCAGCATGCTGAACACCGTGGGAAGAGATTCCCTGAAGAGAAAGAGAGCTCAGCACCTCAGTTACCTGCTGGATGACTATGGTGTGTGTGTGTGTGTGTGTGTGTGTGTGTGTGTGTGTGTGCGTGTGCGTGTGCGTGTGTACCCGGGGAGTTGAGCGTCAGTCGCTGTGTTTTTTCGTTCCAACAAAAGTCCAAACTTTGTCGCCCAGACATTTGAGACCTGGAGGAGACGAAAGGAGTTAATAATAAAAATAATAATAAAGCTTATTTAAATAACACCTAATTGTTGTCCGTTTGCCCCGCTCATCTTTTCAGTAGTTTAACTGGATATAATAGTGTCATCACCACCTTCACCGGCCACAACTAATGCTGTCTGTATCTGTATCTGTATATGTCTGTATATGTATGCATCTGTATGTGTCTGTATGTGTATGTGTCTGTATCTGTATGTATCTGTATGTGTCTGTATATGTACGTATCTGTATATGTATGCATCTGTATGTGTCTGTATGTGTCTGTGTCTGTATGTGTATGTGTCTGTATCTGTATGTGTCTGTATCTTTATGTGTCTGTATATGTATGTATCTGTATGTGTCTGTATGTGTATGTGTCTGTATCTGTATGTGTATGTGTCTGTATATGTATGTGTCTGTATATGTATGTATCTGTATGTGTCTGTATGTGTCTGTATCTGTATGTGTCTGTATCTGTATGTGTCTGTATGTGTCTGTATCTGTATGTGTCTGTATATGTATGTATCTGTATGTGTCTGTATCTGTATGTGTCTGTATATGTATGTATGTATGTGTCTGTATCTGTATGTGTCTGTATCTGTATGTATCTGTATGTATCTGTATGTGTCTGTATCTGTATGTATCTGTATGTGTCTGTATCTGTATGTATCTGTATGTGTCTGTATGTGTCTGTATCTGTATGTGTCTGTATGTGTCTGTATCTGTATGTGTCTCTATATGTATGTATCTGTATATGTATGTATCTGTATCTGTATGTGTCTGTATCTGTCTCTCTGTCTGTATCTGTATGTGTCTGTATCTGTATGTGTCTCTATATGTATGTATCTGTATGTGTCTGTATGTGTCTGTATGTATCTGTATGTGTCTGTATCTGTATGTGTCTGTATCTGTATGTGTCTGTATGTATCTGTATCTGTATGTGTCTGTATATGTATGTGTCTGTATCTGTATGTGTCTCTATATGTATGTATCTGTATGTGTCTGTATGTATCTGTATGTGTCTGTATCTGTCTCTCTGTCTGTATCTGTATGTATATGTATCTGTATGTGTCTGTATCTGTCTCTATATGTATGTATCTGTATATGTATGTATCTGTATCTGTATGTGTCTGTATCTGTCTCTGTCTGTATCTGTATGTGTCTCTATATGTATGTATCTGTATATGTCTGTATCTGTATGTGTCTCTATATGTCTGTATCTGTATGAGTCTGTATATGTATGTATCTGTATCTGTATGTGTCTGTATGTGTCTGTATCTGTCTCTCTGTCTGTATCTGTATGTGTCTCTATATGTATGTATCTGTATATGTATGTATCTGTATATGTCTGTATCTGTATGTGTCTGTATGTGTCTGTATCTGTCTCTCTGTCTGTATCTCTATATGTATGTATCTGTATATGTATGTATCTGTATATGTGTGCATCTGTATGTGTCTGTATGTGTCTGTATGTATCTGTATGTATCTGTATGTGTCTGTATGTGTCTGTATCTGTATGTGTCTGTATCTGTATGTATCTGTATCTGTATGTGTCTGTATGTGTCTGTATGTGTATGTGTATGTATCTGTATGTGTCTGTATGTATCTGTATATGTATCTGTATGTGTCTGTATATGTCTGTATATGTATGTATCTGTATGTGTCTGTATATGTATGTATCTGTGTGTGTCTGTATCTCTGTCTGTATCTGTCTGTATATGTATGTGTCTGTCTGTATATGTATGTGTCTGTATATATCTGTATGTGTCTGTATATATCTGTATGTGTCTGTATCTGTATGTATCTGTATGTGTCTGTATATATCTGTATGTGTCTGTATCTGTATGTGTCTGTATATATCTGTATGTGTCTGTATCTGTATGTGTCTGCATGTGTCTGTATGTGTCTGTATCTGTATGTGTCTGTATGTGTCTGTATCTGTATGTGTCTGTATGTGTCTGTATGTGTCTGCATGTATCTGTATCTGTATGTGTCTGTATCTGTATCTGTATGTGTCTGTATCTGTATGTGTCTGTATATGTATGTGTCTGTATGTATGTGTCTGTATGTATGTGTCTGTATGTGTCTGTGTCTGTATGTATCTGTATGTGTCTGTATGTGTCTGTATCTGTATGTATCTGTATGTGTCTGTCTGTGTCTGTATCTGTATGTATCTGTATGTGTCTGTATCTGTATGTGTCTGTATATGTATGTATCTGTATGTGTCTGTATGTATCTGTCTGTATGTGTCTGTATATGTATGTGTCTGTATGTATCTGTCTGTGTCTGTATGTATCTGTATGTGTCTGTGTCTGTATGTGTCTGTATCTGTATGTGTATGTGTCTGTATCTGCATGTATCTGTATATGTCTGTATCTGTATGTGTCTGTATCTGTATGTGTCTGTATCTGTATATGTCTGTATCTGTATGTGTCTGTATGTGTCTGTATCTGTATGTGTCTGTATCTGTATGTGTCTGTATCTGCATGTATCTGTATATGTCTGTATCTGTATGTGTATGTGTCTGTATCTGCATGTATCTGTATATGTCTGTATCTGTATGTGTCTGTATCTGTATGTGTCTGTATCTGTATATGTCTGTATCTGTATGTGTCTGTATGTGTCTGTATCTGTATCTGTATGTGTATGTGTCTGTATCTGTATATGCCTGTATCTGTATGTGTCTGTATCTGTATGTGTCTGTATGTATCTGTATGTCTGTATGTATCTGTATGTGTCTGTATCTGTATGTGTCTGTATGTATCTGTATGTGTCTGTATGTATCTGTATGCGTCTGTATATGTATGTATGTGTATGTGTCTGTATATGTCTGTATCTGTATGTATCTGTAGCTCTGTATGTATCTGTATGTGTCTGTATCTCTGTATCTGTATCTCTGTATCTGTAGCTCTGTCTGTGTCTGTCTTTCTCTGTCCCCCCCCCCCCCCTCACCGGGAACGGCAGTGGGGCGATGAAGTCCTTGCCGCTCACGGTGTGGACGTTGATGCAGCTGCTCTGCACGATGCAGACCGTCTGCTCCGCCTCCTCCTCTGCAGAGCCACAAGATGGCCGTCAGCAACGTGCACAAACACATCAGATCCTTCAGTAATGTTTATTCATTTTTACCATCTTTCTTCTTCTGGGGAGCCGCAAAGTTACACCACAAGGCCTGCAGACAGAACACAGAACGTTATCACTCTCCTCCTCCCAGCGTCCCATAGAAATGCATTATTTAGCGGGCTCAGAACCGACCTGCTGCACCGGGCCGTCCACGGTGAAGGCCTTGTAGACGTTGGAGGCCTGCGTCCGGCTGCCCTGACTCCACACCACCACGGTTCCTGCGGCGTAGAGCTCCTCCTCGAACTCCACCTCCTCCTCACGGACCTCACAGCCTTTCCTCAGCTGCCAGCTCTCCTGCCAACAAACACGCTGCAGGTTGAGGACACGAGTTCCTCCAACACGTAGAGCCTGGTGCGGGGCGTGAGGGGGACGAGGGACGAGAAACAAGAGGGACGAGAGACTAGAGGGACGAGAGACTAGAGGGACGAGAGACAAGAGGGACGAGAGACTAGAGGGACGAGAGACTAGAGGGACGAGAGACTAGAGGGACGAGAGACAAGAGGGACGAGAGACAAGAGGGACGAGAGACTAGAGGGACGAGAGACTAGAGGGACGAGAGACTAGAGGGACGAGAGACAAGAGGGACGAGAGACAAGAGGGACGAGAGACTAGAGGGACGAGAGACTAGAGGGACGAGAGACAAGAGGGACGAGAGACTAGAGGGACGAGAGACTAGAGGGACGAGAGACAAGAGGGACGAGAGACTAGAGGGACGAGAGACTAGAGGGACGAGAGACAAGAGGGACGAGAGACTAGAGGGACGAGAGACAAGAGGGACGAGAGACAAGAGGGACGAGAGACAAGAGGGACGAGAGACTAGAGGGACGAGAGACTAGAGGGACGAGAGACAAGAGGGACGAGAGACTAGAGGGACGAGAGACTAGAGGGACGAGAGACTAGAGGGACGAGAGACAAGAGGGACGAGAGACAAGAGGGACGAGAGACTAGAGGGACGAGAGACAAGAGGGACGAGAGACTAGAGGGACGAGAGACAAGAGGGACGAGAGACAAGAGGGACGAGAGACAAGAGGGACGAGAGACTAGAGGGACGAGAGACAAGAGGGACGAGAGACTAGAGGGACGAGAGACAAGAGGGACGAGAGACGAGAGACAAGAGGGACGAGAGACAAGAGTGACGAGAGACTAGAGGGACGAGAGACAAGAGGGACGAGAGACTAGAGGGACGAGAGACAAGAGGGACGAGAGACTAGAGGGACGAGAGACAAGAGGGACGAGAGACTAGAGGGACGAGAGACTAGAGGGACAAGAGACTAGAGGGACGAGAAACAAGAGGGACGAGAGACAAGAGGGACGAGAGACTAGAGGGACGAGAGACAAGAGGGACGAGACACAAGAGGGACGAGAGACTAGAGGGACGAGAGACTAGAGGGACGAGAGACAAGAGGGACGAGAGACTAGAGGGACGAGAGACAAGAGGGACGAGAGACAAGAGGGACGAGAGACTAGAGGGACGAGAGACAAGAGGGACGAGAGACAAGAGGGACGAGAGACAAGAGGGACGAGAGACAAGAGGGACGAGAGACAAGAGGGACGAGAGACAAAAGGGAAGAGAGACAAGAGGGAGGAGAGACTAGAGGGACGAGAGACAAGAGGGACGAGAGACAAGAGGGACGAGAGACTAGAGGGACGAGAGACTAGAGGGACGAGAGACTAGAGGGACGAGAGACAAGAGGGACGAGAGACTAGAGGGACGAGAGACTAGAGGGACGAGAGACTAGAGGGACGAGAGACAAGAGGGACGAGAGACAAGAGGGACGAGAGACTAGAGGGACGAGAGACAAGAGGGACGAGAGACTAGAGGGACGAGAGACTAGAGGGACGAGAGACAAGAGGGACGAGAGACTAGAGGGACGAGAGACAAGAGGGACGAGAGACTAGAGGGACGAGAGACAAGAGGGACGAGAGACTAGAGGGACGAGAGACTAGAGGGACGAGAAACAAGAGGGACGAGAGACTAGAGGGACGAGAGACAAGAGGGACGAGAGACTAGAGGGACGAGAGACTAGAGGGACGAGAGACTAGAGGGACGAGAGACTAGAGGGACGAGAGACTAGAGGGACGAGAAACAAGAGGGACGAGAGACAAGAGGGACGAGAGACTAGAGGGACGAGAGACTAGAGGGACGAGAGACTAGAGGGACAAGAGACTAGAGGGACGAGAGACTAGAGGGACGAGGGAGACGAGACACAAGAGACAGAGACAGAGTTATGGACAGAGACAACAGAGACAACAGGAGGAGACAACAGAGACAAAACGTCCTCACCCTCTCCCTCTCCTGCAGACTGACTTCCTGCAGAGAGCCCACCAGGCCGGCGGCGCCGTCAGAGGACCAGAGCTCGGAGGCGGGCTGCAGCTCCCTCAGCTGCAGGTTGAAGGCCGTGGGATGGTTCCTGCAGTGCTCGCGGCCGAACGGGACAAACGACTGCAATTCCCCTGCTGCGATCATCGTGGCTGTCTCCTCAAACACGACGTCCGACATGAGGTCCAGATATCAGCATTATTTCTGGGGGAGACAAGTTTAAGAGATTCTACCAGAGTCCTACACCTTCATGAAGACCAGTTAAACCAGAGTCCTACACCTTCATGAAGACCAGTTAAACCAGAGTCCTACACCTTCATGAAGACCAGTTAAACCAGAGACCTACACCTTCATGAAGACCAGTTAAACCAGAGTCCTACACCTTCATGAAGACCAGCTAAACCAGAGTCCTACACCCTTATGAAGACCAGTTAAACCAGAGTCCTACACCTTCATGAAGACCAGTTAAACCAGAGTCCTACACCCTTATGGAGACCAGTTAAACCAGAGTCCTACACCCTTATGGAGACCAGTTAAACCAGAGTCCTACACCTTCATGAAGACCAGCTAAACCAGAGTCCTACACCTTCATGAAGACCAGTTAAACCAGAGTCCTACACCCTTATGAAGACCAGCTAAACCAGAGTACCATGGGAGCCTGAGGAGAGATGAGATGAGAAGGAGATGAGAGAGGAGAGGAGAGAGGAGAGGAGATGAGGAGAGAGGAGATGAGAAAGGAGATGAGAGAGCAGAGGAGATGAGAGAGGAGAGGAGGAGATGAGAGAGGAGATGAGAGAGGAGATGAGAGGAGAGAGGAAATGAGAGAGATGAGATGAGAGAGGAGATGAGAGAGGAAATGAGAGAGGAGATGAGATGAGAGAGGAGATGAGAGAGGAGAGGAGAGAGGAGATGAGATGAGAGAGGAGATGAGAGAGGAGATGAGAGGAGGAGATGAGAGGAGATGAGAGAGGAGAGGAGGAGATGAGAGGAGATGAGAGGAGATGAGAGAGGAGATGAGAGAGGAGAGGAGGAGATGAGGGAGGAGAGAGGAGAGACATATCCACCAAAATGAAGCTGAGTTTAAAGTCCACAGTAAAACTGGAGCATCATTCTTTCACAATAATGTATTTAAATGTTCTGCTTTAAACAACATGCTATTCACTTGAGGTGTTTAAGAGTAAAAGTGATTCACAACAGAGGTGATTCTTCAGAAGGTGCATTCAGGCTCCTGGTGTGTTTATAAATAAATACATTAAACATTAGAACTCATTGTAATGATTATTATGTTATATTGCAGTGCAATTTGTTTGAGTATTTATTTACAAATCAGTTATTAAGTCAACCACCCATGTTGACAGTCAGCTGTGAGAGCTAAGCTACGAGGCGCTAACTAGCATTAGCACGCTAAACTCCCATAGAGACCCACTAGCTCCAGCTAGCTAACGTTAGCTCCAGCTAGCTCAGGGCTTTAAACTAACCTGGTAGTCCGGAATATTCTGGTTCTTGTTCCGGAGTCTCTCCTCTGAATGGGTCTTGTTTAGGGGGACACCAGCCGTCAGCATACCAATAACAACAACAACAACAACAACAACAACAACAACAACAACCCGGGTCAGGAGCCAAACGGGGGATTTGGCTGCCGCAGGTTTTCAAACGGGAGCGGACATCTTTGATATCCCGACAGCCTCTGCGTCCACGAGCGGCGAGGAGAAGCGGACGAGCGCGCTGATTGGCTGCCTTGGATCAGGGCGGATTCATTCAGACTAAGTACTACGAAGTACATTTAAACCAGTACTGTACTAAAGTAATCTTGAGGTACTTGTACTTCACTTGAGTATTTCCAATTTATATTAATATTGTTTTATGCAACACCATAAATTAACCGGTAAGTCGTTTTTAATAAGAACATTTCATGTAACAGATTCTCACGTGAAGATTTACTGCTTTTCCTTTTAGTTCCTTTATTTATTGTGTTTTGATTTGTTATTTAGTCTTTAATGCAGATTTGGTTTAACATAAATAAATATAAATCCTCCAATAAATGATGAAGTATTAGAGATAATGATGAAGTATTAGAGATAATGATGTATTAGAGATGATGTTGAAGTATTAGAGATAATGATGAAGTATTAGAGATAATGATGTATTAGAGATGATGATGAAGCATTAGAGATAATGATGAAGTATTAGAGATAATGATGAAGTATTAGAGATAATGATGTATTAGAGATGATGATGAAGTATTAGAGATAATGATGAAGTATTAGAGATAATGATGTATTAGAGATGATGATGAAGTATTAAAGATAATGATGAAGTATTAGAGATAATGAAGAAGTATTAGAGATAATGAAGAAGTATTAAAGATAATGAAGAAGTATTAGAGATAATGATGAAGTATTAGAGATAATGATGAAGTATTAAAGATCTTGATGAAGTATTAGAGATAATGATGTATTAGAGATAATGATGAAGTATTAAAGATCTTGATGAAGTATTAGAGATAATGATGTATTAGAGATAATGATGTATTAGAGATAATGATGAAGTATTAGAGATGATGATGAAGTATTAGAGATAATGATGTATTAGAAATGATGATGAAGTATTAGAGATGATGATGAAGTATTAGAGATAATGATGAAGTACTAGAGATAATGATGTATTAGAGATGATGATGAAGTATTAGAGATAATGATGTATTAGAGATGATGATGAAGTATTAGAGATAATGATGAAGTATTAAAGATAATGATGAAGTATTAGAGATAATGAAGAAGTATTAGAGATAATGAAGAAGTATTAAAGATAATGAAGAAGTATTAGAGATAATGATGAAGTATTAAAGATCTTGATGAAGTATTAGAGATAATGATGTATTAGAGATAATGATGAAGTATTAAAGATCTTGATGAAGTATTAGAGATAATGATGTATTAGAGATAATGATGTATTAGAGATAATGATGAAGTATTAGAGATGATGATGAAGTATTAGAGATAATGATGTATTAGAAATGATGATGAAGTATTAGAGATGATGATGAAGTATTAGAGATAATGATGAAGTACTAGAGATAATGATGTATTAGAGATGATGATGAAGTATTAGAGATAATGATGTATTAGAGATGATGATGAAGTATTAGAGATAATGATGAAGTATTAAAGATAATGATGAAGTATTAGAGATAATGAAGAAGTATTAGAGATAATGAAGAAGTATTAAAGATAATGAAGAAGTATTAGAGATAATGATGAAGTATTAGAGATAATGAT
>NC_136602.1:1011458-1026458 GCF_910589615.1 Taurulus bubalis
ACAATGTGACAACACAACAACGTGACAACGTAACAAGACAACGTAACAATACAATGTAACAACGTGACAACGTGACAATGTGACAACGTGACAATGTGACAACGTACGAGATAAGAACAGCACATTCAATGAATGTGACAGAAATGATTCATATAATGAGCAGTATGCATGGTCAATGATCCAGATAGCCACGACCCATTAAGCAGAAGGAGGTATAGAGGAGGGGCATCCCAGGGGCAGTGGGAGGAGAAAGCAGGGCCATGGCAGCTGGCAGGACGGCTCCAGGCCAGTTGCATCAGCAGGGCCATGGTTGTATCAGCAGGGGGAACCAGGGGAAGGACCGGGGTCCTCCCCCTGGTTCCAGGCAGCCACGAATCCATGAAAAAAGAAAGTAGAGTTAGTAATATGCATTGAAGAGACAATCATTTATCCAGAAGGAGAGAAAGAAGAGGTGAAGAGGAGGAGCGAAAAGAGGAAGAGAAGGAAAGGAGGAGCTCAGTGTATCCTAAAATGTCCCCCAGCAGTCTTGGCCTATAGCAGCATATCTAGGGGCTGGACCAGGGCAAACCTGAGCCAGTCCTAACTATAAGCCTGAAACAGCCCTAACTATAAGCGCCATCAAAGAGGAAAGTCTTAAGTCTACTCTTAAATGAGGTGACCGTGTCTGCCCCCCGAACTGAAAGTGGAAGCTGATTCCACAGAAGAGGAGCCTGTTAACTGAAAGCTCTAGCCCCCAACCTACTTTTTAACACTCTGGGAACCACATGTAACCCTGCATTCAGTGAGCGTAATGCTCTCATGGGGTAATATGGCACTATAAGGTCCTTAAGATATGATGGTGCATCACCAATTAAGGCTTTGTAGGTAAGGAGAAGGATTTTAAATATGATTTTCGATCTTACAGGAAGCCAGTGGAGAGCAGCTAGTACAGGAGTAATGTGATCTCTCTTCCGCGTCCTCGTTAGTACACGAGCTGCAGCATTCTGGATCAGTTGGAGAGATCCAAGGGATTTACCAGGGCAGCCTGATGAGACGGAGTTACAGTAATCCAGTCTTGAGGTAACAAATGCGTGGATCAATGTTTCCATAACAGACAGCCGTCACCACGTCCACCAGCCAAGGAGGGACCAGACACAGCACCGCTCATTGGTTCAAAATGGCCCTTTATCTGTTCATTTTATCTTCCGGCACCAATGAAAAACTTCCTCCAGAGTCCTCTGCAACATGCAGTCAATAGTTTATGATGTGTTCATCCTCCAAAATCCTGCGGTTCCTGCAGGAAAAGACATTTTGACATGTCACAGCAGAAAGACACCGCTAATGTCATTGAAGACGCTCTGAAGCATCCAGGTGTGCTGCTGACCGCGCACACACAAGAGCAGGGCACCAGATAAATGGAATGCAGCCGCCATTATGTTATTATGTTCACGAGTTAAAATGTCTGCAGAGGGGAATAAAAGGGAGCGTGAAGATTTCACTCTGGTGTGACGCCATCACACTTTCCCTCCATGGGAAGAGCTCTCAGGTGACACATCACACACAATGCTCACAGAAGTGAAGTAAAACCTGATGGATGAGAGAGAGAGATACATATATATGTATGTATGTATATATATATGTATACATATACATATATATATGTACGTATATATATATATGTATACGTATATATATATATATATATATATATATATATATATATATATATATATATATATATATATACATATATATATGTATATATATACATATATATGTATGTATACATATATATATGTATACGTACGTATATATAAACTATCTCTCTCTCTCTGTCTATCTATCTATCTATATATATATATATATATATATATATATATATATATATATATATATATATATATATAGATAGATAGACAGAGAGAGAGAGAGATAGTTTATATATATATAAATATATATATATATATATATATATATATATATATATATATATATATATATATAGAGAGAGAGAGAGAGAGAGAGAGAGAGAGATGATGAATGAATAGATATAGATAGATAGATAGATAGATAGATAGATAGATAGATAGATAGATACTGTAGATAGATAGATATATAGATAGATAGATAGATAGATAGATAGATAGATAGATAGATAGATAGATAGATAGATAGATAGATAGATAGATAGATAGATAGATAGATACTGTAGATAGATAGATAGATAGATAGATAGATAGATAGATAGATAGATAGATAGATAGATAGATAGATAGATAGATAGATAGATAGATAGATAGATACTGTAGATAGATAGATAGATAGATAGATAGATAGATAGATATATAGATAGATAGATAGATAGATAGATAGATAGATAGATAGATAGATAGATAGATAGATAGATAGATAGATAGATAGATAGATAGATAGATAGATAGATAGATAGATAAATATTGTTTCCTAGAACAAGGGCAGCAGTGTAATCTGATTGGTTCCTGTGAGAGCCAGACCCGAGTGCATTGTGGGTAGGGTTGTTCTGGTTAATGACATCTAATGATGGAGATGTGCGTGTGTGTGTGTTGCGGTAATTAAAGTCTCTAGATGGCATTGCTGTACGTAATGTCTGCCGTGGGGATGAATGCAGGCCAAACGTATTTATGTGTTTAGTTCATTTAGGATGCGATGAAGAGTCTGGTGCTCTAATCCATCTGAACAGGAGGCCGAAGACAAGGCGTCCATTAAGGGAACCTCCAGGGAGCCGGAGGGCGGTGTGTGTGTGTGTGTGTGTGTGTGTGTGTGTGTGTGTGTGTGTGTGTGTGTGTGTGTGTGTCTGTGTGTGTCTGTGTGTGTGTGTGTGTGTGTGAAATAAATGAAAGGTGAATCCTGAAACCATGTCGGCACAAACCTGCATCTGCATTTTGAAGGAAATGTATTTTCTCCTGGAATGTTTGATCATAAATACATTTCTAATCAAAGTCTGTTAATTAAAGGTTTAACTCCAGACTTTTCTCCCAGGAGTTCACTGTTCAATGACTTATTTTAATTTACAACCATGTACAACCATTACAACACTGTTTCTGTTGTCGTTACATTTCACAACTGTGACCGTAATCAGGGAGAACAATGTGTAAAAGAGTTGAGTTGTTTGGGGCGTCACTTTGTTGAAGACACAAAAGAAGATCCAGCTATTCATTTACTCCTGCTGAGACCACGACTCTGCTTCCAGTCTTTATGCTAAGCTAGGCTAACCACAGAGCAGGTTGATATCAATCTTGTGAGGTTCTCACACTCTTCTTACGTGCGGCTACAAAAGGTGAAGCTCTGTATGAGTCCGTGTGGATCAGCAGACTCTCACCAGGAAACCGCTGTTCATGTCCCGAGAGGAACCAGATGTCAATGTTGACATATTGTTTTATAAGAAACTTATGTATTTAAACCTCAAAACCACAATCTTTCAAACCTAACCAAGTCTGAGCTTTTCAACAAATAAATGAAAATGAGCCACGTGGTAAAGCAACGGATCACATGACGAGGAGTTCCTCCTCATTCTTTGTGCGTCCTGCAACCTGCTCAACATGACCTCAGCCTTCTCAAATAAACTTCTGTCTGAACAGGAAACAACTCAGTTAGATTTAGGAAGAGATCGTTGTTTAGGTCAAAGCTAGGTGACAAATAAACCAACATTGACTTCCTGTCTCACACTCTCCTGGAGGAAAGCTCTCGCCTGCTGCAGTGCCTCATACTCGCTCATGAGTACGTTGACAACACTCAAAGCTCTTTGGTGGGACGTGTACAGATCGCGGCGCTCTGCTCTTCGTAGGCATTGCTCCGCATGCCGGAAGAGAAGCTGGCCTGTCTCAGTAAATGCTATTACGCAGCTCATCTGGAGGAAGCTGCGTCCACGCGGTGCGTGTCGTAAACACATTGTTTGCATTACAGCGCTAATGCTGCTCATTTCCCAGAATTCATCCGGCCACGTTGACCCGCCGTCTCCGTTTTTCAGCCTCCAGTCTCCTGCTGCAGTAAACCAGGTTCAGCCATCAGGGGAGTTTAGCCGTAATGTGTCAGAGTAATCTCCTCCGGTTGTGGAAGGCAATCCATCACCCAAACCCAACCGGGCCCGGGCTGCTGATCCAGGAGCAGGAACGTCTTCCTGGTGGGAGGCGGGAAGACGTTCCACACCTGTGACGGCTTTGAAGATGAGGTCCGTGGAGGGACGATGCCGACAACGGCATCCAAACCCTGTTAGTGTGATGGAGCTCCTCCACCTGCAGCGCACAGGGAGGCACGAACTATCTCCATCACACACAAACTATCTCCATCACACACAAACTATCTCTATCACACAAACTATCTCCATCACACAAACTATCTCTATGACACACACAAACGATCTCCATCACACAAACTATCTCCATCACACACACAAACTATCTCCAACACACACACAAACTATCTTCATCACACAAACTATCTCCAACACACACAAACTATCTCCAACACACACACAAGCTATCTCCATCACACACACAAACTATCTCCAACACACACAAACTATCTCCAACACACACACAAACTATCTCCATCACACAAACTATCTCCAGCACACACAAACTATCTCCATCACACAAACTATCTCCATCACACACACAAACTATCTCCATCACACAAACTATCTCCATCACACAAACTATCTCCATCACACACAAACTATCTCTATCACACACACTATCTCCATCACACACACTATCTCCATCACACACACAAACTATCTCCATCACACAAACTATTTCCATCACACACACTATCTCCATGACACACACAAACTATCTCCATCACACAAACTATCTCCATCACACACACACTATCTCCATCACACACACAAACTATCTCTATCACACACACTATCTCCATCACACACAAACTATCTCCATCACACACACAAACTATCTCCATCACACAAATTATCTCCATCACACACATAAACTATCTCCATCACACAAACAATCTCCAACACACACACAAACTATCTCCAACACACACAAACTATCTCCAACACACACACACAAACTATCTCCAACACACACACAAACTATCTCCAACACACACACAAACTATCTCATCACACACACAAACTATCTCCATCACACAAACTATCTCCATAACACAAACTATCTCCAACACACATACAAACTATCTCCAACACACACACAAACTATCTCCATCACACACAAACTATCTCCAACACATAAACTATCTCCAACACACACACACAAACTATCTCCAACACACACACAAACTATCTCATCACACACACAAACTATCTCCATCACACAAACTGTCTCCAACACACTAAAACTATCTCCATCACACAAACTATCTCCAACACACAAACTATCTCCATTACACAAACTATCTCCATCACACAAACTATCTCCAACACACACAAAATATCTCCATCACACAAACTATCTCCATCACACAAACTATCTCGAACACACACAAACTATCTCCATCACACAAACTATCTCCAACACACAAACTATCTCCAACACACACAAACTATCTCCATCACACAAACTATCTCCAACACACACAAGCTATCTCCATCACACAAACTATCTCATCAAACACACAAACTATCTCCATCACGCAAACTATCTCATCACACACACAAACTATCTCCATGACACAAACTATCTCCATCACACACACAAACTATCTCCATCACACAAACTATCTCATCACACACACACAAACTATCTCCATCACACAAACTATCTCCATCACACACACTATCTCCATCACACAAACTATCTCCATCACACAAACTATCTCATCACACACACAAACTATCTCCATCACACACACTATCTCCATCACACACACAAACTATCTCCATCACACAAACTATCTCCATCACACACAAACTATCTCCATCACACAAACTATCTCCAACACACACAAACTATCTCCATCACACACACAAACTATCTCATCACACACAAACTATCTCCATCACACACACAAACTATCTCCATCACACAAACTATCTCCATCACTCACAAACTATCTCATCACACACACAAACTATCTCCATCACACACACACAAACTATCTCCATCACACAAACTATCTCTATCACACAAACTATCTCCATCACTCACAAACTATCTCATCACACACACAAAATATCTCCATCACACACACACAAACTATCTCCATCACACAAACTATCTCTATCACACAAACTGTCTCCAACACACAAACTATCTCCATCACACAAACTATCTCCATTACAGAAACTATCTCCATCACACAAACTATCTCCAACACACACAAACTATCTCCATCACACAAACTATCTCATCAAACACACAAACTATCTCCATCACGCAAACTATCTCCATCACACACACTATCTCCATGACACACAAACTATCTCCATCACACAAACTATCTCCATCACACACACAAACTATCTCATCACACAAGCTATCTCCAACACACACAAACTATCTCCATCACACAAACTATCTCCATCACACACACAAACTATCTCCATCACACAAACTATCTCCATCACACAAACTATCTCCATCACACACAAACTATCTCTATCACACACAAACTATCTCCATCACACACACAAATTATCTCCATCACACAAACTATCTCCATCACACAAACTATCTCCATCACACACACAAACTATCTCCATCACACAAACTATCTCCATCACACACACAAACTATCTCCATCACACAAACTATCTCCATCACACAAACTATCTCCATCACACACAAACTATCTCTATCACACACAAACTATCTCCATCACACACACAAATTATCTCCATCACACAAACTATCTCCATCACACAAACTATCTCCATCACACACACAAACTATCTCCATCACACAAACTATCTCCATCACACACACTATCTCCATCACACACACAAACTATCTCCATCACACACACTATCTCCATGACACACACAAACTATCTCCATCACACAAACTATCTCCATCACACACACAAACTATCTCCATCACACACAAACTATCTCCATCACACACACTACCTCCATTACACACACAAACTATCTCCATCACACACACTATCTCCATGACACACACAAACTATCTCCATCACACAAACTATCTCCATCACACACACAAACTATCTCCATCACACAAACTATCTCCATCACACACACAAACTATCTCCATCACACAAACTATCTCCATCACACACAAACTATCTACATCACACACACAAACAATCTCCATCACACAAACTATCTCCATCACACACACAAACTATCTCCAACACACAAACTATCTCCATCACACACACAAACAATCTCCATCACACAAACTATCTCCATCACACACAAACTATCTCCATCACACACAAACTATCTCCAACACACACATAAACTATCTCCATCACACACACAAACTATCTCCATCACACAAACAAACTATCTCCATCACACACACTATCTCCATCACTATCTCCATGACAGGTGACGAGATGACAGGTGATAGGTGACCATGTGACAGGTGTCCAGGTGACTAGGTGACCAGGTGACCAGGTGACAGGTGACCATGTGACAAGTGACCAGGTGACCAGGTGACCAGGTGGCAGGTGACAGGGGACAGGTGACCATGTGACAGGTGTCCAGGTGACAGGTGTCCAGGTGACCATGTGACAGGTGACCATGTGACAGGTGTCCAGGTGTCCAGGTGACCAGGTGACCAGGTGTCCAGGTGACCAGGTGACATGTGACCCGGTGACCAGGCGACCATGTGACAGGTGTTCAGGTGACCATGTGACAGGTGACCATATGACAGGTGTCCAGGTGGCCAGGTGACCAGGTGACCTGGTGACAGGTGACCAGGTGACCCGGTGACAGGTGACCAGGTGACAGGTGACCAGGTGACCAGGTGACAGGTGACAGGAGACCGGGTGACATGTGACCATGTGACAGGTGTCCAGGTGACAGGTGTCCAGGTGACCATGTGACAGGTGACCATGTGACAGGTGTCCAGGTGTCCAGGTGACCAGGTGACCAGGTGTCCAGGTGACCAGGTGACATGTGACCCGGTGACCAGGTGACCATGTGACAGGTGTCCAGGTGACCATGTGACAGGTGACCATGTGACAGGTGTCCAGGTGACCAGGTGACAGGTGACCAGGTGACAGGTGACCAGGTAACAGGTGACATGTGACAGGTGACCAGGTGACCAGGTGACAGGTGACCAGGTGACAGGTGACAGGAGACCAGGTGACATGTGACCCGGTGACAGGTGACCAGGTGACATGTGACCCGGCGACAGGTGACAGGTGACCCGGTGACAGGTGACCAGGTGACCAGGTGACAGGTGACAGGTGACCAGGTGATTGGTGACCAAGTGACCAGGTGACATGTGACCCGGTGACAGGTGACATGTGACCCGGTGACAGGTGACCAGGTGACAGGTGACCAGGTGACCATGTGACAGGTGACCATGTGACAGGTGTCCAGGTGGCCAGGTGACCAGGTGACCAGGTGACAGGTGACCAGGTGACAGGTGACATGTGACCCGGTGACAGGTGACCAGGTGACAGGTGTCCAGGTGACCAGGTGACCAGGTGACAGGTGACCAGGTGACAGGTGACATGTGACCCGGTGACAGGTGACCAGGTGACATGTGACCCGGTGACCAGGTGACAGGTGAACCGGTGACAGGTGGCCAGGTGACCAGGTGACATGTGACCCGGTGACAGGTGACCAGGTGACATGTGACCCGGCGACAGGTGACAGGTGACCCGGTGACAGGTGACCAGGTGACCAGGTGACCACAAAACCACACACACCTCGGTGTCCTCTTCATGATCCGGCTCCTCGTCCAAAGAAACGTTCTCTACATTCCATCAACGTAACAACGCTGATGCTTCCTCCTCCTCTTCCTCCTCCTCTTCCTCCTCCTCTTCCTCCTCTTCCTGCGAGGGTCTGGGTCCAATCACCGCTGTCAATTAGAGCGGCTCCTTCTCCCACTGGACCTCAACCTAATCCACTTTCTCTCTGGACTGATCTCATTAAGGTTCAGATGGTGCCATCATGCTTAAGGAGGAGGAGGATGAGGAGGAGGAGGAGGAGGAGGAGGAGGAAGAGGAGGAGCAGGAGGAGCCGGAGACGCTGATCATGACGTATGGTAAATAAATTAATCATCTTTGGGTACGCAGCCACAAAGCGAGTAAATATGTGTGTACTTCTTTTGTCATGTTCCAACCACTGAAAGTACTTTTACACTACCCGTTCACACCATGATGGGAGGAGCTACCATGATGGGAGGAGCTACCATGTAAGGTGACACCTGTCCATCACAACTAACTGACCTTCGAACCCTGACTCTCGCTGAATGGATGAATGGATGAATGATGAATGGATGGGTGATGAATGGATGGATAAATGCTGAACGGATGAATGTGTGAATGGATGAATGGATAAATGGATGAATGGATGAATGGCTAAATGGATGAATGGCTGAATGGATGAATGGTGTAGTGGATGAATGATGAATGGATGAATGGATGAATGCGTGAATGGATGAATGGTGTAGTGGCTGATGGATGAATGGATGAATGATGAATGCTGAATGGATGAATGCATGAATGGATAGATGGATGATGGATGAATGGATTCAGCTCCGCTGTAAACAGTAAAATGGCCGCAGTAGAATTTAGAAAACATTGTTGTGGAATGAAGTCGTGCAGAAGTGAAAACAGTGAGAGAGTTTATGAAGCGCTTCCTCCACGACCTCCGTTCTGTTTCATGAGAACAACAAACCTCACCTGGTTCTCCAGGTGATTATTGTCACATTGTATTCAAGTTTACTCATATTTAGTGCTGATGTTTCTAAACGTGCACGTTGTCCTTTTGATGGCACGGTTCTGAGACACCTCTAGGTTTCTACTGTGGAACAAGGACTGAGGACTGAGGACGTGGAACCTGGTCTGAGGACATGGCACGTAGTCTGAGGACGTGGAACGTTTGAAGAGGGTTCTGGATTATTGGTTCCACAAAGAGAACAGGTGGACAGAGAACCTGATTTAATGATCCGTAGATTTCTCCTCGACACAATCCTCATATAAGAACGATGGATGCGCTTTCCAGAAGAAGAAGAAGAAGAAGAAGAAGAAGAAGAAGAAGAAGAAGAAGAAGAAGAAGAAGAAGAAATAGAAGAAGAAGAAGAAGAAGAAATAGAAGAAGAAGAGACAAGGCGGTGACGGAAGCAGCGACCTCGTGACGTCACAGGTCCCTCGCGCTCGTGAGCATCACCAGGTGTATAAAGCGCGCGCGCGGCTGAGAGCAGAAGAAGAGTCCGGAACCCACCGGAGAGGATACAGCGCGGCGCGAGACCAGGACCTTGGACCCACCAGACCTCCTCCAGAGCATGTAAGAGGTCTACGTTCTCTGTTCTGTGTTCTGTGTTCTCTGTTTACGCACAATAACGCACAATGTATGTTGTCCCCACGAGGCTCCAGCGGCTCTTGTGGTCGCCGTGAGGACCGGGTCTGGTCTCCATGAGACCTGCAGCGTCTCAGGAGACCGGGTCTGGTCTCCATGAGACCTGCAGCGTCTCAAGAGACCGGGTCTGGTCTCCATGAGACCTGCAGCGTCTCAGGAGACCGGGTCTGGTCTCCATGAGACCTGCAGAGTCTCCAGAAGACTGGGTCTGGTCCTCGCAGCCATGCGTAATTACGCACAATGTATGTTGTCCCCACGAGGCTCCAGCGGCTCTCGTGGTCCCCGCGGGGTCCGGGTCCGGTCCTCACGGTGGTCTCGTGTGCCCCCCCTCAGGTGCAGAGCCATGCTGCAGCTGCTGATCCTCCTCGCGCTGTGCTCGCGGACCCTGAGCCTGCCCTACGCGTCCATGAGGTGAGAGAGACCCCCACCGGGTCCGGGTCCTGCATAGTGCTTTTCATGCTGTGTGGTTGTGGGGAGCGGGTTGTGACGTCACTGTGTGCCGCTTTGCAGGCCGACCCGGCACGCGGACGGTCTGTTCACCAGCGGGTACAGCAAGCTGCTGGGCCAGCTATCCGCGCGCCGCTACCTGGAGTCTCTGATCGGGAAGCGGGTCAGGTGAGAGACCGGGACACCGGGACCGCTTTTTAAATGATATTTATTGTATTCGGTCTGTCTTTCGGATCCGGACGGTGTAAAAAACTAGAGATAAAAAATAAAAGACAAGCCATCTTTCAGATTTATGAAACATGAATTGTATTTTTTAAATAGAAAAGTGGAGCAAAGAAGATAAAATCCTGATGCAGCTGTTTAATCATAAACTGTGTATTTCTCATCGGGACAGTTTATTAAACATGTGACAAATAACATAAAGATTATAAAAGTCTGAGGGCTTAAAATTCTGTTTCAAGAGAAAACATCAGTTTTATTCTGACACCAAGAAATTTATTTTGAATATTAAATTGTAGACTGCCTATTTTATTTTACCAGATTCTTTTCAGTGGAGAATTCATAAAGTCGTGCAATTTGTGTTTATATTTTATAGATCAGTGGTTGAACTTTTTCAATGTATTGAACATTTATAATAATATGATTTTTTTTGTTTTTTTTCAAAGAAAAGTGTTAAAAAAACTCACAAATTTTGCAAAAAAAATAAATAATCCTATTATATCATATTATTATAAACAGTTTGACATCAGACGACTTTCTGATATTTGCAGTGAAAAGACCTTTTGTAGTCAAGCAAACAATTTAAAGGTTAATTTATGCCGTTGCGGCTTCAGTCCTTGTTTGTTACGAGTCACACAGCAAAGAGGGGAGGAGCTCCGGACCCCCTGGGACCTCCGGACCCCCCTGATCCCCCGAGCCCCTTAGTCCCCCTCACGCTCTCTCCTCTCTGCAGTGACGAGCTGATGGAGGAGCCGGTGAAGCGCCACTCGGACGCCATCTTCACAGACAACTACAGCCGCTTCCGCAAACAGATGGCCGTGAAGAAGTACCTGAACTCAGTCCTCACAGGAAAGAGAAGGTAGGACCAGACCTCCACGTAGACCAGACCTCCACCTGGACCCAAACCTCCACCTAGACCCAGACCTCCACGTAGACCAGACCTCCACCTGGACCAGACCTCCACCTGGACCAGACCTCCACGTAGACCAGACCTCCACCTGGACCCAAACCTCCACCTAGACCCAGACCTCCACGTAGACCAGACCTCCACCTGGACCCAAACCTCCACCTAGACCCAGACCTCCACGTAGACCAGACCTCCACCTGGACCAGACCTCCACGTAGACCAGACCTCCACCTGGACCCAAACCTCCACCTAGACCCAGACCTCCACGTAGACCAGACCTCCACCTGGACCAGACCTCCACGTAGACCAGACCTCCACCTGGACCAGACCTCCACCTGGACCAGACCTCCACATAGACCAGACCTCCACGTAGACCAGACCTCCACCTGGACCCAGACCTCCACCTAGACCCAGACCTCCACGTAGACCAGACCTCCACCTAGACCCAGACCTCCACGTAGACCAGACCTCCACCTGGACCCAGACCTCCACCTGGACCCAGACCTCCACCTGGACCAGACCTCCACCTGGACCCAGACCTCCACCTAGACCCAGATCTCCACCTAGACCAGACCTCCATGTAGACCAGACCTCCACCTGGACCAGACCTCCACCTGGACCAGACCTCCACGTAGACCAGACCTCCACCTGGACCAGACCTCCACCTGGACCAGACCTCCACGTAGACCAGACCTCCACCTGGACCCAGACCTCCACCTAGACCCAGACCTCCACGTAGACCAGACCTCCACCTAGACCCAGACCTCCACGTAGACCAGACCTCCACCTGGACCCAGACCTCCACCTGGACCCAGACCTCCACCTGGACCAGACCTCCACCTGGACCCAGACCTCCACCTAGACCAGACCTCCACCTAGAGCCAGACCTCCACCTGGACCCAGACCTCCACCTAGACCAGACCTCCACCTGGACACAGACCTCCACCTAGACCAGACCTCCACATAGACCCAGACCTCCACCTAGACCCAGACCTCCACGTGGACCCAGACCTCCACCTAGACCAGACCTCCACATAGACCCAGACCTCCACCTGGACCCAGACCTCCACGTAGACCAGACCTCCACCTGGACCCAGACCTCCACCTGGACCCAGACCTCCACCTAGACCCAGACCTCCACCTAGACCAGACCTCCACCTAGAGCCAGACCTCCACCTGGACCCAGACCTCCACCTAGACCAGACCTCCACATAGACCAGACCTCCACCTGGACCCAGACCTCCACCTAGACCAGACCTCCACCTGGACCCAGACCTCCAACTAGACCAGACCTCCACCTGGACCCAGACCTCCACCTAGACCCAGACCTCCACCTAGACCCAGACCTCCACGTGGACCCAGACCTCCACCTGGACCCAGACCTCCACCTAGACCAGACCTCCACATAGACCCAGACCTCCACCTAGACCCAGACCTCAACGTGGACCCAGACCTCCACCTAGACCAGACCTCCACGTAGACCAGACCTCCACCTGGACCAGACCTCCACCTAGACCCAGACCTCAACGTGGACCCAGACCTCCACCTGGACCAGACCTCCACCTAGACCAGACCTCCACATAGACCCAGACCTCCACCTGGACCCAGACCTCCACCTAAACCCCTTTGGGACTCCCCACTGTTACACATTGGAGATTTTTCTTTCAATCATTTTATTTTAAGTTTTTACAAGTTACACATTACTAGACAACAAAAAACAACAACAAATAATTCAAATTAAAAAACAGCATAACAACCAACTATACGAACAATCAGACAAGGACAGAAAAACACGGACAGAAATCATCAGAAATCATCAGAAATCATTAGAAATCCTCCTCCATATTGAACCTGCTATAACAATTGTACTTATCTCATTCTTACCACCATTTTATTTCCATTGGAGATCTAAAACAAAGAGTTATTTATTATCTGCATGGAGAACCTTTAGAAGAATCAATGGATGAATAACAATGAGAAGCAGAACCAACAACCTACCTGACCGAGTCTGAACCTTTAAACCTGCAGATGAAACTACATTTAGCAGCGGACACGGACATTCTATCTACCTTTAAATGCAACAGATGTTTCATTTCACATTGTTGTACGAATGTTTTATATTGTTTCATTATAAAACTGTTTCATATTTTCTACACAGCCTAGAAGATCCTGGAGCCAGCGACCCGGAGGAGTCCAGGGACGAACCCAACACCTTCCAGGAGAACTATGACGACCTCAACGTAGACCACCTCCTCAACAACTTCCACCTGGTAGGATCACACACACACACACACACACACACACACACACACACACACACACACACACACACACACACACACACACATACACAGATACACGCACACACACATACACACACACTCTAATAAACAGTTACAGCGTACATGTCGAGGCTTTTAATTGTGAAAGTAAATGTGGTATATAGCGAGGGATTTTATTGTGAAGGTAAATCTATTATATGTTGAGGGCTTTTATTGTGAAAGTGGATCTGGTATATGTTGAGGGCTTTGATTGTGAAAGTAAATCTGGTATATTTCAAGGGCTTTTATTGTGAAAGTGGTTCTGGTATATGTCAAAGGCTTTTATTGTGAAAGTGGATTTGTTATCTGTTGAAGGTTTTTATTGTTAAAATGGTCCTGGTATATGGCGAGAGCTTTTATTGTGAAAGTAAATCTGGTATATGTCGAGGGCTTTTATTGTGAAGGTTGTTCTGGTATATTTCAAAGGCTTTTATTGTGAAAGTGGATTTGGTATATGTCGAAGGCTTTTATTGTGAAAATGGTTCTCGTTTATGGCGAGGGCTTTTATTGTGAAAGTATATCTGGTGTTTGTCGAGGGGTTTTATTTTGAAAGTAAATCTGGTATATGTCGAGGCTTTTATTGTGAAATTAAATTTGGTATG
>NC_136602.1:1031458-1118958 GCF_910589615.1 Taurulus bubalis
CAAAGTAGAGCTGATGGGAACGGCATTCGGCTTTTAGGTGTTACATAAAAGAGTATGTATTCTTTTATGTAATAAACATCAATCTGTTCTGCTCTTTTGCAATAATTAAAAAATATGTACCTTTATGCCGCCTCTTTACTTTTTTCTTTGAGCAACATTATAGTCAGATTACAGTTTCGTGGCCAAAAGGGGGAATTACAACCTCCCAGAGGTTTCCCATAGACTTGAATGGATATTTAACTCATTGGAAGCTGTAAAATGCACTAAGAGCTGAATCCAGAGTTATCTTCCTGTGAATGAGAACTTCTTGTTTGCAGTCTGTGGGAACATCGCAAAAAATTCCAGGTATTTTCATCTGAATTCTCTCAAGTTGAGAATCACTCTGTTCCTCTTAGAGCTCCCCCTGGTGGCCTGGAGTACCGCGTTGACTGGATATGCAGACGCTGTATGGCTGTTGGCTCTCTTTGCTAAAGACTATTTTACTGACTAGCTCATACACATACACACATATATATATATATATATATATATATATATATATATATATATATATATATATATATATATGTGTACGTGTGTCTGCTTGTGTGTGTGTGTGTGTGTGTGTCCACTCTCCCGGACCTTTGTGATTACTGCGTGCTTTGTGGAGAGGCTTCACTCATTAACTCTCATCACTGCTGATCTTAATGGACCAAACAGAGTAAAAATAGACAGACGGATGGCTGCAGCCTTTCAACAGCAGTGTGTGTGTGTGTGTGTGTGTGTGTGTGTGTGTGTGTGTGTGTGTGTGTGTGTGTGTGTGTGTGTGCGTGTGTGTGTGTGTGTGTGTGTGTGTTGAGCTCTTCCTTCTACGTTGAAAGACTCAAGTTCTTGTGCTGCAGACACCAGATATCTACAGATGTTACAGAGCAGCTTGTTCTTCTGTCCTTAAACAAGAGAAAAAGCGTAATAATTTAGGAAATGAAACAGTAAAGAAAGTACACAAATGCAAAGTATGTGGCGTGTATATGAAGTGTATGAAGAATGTACCGCGACTAACGAACGGAGGAAGAGCTGCTGACCCTGCAGTGGGTGGTGGAGAGGAAGGAATACATATATATATATATATATATATATATATATATATCCTACAACAAACAGAGACAAGTAAAATAAGCTACTGAAATAGACTTTTAAGACATAGTCTAAGTGGCGTATTGGTTCTGCCTTTATATTAAAATCATAAAGTCACCAGCTTGATTTCATTTCATTTCATTTCATTTTCATTTGTATTTATTTGAACAGGGACCGTACACATCAATCAACCCAGGGGTAAATGTGTCAGTCTTAGCTAAGGCTAAATTTCAACCGTAGTCCCTGTGGCCAGATATAACAAGCCATCACTAAAGGAAAGAAATGGTTATAACAAAACATCGTAAAAAGCAATAAACATACAGGTTACGATCAAATATATAAATAGGCCTCATCATAAAATCATAAAAACATCACTTCCTGCTTCGTTTCCCTCCAGCCACGGCTTCGTTTCAGGGCTTTTACATGCAGAAGTCACTACGCATCAAGGTCATCAACCTGAAGAACACACACACACACACACACACACACACACACACACACACACACACACACACGCGGTCCGGATGCTGTCATGCACCAACCCCCCCGTCCTCTGTCCCCCGGCTGGAATGAGCTATTTATGCAAAATAAAAAAGGAAACTCTGCTCCCTTTTATTTTGCATAAATAGCTCATTTCAGCCGGTGACAGAAAATAAAAAGTCAAGTCTTCACCCCGACGTCAACAAAGCGCTCGTTGACAATATTTGAGGCGGCAGCACACACGCGCTCAGCTCTAATGGCCGGTTGAGTCTCGGTGCTGCAGCCGATCGATGAATCTGCCGGATTGATGATCCTGCGTCTGCGAGCCGGAGAAAGGCCAGAGCGCAGATTCATCAGCGGCGCTGACAAGTTACAGGAAAGTTTAGTTCCACCGTCCTCACGCTTACTTCTGTCCTTCAAAAGACTTTGGTCAAAAGACTTCAAAGGACTCCTCTGGTTGTATAGAAGTCTGTGCTTCATGTGTTGAAGCTGCATTCTCTCTCCTGACCACCAGGGGGCGACTCCTCTGGTTGTATAGAAGTCTATGCTTCATGTGTTAAAGCTGCATTCTCTCTCCTGACCACCAGGGGGCGACTCCTCTGGTTGTATAGAAGTCTATATAAATGACTCTACTTCTCTTGATGTATTCCCTCAGTAAACATTGTAAACATGAGTTTATGTCTCAATCTCTAGTTTCAAGTCTTCTTCAATACAGCATGATGTTCATTTAGTAAATTATGGTCATTTAGTGTCAAACAGACCATAATGCAGAGGACGCTTTAGGGCGGGGCTACAAGGTGATTGACAGGTCTCTATGTCACTCCTCCTCAGTCCATATATGGCCACTTCCTGTTCACTGGTTGCCTAGAAGAAGAAGAAAGATGTTTAAAAACTTGAGGCTTCAAAACGTCCACAAACCAACGAGAGACGATCTCTTCTTCCGGCCTTTGATCAATATGTTGATTGGACCTTCAGTTGGCGGTTGCCCGTGACTACGGGGATCAGATCCCCGCATCCTGGGCCCGGTTATTGTCCCACCTGGAAGTGGCGGTGAAATGCTGCCCCCTGTCTGTTTCACCAGGTATGGCTCCCAGTGCATTATTCTTCTTCTTCTTCTTCTTCTTCTTCTTCTTCTTCTTCTTCTTCTTCTTCTTCTTCTTCTTCTTCTTCTTCTTCTTCTTCTTCTGCAGAACCTTTAACTAACACAGCTTCTAAACCGGTGTGTTATTAGTGTGTGTGTGTTGATGTTAAGGCCCTGAACCAAACCGTGTTCCCCATGTTTGGGGAATCTGGCTGATATCATGCTGGATGTTCAGAGTTATGATCAAAATATGTTATAAAAGTGATTTTTATAACAACGCGAGTATTTAGCGTGTTTCCTGAGGTTTGTTTTCTTTTATTCTCCCAGCAGAGATGATGATGATGATGATGATGATGTGATGAAGGCTGACTGCAGCTGGCGTGCGTCATCACAACATCGTCCTGCAAATGTCAGAGGTAACGGTGGAATGTCATGATTCATAACTGAGCGGATTCAAAGAAGGGAGCGGCGTTCATCTTCATGTACTTGTTTCACAGCTGTTTGTTGCAACAGTTCATCCACACTTTTGAAATAATATATGAAAACAAAAAGCCTGATTTCTAACACGAGGGGAAAGACTCTCATGCAGAAAATGAAAAATATATTAATATATGAATAATAAATGTTCCAGCTGTGAAGTCAAACTTAGAAACTGCTCGTCATGAAAATGTAAAGAAACCCAAACTGATGATGTCATGATTTTAATGGATAATATAATAATTTAAAAAAAAGGATTTCTTTTAATTAAAAATGTGAAGTTTACATTTTTATGTAAATGTATTTAGGTTTTATGTGGAATAATAATTAAACTAAAATCTAAACCATCAGATTTAACCTCCATGAAATTATATTAACTCTATTAAGATATATTATATTAATTATTCTTTATTTTATTAACTCAATATGTATTATATTAATCATTCTTTATATTAGTAGCTATATTAAGATATATTACATTAATGATTCTTTATATTATTAACATATTAATGTATACTATATGAATTATTTATATTATTAACTATATTACTATATATTATTCATATTATATTAATTATTCTTCATATTATTAACTCAATATGTATATTAATCATTATTTATATTAGTAACTATATTAAGATATATTACATTAATTATTTATATTATTAACTATATTACTATATATTATATTATTATTCTATATATATATATATAACTATAACTATAACTATAAATATAACTATATTAATAGGATTCTTTGCTCAGCCTAAACTTATGACCATAATACATAATCCCACTACAAGCAAATCACATCCAATGATAATGCAAGTCTAGTTATTTATTTATTTTATTTATTTATGACGTAATACGGTATTCAGTGAAAATGTTATTAGTGGGGTCATTTTATTCCATTGAGTTTTATTACATTTTAAAATTTTTCGTCATTTGATTAATTATTGACATTGAAATGGTTTCTCCCTTTTATGATTATTTATTATCAGTCTGTGAAAAGGTGATGAGACTCAATGCTGCCCTCTGCTGGGCAACACGAAGTCTTCACGGCAACACGTTTCTTCTTTGTGAAAAGCAGAATCAATAAAACACTACATTAATAACATGTTATTTATTATACTGCAAGTTTTCTGTAATGTTTGAATATGTTAATGAGATATTATCTAATGATGAAAATAGTAAAATAAATGTTTTTTCCTCTACAATGAAAAACTGATGTTCTGTGAATATATTTAGTGTTGGTTGGAATTTAATCTAAACTTTACATTCTTATAAACGCAAAGAACCAACAACATGTTGGAAATAAAGTCAAGAAATTGTTTTATTTTCCACAGCCGCACGAAACTGTCAGATGTGTAAAGTTTAAACCGTAAATAATCCTGAGCGTAAAGTTTAAATAAAATCAGGTTTGTAAAGTTTAAGTAAAGCAGACGTGTAAAGTTTAAATAATCCGGCGTGTAAATGTTTCTGGGGAAGAACCACAAGGACGCGAGAGGTTTTATGAAACGTATATTTACAGGAAATATGAACATTTATTTAAAAAACAGCATTTTAAAAGTCTCAATATATATATTTACATCCACTTTATGCTAAAAACATAATAAAATCTCTTCAGTGTTCTTTTCTTTTTTCCCAGCGTTGGAAGAGTTCGTTGCTTCTGGTCGATTGTCCAGCAGCGTGGTAACAAGTGCTTCAGCGGAGCGGGGGTTCGAGTCCCAGCCCCCGTTAAGAACTCACAGGCGGCGCACGGTCCTCTTGCTGCGCGGGCCCGGGGCGACGGGCGTGGCCGGGGGCCGGGCCCGCACCGCCCTGCAGGGCGTGGAGCCGTGCACCGGCCCGCCGCAGCAGCTGCAGAAGGCGAAGCGGCAGCTGGGCCGCGTGCACGTCGCCTGCTGCGCCGCGGACGAGAGCGTCGCCGGGGAGCCGCAGCGCCTGCAGGGGCGCAGCGACTCGTGCGCCTTCAGACCGCGGGCGGCCTGCAACCAACGAAGAAGACGGCGGTTAGGAATGTGCTGCTTTTAAAAACAAGACTTCTGTTGACGTCGCACCAGGTTTATTATGACCAGCATGCCTCACTATAAAAGATGTAATGAGTTCCATGTGTCTTTAACGAGTACATTACGTATAGATACAATACAGTGGACATCTAGTACAGTTTAGGAGGTAATTAGGCCTAAAACAAAGTTACATGCGAGATAGATATCTATATCTAGTACGGCTTATGGTTTAAAAAGTTGTTATTTAAAGATACAGAAACCAACAGGTTCCTAAACATAGCGTGTTGCTGGTTTCAGGCCTGAAAATAAACAAATCTAAAAATGTAATACACAAGAACCAGGTGCTAGCAGCCGTTCTCACCTGCAGGTATTCGTTGAAGCGCGTGCACGGGGGGTTGGGCGTGCACGGGGGGTTGGGCGTGCACGGGGGGTTGGGCGTGCCAGCTGCCCGGCCGAGGAGCCGGCAGCTCGGGGTGGACGAGGAAGAGCGCGACGACGATGAAGACGGAGTACTTGTGGAGGCCAGCGGCTGCACGCGGGACAGCACCTGCCGGGACCCGGAGACGTCTCGGGTGAGTCCACAGCCACGTCGCCTCAGAGAGCTGAGAGACTCCTGCAGGAGAACCAGGAAGTTCTTACTTTCTGACCAAGGCTTTAAACCACAAACAGGAGAGTGAGTAAATGTAGTATTTAAACTAACAATGAGAATTGTTACAGTAAACCTTAAATGACAAATGAAGGAGACAATAGTTTGATTAAAAGAATAAACAGTTATATTTTGAGCGTCTTTCTCTTAAAACCACATATTGTAGTTTGAGTGGTAACTCCTAGGCCTGAACGCACCCTGAGAAGCTGCTCTGCCCTCTGGCAGCGGCTCCGAGCCGCTCGGTCCTCACAGGTGATCCTCCTCCAGGTGCGGCTCACCTTCTTGCAGCTGTGAAGACAAACAGGAAGGTTCCATCCTTTTGTCTGCAAAGTTATGCAGGGTTCATACACTGATCATGGATCCATGACTTTAAACCAAATGTCCATCAAACATTTAGTGAAGTCTGGGTGTAAACAGTAAAAAGTGAGTAAATGTAGTATTTAAACTAACAATGAGAACACAAAGCATACAGTAAACCTTAAATGACTCAAATGAATGAGACAATAGTTTGATTAAAAGAATAAACATTTATATAGATGCCTGTATGTATGCCTGCTTATATTTTGAGTTTTTCTTTTAAAAGCATATTAATTATTTCAAACTCAGCGTAAATGAACGACATGAACACATGAATAGAACACATTTACATGACTTTTACTAAACCTTTGGGATTTTATTTTTTCAAGGACTTTTCCAGGCCTGGAAACAACCATTTAATAATTCCAGGTTTCCCCTGACTTTGCCTTTAGCCGTCTTTGTAAAGAAGCTTCCAGGCTCGTTTGAAACCCTCGGGCTCCGGTTCAGAGGATGAAGACGGCGTCGGGGCCGAGGCCTCGGGGTCTACCTGAGGAGGTCCATGTCTCCCAGCAGGGACAGGATGTGGCCCAGGATGCTCCACATGTTCCTGGACAGCAGACCGGCGAACGCGTCGACGTGCTCGCGGCCCATCTTGCCGCCGATCACCCGATCCAGGAAGTGATGCTCCGCGACCTTCGCCACGACGCTCCAGTCGTACCTGAGAGAGATCGGACTCACTTAGACACCGACGACCAGGACAACGAGACCCGACGGGTCCGCGGGCTCCACAGTTTAAGGTCAACCGAACGGGAATGTAAGACCATGAAGATCGGTCATTGAAGAGACATCGCTAAAGATTTGGTGTCTTCCAATCAGAGGATCGGCGGTTTGAGCCTTTGTCGCACTATTCAAACCACCAGTCGTGTTGAGCTCAACGCGCTACAGCCTCCTCTGGTAGCCCCTGAGCTGAGTCCCTCGCCTCTTGTTCCTCTGGTAGCCCCTGAGCTGAGTCCCTCGCCTCTTGTTCCTCTGGTAGCCCCTGAGCTGAGTCCCTCACCTCTTGTTCCTCTGGTAGCCCCTGAGCTGAGTCCCTCGCCTCTTGTTCCTCTGGTAGCCCCTGAGCTGCGTCCCTCACCTCTTGTTCCTCGGGTAGCCCCTGAGCTGAGTCCCTCGCCTCTTGTTCCTCTGGTAGCCCCTGAGCTGAGTCCCTCGCCTCTTGTTCCTCTGGTAGCCCCTGAGCTGAGTCCCTCACCTCGGGTAGCCCCTGAGCTGAGTCCCTCACCTCTTGTTCCTCTGGTAGCCCCTGAGCTGAGTCCCTCACCTCTTGTTCCTCTGGTAGCCCCTGAGCTGAGTCCCTCACCTCTGGTAGCCCCTGAGCTGAGTCCCTCGCCTCTGGTAGCCCCTGAGCTGAGTCCCTCGCCTCTGGTAGCCCCTGAGCTGAGTCCCTCGCCTCTGGTAGCCCCTGAGCTGAGTCCCTCGCCTCTGGTAGCCCCTGAGCTGAGTCCCTCGCCTCTGGTAGCCCCTGAGCTGAGTCCCTCGCCTCTTGTTCCTCTGGTAGCCCCTGAGCTGAGTCCCTCGCCTCTTGTTCCTCTGGTAGCCCCTGAGCTGAGTCCCTCACCTCTTGTTCCTCTGGTAGCCCCTGAGCTGAGTCCCTCGCCTCGGGTAGCCCCTGAGCTGAGTCCCTCGCCTCTTGTTCCTCTGGTAGCCCCTGAGCTGAGTCCCTCACCTCTTGTTCCTCTGGTAGCCCCTGAGCTGCGTCCCTCACCTCTTGTTCCTCTGGTAGCCCCTGAGCTGAGTCCCTCACCTCTTGTTCCTCTGGTAGCCCCTGAGCTGAGTCCCTCACCTCTTGTTCCTCTGGTAGCCCCTGAGCTGAGTCCCTCGCCTCTTGTTCCTCTGGTAGCCCCTGAGCTGAGTCCCTCACCTCTTGTTCCTCTGGTAGCCCCTGAGCTGAGTCCCTCACCTCTTGTTCCTCTGGTAGCCCCTGAGCTGAGTCCCTCACCTCTTGTTCCTCTGGTAGCCCCTGAGCTGAGTCCCTCACCTCTTGTTCCTCTGGTAGCCCCTGAGCTGAGTCCCTCACCTCTTGTTCCTCTGGTAGCCGCGGCTCAGCTCCTCGCACACCGCCCTCTGGAACTTGAGGATGGGCAGGTTGGGCTCCCGGCGCCGGTCGGCCGGCGTGGACGACAGCGTCCTCTTCTTGTGCCGGTCGGCGGGCGAGGAGCCGGGCCTGGCTGGGCATTTGGAGGGAGAGCTGTGAGGCGTCGTCTTCGTCTTCTGGACGCGCTCCTCCTCTTCCTCCCCGGGGTGCTCGTCCAGCTGGCTGTTGTGCAGAGACAGGTAGCCGCTGTCCTCCAGGGCCTCGTCCGGGGGCCCGTCGGCGCTGTTCTCCTTGTCCTGGACCGCTCTGGCGAGGCCGGTGAGCGGGGCGGCGGTGCCGGGGGGCGGGGGTTTGATGCCGGGGGGCTCCTTCCTCGGGGAGGCCTTCGGGTGCAGCCGGGCCTCTGCGGCCTCGTAGCTCGGGCACTTCATGGCGGTCTGGCAGGACGACATGCACACACTGCAAAGGATTCTGGGGAAAAACGGGACAAAACAGGAAGTTTAAGGTTTAAAACATCGTTAGCTTCTCTGCTGCAAAAACCACCACAGAGGAAGACAGAGATGACCAGCAGAGCACAGGACGGCAGAGACACAGACGAGAGCCAACACACACACATATACACACGCAGACACACATATGCACAGACAGACACGCACACATACATATGCAGACACACACACACACACGCAGACACACACATATGCAGACATATACACACACACACACACACACACACACAAGCAGACACACGTACACATATGTGTACACATACACGCAGACGCACACACACATACAAGCAGACGCACACGTACACACACACACACACACGTACACACACACAAGCAGACACACACACACAAGCAGACACACACACACACACACACGCAGACACACACACACACGCAGACACACACACACAAGCAGACACACACACATATGCAGACACACACACACAAGCAGACACACACACACAAGCAGACACACACACACACACAAGCAGACACACACACACACACAAGCAGACACACACACAAGCAGACACACACACAAGCAGACACACACACCACAGAGGCAGACAGCCAGATAAGCAGCCCGTGCACAGGAAGGCAGACACACACACACGTTGATGCTTTTAAAGTTTTAAAATGTTAGCAGTGTAACACACACGTGTTAAACAGGGGTGTGTGTGTGTGTGTGTGTGTGTGTAACTGCTAACATCAACTTTAAAAAGCAGGCGGAAGCTTTTCCGACACAATTTTCAAATAACTGATTTTTGGCGCGATGCGACGAGATTTGGCGGAAAAACGTTCCCGAAAGTGACGTAAAAAAAACCTCGAGACTTCGGTTTTACGTCATAAAAACACACATTACGTTTGTTTACGTGTTTTAGTGAAAGTCCACGTTGAAAAAAAAAGCAAACATTAAAAAGCGTTAAATTGCAGTAACCGAGCCGCTTTTGCGCGCGTGCTGAAAGAGGCTTCGTCTGGCCTCTGACGTCACCACCGGCAGAACACCGGGAGGACGAACGGGAGGCTTCTTACCGTGAAGATAACGCGTTTTATCCGAAAAGCAGGACTCTCGCTTCCCTCCTTTTAGCCGCGACTGAAACGAGTCCCGGTTCGTCTTCCTCCTCTGTTTGAAATCCGTGCGCAAAAGGCGCCGACCAATCGCAGCGAAGCGGGGCGTTCGTCTCTTTAAACCGCCGACCAATGGGAGAGCCGGGATGAGATGGCGATGCGTTTTTGCGTGATGACGTCGGCAGGCAGGCTACGTGGGCCCACTGGCTGGCATTTCCCCACCGGAAGTGGAAAACAGTCACAATAAATGTCGTTTCTGAAGAGAGGAAAGTATGTGGAATAGGGAACATTAAAACAATCGAACTTATATTCATATTGCTTCATTTTGCAAAGGGAGTTCATGGTAAACCAGACAAAAAACTGAAAATAAGTTCATATTTGACAGACATTTGACGAACCGGGACTCGTTCATTAGTTTTATGTTTATTTCCCATGTATAGTGTGTGTTGCTGTGACATCCTCACTCCTCTGGGCTGTCTGCAGCTCCATGAGGAGGTGCAGCTCTTTCTGTCTCCTTTAAGGAGCTTTAACTTCCTGTCAGGTCCCCATGTTGGAGTGAAGCAGCTGAAAGACTAGCTGGCTCTTCTGAGGACGGTGCAGCTCGCTCCCCCCTCCCGGAATGTGTGACGACTCCTTCACTGAAACCAAACAGGGCTCAGGAGGCCTCGGGTTAGTTTGCATACAGGACATTCCCTTTATGTTGAGCAATGCAGGAAATAATGACACCAAAGTGTAACAGGGTGTTTAATAATAATAATAATAATAATAATAATAATAATAATAATAATACATTACATTTGGAGGCGCCTTTCAAGGCACCCAAGGTCGCCTTACAATTACAGTAAAATAATATAGGGTAAAAGATAAGCATACAAGATATAAACAACAGTAAAACAGAGCATCAACATAAAAACAAGTGAGGTGCACAGGGACCAGTTATAGTGTGTATGCCAGTTTGAACAGGTGAGTTTTGAGTTGAGATTTGAATAATGTGATGGAGTCTGATTGATGGAGTCTGATTGTCTTATGTGTGTTATGTTTAAAACAATGTGTAATGTCCAACAGACAGCCGGGTGAAGCGGGGAGATGAGAGAGCTATTTAGAGATAGCGTGTTGGTACATGAGAGGGGAGGCCTCACATCCTTGTATAGCGAGGAGCTTCATGCTAATTAACCGGCTTTTCAACTTCCCCTGAAAACTCCCTCCTCCAGCTTGTGACAATGCATTTTATGCACCTTTGAAATAAATAAAAAAGACTCTTAACACTTTGATGACAGACTTTATTTGACTTTATATTGTTTGTTTCTATTTATTATATTCTCTAGTGCATTTTAATATGTATAGTTAATGATGTGTTAGCAGATGTGGATTGTGTGTTAACCCGAATATAATAATGGAGGAATAAGACAACGTGGGGCATCGCTTCAGTTTCAGTGGAACTCGCATGTCATGTCGCATGTCAGCTTCAGCTCCTTTATTTGTCCATCAAACAGTAACTGAATCAACCTCCTGCATATGGCAATACACACACACACACACACACACACACACACACACACACACACGCACACACACACACACACACACACACATGTGTATATATGACATATATATGTTAACATTATGTCTTATTATACTATCACACTTTGTTATTGTCACAGAAAAATCCTTCCTTATCTGTGGCAATACACCAATTCTGGTTCTGGTTCTGTGTGATTCTCACTCACAGCTGAAGGATTAAATAACAATAATTATATCATTTTTGTCTTTCTATTTTGTTTTGTTCTGTTAAAGTATTATTATTATCATTATTATTATTATTATTATTATTATTATTATTCAGCTCAGACACAGGTATCCAGAGCAGATGAAATAATAAAGTAAAACAACACACAATAAAGCGCACCATAACTTCAGAAGACTCAACATAAACAAAAACAATGAAACTAAAGGCCTGAAGTCAAGCCGCTCTTTAGTCTGCGGTAATTTCGTCTGCAGAAGAAGAGCTCTTACCGGCTGCGCATGCGCGTTCCATTCAAGATGTCTGCGCCCATCAGCAAGGTGGGAGAGGAACGAAATCTTGACAACAATCCTTTTCCAGGCCGTTTTCCTTCCTTCTCGTTGGATTACAGCTCGTATCAGTGCGCCAGAAGCCCTCCGTGAGTAGTTCACTCTCTCAGATGCTTTCATGTTGGTTCCCGGGTGAAAACAGCCCGTTAGAGCAACAGCAGCTTTAAAAGAAGAAGTTAAAATACAGAAATAAAAGCCGCGTCTCGTAAGGATACACGCACCCCGCCGGATTCAAGAATGACGTCGTGTGTCTCAATAGAGTAATTGTAGCTGCACATATTTCTCTTGGACGTATCAGATCATAAGGCTTTCTGAACGGGGTTTGGTCGAGTTCCTTCCGGACTAGAAGGGAAGGTTCCGTTTGGTTCCGTTTGGTTCTGCACACAGAGAACCATTCAAAAGCTCTCATCTTGGTTCCCGGGTGGAAACCGAGCCCTTTATAGCAGCAGCACCTGCTTTTTACTTTAACTCCTCTTCAACGTTTCCGGGTTGGGTTTGTGCTCACACGTGTGATCCAAGAATGACGTCATACGTCTCAATATAGTTTATTGTGGCGTCACATATTTTTCTTGGACGTAAAAGCCCATAAAATCCTCCCTTCCTGGATGGAGTTTGGTGGCGTGTTCCTCCCGGACTAGAAGGGAAGGCGTCCTGCTCCACGATGGCCTTCAGAAGGTTCCTGAAGCTGCTCCCTAGAGGACGGCTGTGGGCCCCGCTCCGCGCCGAGAACCGAACCGCCGGCGCCGCCAGAGCCCTCCACGCCGCCGGCGGCCCCCTGGCTGCGGGGGCCCGGCTGCTGTCGGTGGACGAGCTGTTTGCCAAGAAGTCTCTGCAGGCGCACCTGGAGAGGCTGGAGACGGAGTACAGCCAGTGCCTGAGGGCGGCCAGCAGCGAGGACCAGGAGCCGGGGGCCGGCGGGGCCAACGTGGCCCTCCTGGCCCCGCTGGCCCTCAGCATCAGGGAGCTGGCCTCCAAGCAGAGAGAGAGGGCCGAGACCGAGGCGCTGCTGACAGGTGAGAGCTGAGAGCTGAGAGCTGACAGGTGACAGCTGACAGGTGAGAGCTGACAGGTGAGAGCTGAGAGGTGAGAGGTGAGAGGTGAGAGGTGACAGGTGACAGGTGAGAGGTGACAGGTGACAGGTGAGAGGTGACAGGTGACAGGTGAGAGCTGACAGGTGACAGGTGACAGCTGACAGGTGACAGGTGAGAGGTGAGAGGTGACAGGTGACAGGTGACAGGTGAGAGGTGACAGGTGACAGGTGAGAGGTGACAGGTGACAGGTGAGAGCTGAGAGCTGAGAGCTGAGAGCTGACAGGTGAGAGCTGACAGGTGAGAGCTGACAGGTGAGAGCTGACAGGTGAGAGGTGAGAGGTGAGAGGTGAGAGGTGAGAGCTGACAGGTGACAGGTGACAGGTGACAGGTGAGAGCTGAGAGGTGAGAGGTGACAGGTGACAGGTGACAGGTGAGAGGTGACAGGTGAGAGCTGAGAGGTGAGAGCTGACAGGTGAGAGCTGACAGGTGACAGGTGAGAGCTGACAGGTGAGAGCTGACAGGTGAGAGCTGACAGGTGAGAGCTGACAGGTGAGAGGTGAGAGGTGAGAGCTGACAGGTGACAGGTGAGAGCTGAGAGGTGAGAGGTGAGAGCTGACAGGTGAGAGCTGACAGGTGACAGGTGAGAGCTGACAGGTGAGAGCTGACAGGTGAGAGCTGACAGGTGAGAGCTGACAGGTGAGAGGTGAGAGCTGACAGGTGAGAGCTGACAGGTGAGAGGTGAGAGCTGACAGGTGACAGGTGAGAGCTGAGAGGTGAGAGCTGACAGGTGAGAGCTGACAGGTGACAGGTGAGAGCTGACAGGTGAGAGGTGAGAGCTGACAGGTGAGAGCTGACAGGTGAGAGGTGAGAGCTGACAGGTGACAGCTGAGAGCTGAGAGCTGAGAGGTGAGAGGTGACAGGTGAGAGGTGACAGGTGAGAGGTGACAGGTGAGAGGTGAGAGCTGACAGGTGACAGGTGAGAGCTGACAGGTGACAGGTGAGAGCTGACAGGTGAGAGCTGACAGGTGAGAGCTGACAGGTGAGAGCTGACAGGTGAGAGGTGAGAGCTGACAGGTGAGAGGTGACAGGTGAGAGGTGACAGGTGAGAGGTGACAGGTGAGAGGTGACAGGTGAGAGGTGAGAGCTGAGAGCTGACAGGTGAGAGGTGAGAGCTGACAGGTGACAGGTGAGAGCTGACAGGTGAGAGCTGACAGGTGAGAGCTGACAGGTGAGAGCTGACAGGTGAGAGCTGACAGGTGAGAGGTGACAGGTGAGAGGTGACAGGTGAGAGGTGAGAGGTCTACAGGTTTGTCTTTTGGTTCTTTGAGATATTAAAAGCTTGCTTTTTAATTCATGCTTTAGTTATTGGATCCTGGGAGAAGTTACACATCTGCAAAAAAAACTTGACCTGAGGGTAGTTAACGGGCACGTTATATATATATATATATATATATATACACACACACACACACACACACACACACACACACACACACACACACACAGGCACCTTTGTGGTAAAGAACTTGGTCATAAAGGTTCTTTTAGGCACCGTGTTGAAAGGTGTCATGTTAACTTTTCCACATGAAAGTGTCTAAAACAACAACTCCCATGATGCCACACTGCATCCAAACTACCTCTGATGTCATTGTTTATCAGGAAGTTTTCAAGGATTAAAACTGTGAACGGACCCAGAAGCAGTCAGTGTAGGTCCCGCTCAGTGTGAGGTGTGAGAGCAGGTCCAGACTGAGTGTTCTGAACATGCCTGCCTCTCCTCAAAGATGAAGACCCGGCGCTGAGAGAACTGGCGGAGCAGGAACACGAAGGATGTCTGCGAGACATTCAAGCCCTCCGACAAAAGGTAGGACCTGTAGCTTCTCAGTTCCACAGGTTAGTGTTTGAGCTACGCTAACGCGAGACGCTCGTCCCGTCAGATCCTGGAGCTGCTGCTCCCGGAGGAGGAGGCGGACCTGAGCGACCTGGTCCTGGAGGTCACGGCCGGGGTCGGCGGCCAGGAGGCCATGCTGTTCACCGCCGAGGTACAGCATGCTTTCAGGTGGAGGAAGTGCTCCTGATCACTCAATCCACAGGTTCACTCATCTTCATGAGCTTTCTTCTTCAGCTTTCTATTAGATTTATGGGAACCATACTATGGAATGACTAAAATGTTACATATGATATAGGTGGAGGCTTTTTGTCTCTTCCTGCTCTGGTATTCATTCATCTCTGTTCTGATTTGTATTGTTGAACCAGCCTGTGCTCGCCTCTGGTTTGTCTCCCTGAAGGTGTTCGACATGTACCAGGGCTACGCCGAGCACCACGGCTGGTCCTTCGACATCCTGGAGCACATGACCAGCGACATAGGTCAGAGGTCACCCGCTCACTACAGCCACGTTAGAGGCAGTTTGTAGCATTTAAGGGAGATTTATTGACAGAAATGGACTAAAATATGAATACATGTATTTATCGCCTCAAACTAAGAATCGTTGTGTTTTCTTCAGCTTGGAATGATTCTGTCATGTTTACAAAGGGAGCAGGAGGCGGAGTCCTCCATGTTTCTATAGCAACGGACAAACCAAACTCTATTCCAGTGACTTAAGGAGTGACAGAAAGTGTAATCGTTGGGTCCCTGAAGGACTCTGAGGGTTTGGTTCTGTCACATCGTAGAGTTTGAGTCTCAGACATTTTGACCCTTCATGAACCCTTTAGTAAGTCAGCATTAGATGCAGACTTTGCTCAAGGGAATTACCCACAGTTCATAGCAATGTGACGTTAAACACGCAGTTCCCAATGGAAGCATGGAGACGTAAAAAAAGGTAAACAAAGAGACACGCGATGAAATATCTTTACTCTACAACATTACGGATTAAAGATGGGACATGAAAACACATGAAATCAGAGGAATGAGCAGTAATTTTATGTATATATATATATATATATATATATATATATATCTATATATATGTATATATCCTATATATATATATATATGTGTGTATATATGTGTGTATATATATGTATGTATATATATATATATATATATATATATATATATATATATATATATATATATATATATATATATATATATATATATATATATGTTAGAGCCATATGGAGTCCTTCATTTTGCTCAGGATGTACTTATAAATAATAATCATCATAATAATAATAATAATATAATCATATGTTTGGAGTGTAGAACTGAACCAAAAATATACTTTTAATTTTCTTTCTTTCCGGACACATTTCAGTTTCATTTAAACTTCCCAGCACCATATGGATGTGATAGCCAGCCTTGAGCCGTGTGATGATTCATGCTCATGGCGTCGCTCCAGCCGCCTGCTGGACCGGACTCATTTAAAATTACTTCTCATCCCGTGAGGAAGACGTTCAAATCAGTGAATAAAAAGTATAAAATAAATCCACAATTGTACACAATATGTTGTTATGTAGTCATGGTAACGTGATGCGTTGCAGCAAAGTGCCGTCATTCATATTCACAGCATCGAGCCCTGAAGCCTCTTAGAGGAGATCAGTGAGTCCTGAGGGTTCAGGGTTCAGGGGACACTGGGATTGGGCCTCAGGTGAAGCTGTGTTGCAATGACTGACTTGAAACACCAGGGGGAGCTCTTCCTGTGCCACAGGCGTGAAAAGAGTCTCTCCCCTTGACGACCTTGTAATGACCCCGGCGTCTCGTTGCTCAGGCGGACTCCGCCACGCCTCGGCCAGCATCAGCGGCCCGCAGAGCTACAAGAGGATGAAGTTGGAGGCCGGAGTGCACCGGGTCCAGAGGGTCCCCCGGACCGAGAAGCAGGGCCGCATGCACACCAGCACCATGACGGTGGCCGTGCTGCCCCAACCCACCGAGGTAGGACTCAGAGCCGGGTCCTACCCAGAAGCCACCTTGCTTCCTGCAGGGAACCCTCTGACATGCGTGTTCCTCTCAGATCTCCTTCACCATAAACGCCAAGGACCTGAGGATCGAAACCAAGAGGGCGAGCGGAGCCGGAGGGCAACACGTCAACACCACGGACAGCGCGGTGCGGATCCTGCACCTGCCCACAGGTGTGTGTGTGTGTGTGTGTGTGTGTGTGTGTGTGTGTGTGTGTGTGTGTGTGTGTGTGTGTGTGTGTGTGTGTATGTGTATGTGTGTGTGTGTGTGTGTGGAGGACCGTACTCTGATACTGTGTGTGTGTGTGTAGGCGTGGTGGCAGAGTGCCAGCAGGAACGCTCCCAGATAAAGAACAAGGAGAAAGCCATGAAGGCTCTGAGGGCCAAACTGTACAGCAGGAAGCTGGAGGAGGAGACGAGGAGACGCTACGACCAGAGGAGAGTACAGGTGAGCTGTTGTTATGATGTTAGTACAGGTGAGCTGTTGTTATGTTGTTAATACAGGTGAGCTGTTGTTATGATGTTAGTACAGGTGAGCTGTTGTTATGATGTTAGTACAGGTGAGCTGTTGTTATGATGTTAATACAGGTGAGATGTTGTTATGATGTTAGTACAGGTGAGCTGTTATGATATTAATACAGGTGAGATGTTGTTATGATGTTAGTACAGGTGAGCTGTTGTTATGATGTTAGTACAGGTGAGCTGTTGTTATGATGTTAATACAGGTGAGCTGTTGTTATGATGTTAATACAGGTGAGCTGTTGTTATGATGTTAATACAGGTGAGCTGTTGTTATGATGTTAGTACAGGTGAGCTGTTGTTATGATGTTAATACAGGTGAGATGTTGTTATGATGTTAATACAGGTGAGATGTTGTTATGATGTTAATACAGGTGAGATGTTGTTATGATGTTAATACAGGTGAGCTGTTGTTATGATGTTAATACAGGTGAGCTGTTGTTATGATGTTAATACAGGTGAGCTGTTGTTATGATATTAATACAGGTGAGATGTTGTTATGATGTTAGTACAGGTGAGATGTTGTTATGATGTTAATACAGGTGAGATGTTGTTATGATGTTAATACAGGTGAGCTGTTGTTATGATATTAATACAGGTGAGCTGTTGTTATGATGTTAATACAGGTGAGCTGTTGTTATGATGTTAATACAGGTGAGATGTTGTTATGATGTTAATACAGGTGAGCTGTTGTTATGATGTTAATACAGGTGAGATGTTGTTATGATGTTAATACAGGTGAGATGTTGTTATGATGTTAATACAGGTGAGATGTTGTTATGATGTTAGTACAGGTGAGCTGTTATGATATTAATACAGGTGAGATGTTGTTATGATGTTAATACAGGTGAGCTGTTGTTATGATGTTAGTACAGGTGAGCTGTTGTTATGATGTTAATACAGGTGAGCTGTTGTTATGATGTTAATACAGGTGAGATGTTGTTATGATGTTAATACAGGTGAGATGTTGTTATGATGTTAATACAGGTGAGATGTTGTTATGATGTTAATACAGGTGAGATGTTGTTATGATGTTAATACAGGTGAGATGTTGTTATGATGTTAATACAGGTGAGATGTTGTTATGATGTTAATTCAGGTGAGATGTTGTTATGATGTTAATACAGGTGAGATGTTGTTATGATGTTAATACAGGTGAGATGTTGTTATGATGTTAATACAGGTGAGATGTTGTTATGATGTTAATACAGGTGAGATGTTGTTATGATGTTAGTACAGGTGAGCTGTTGTTATGATGTTAATACAGGTGAGATGTTGTTATGATGTTAATACAGGTGAGATGTTGTTATGATGTTAATACAGGTGAGATGTTGTTATGATGTTAATACAGGTGAGATGTTGTTATGATGTTAATTCAGGTGAGATGTTGTTATGATGTTAGTACAGGTGAGCTGTTGTTATGATGTTAATACAGGTGAGATGTTGTTATGATGTTAATACAGGTGAGATGTTGTTATGATGTTAATACAGGTGAGATGTTGTTATGATGTTAATACAGGTGAGATGTTGTTATGATGTTAATACAGGTGAGATGTTGTTATGATGTTAATACAGGTGAGATGTTGTTATGATGTTAATTCAGGTGAGATGTTGTTATGATGTTAATACAGGTGAGATGTTGTTATGATGTTAATACAGGTGAGATGTTGTTATGATGTTAATACAGGTGAGATGTTGTTATGATGTTAATACAGGTGAGATGTTGTTATGATGTTAATTCAGGTGAGATGTTGTTATGATGTTAGTACAGGTGAGCTGTTGTTATGATGTTAATACAGGTGAGATGTTGTTATGATGTTAATACAGGTGAGATGTTGTTATGATGTTAATACAGGTGAGACATTAAATATGACATAAATATATCCTCCTCCTCCAGATTGGCACCAGAGGCCGCTCAGAGAAGATCCGGACCTATAACTTCTCCCAGGACCGCGTGACGGACCACCGCATCGGGGTGACGCTGCACGACGCCCGCAGCTTCCTGCTGGGGGCGGAGCTTCTGGACCACATGAACGCCGCGCTGCAGGAGTTCTGCCACCAGGAGGCGCTGCAGGAGCTGCTGGGGGAAAACTACCAGGACGGCGCCTGAGGAGCTGGACTCTGTGGACCCCAGGAAGATTAGGAGGAGGGGGGAGGGGGAGGAGGAGGAGGAAGAGGGGGGGGAGGGGGAGGAGGAGGAGGAGGAGGCTCATTCACTGTTTCACCTGTCGGGCCTCAGGAGCTGCTGCTCCGCTGCCTCCTGTCACACATAACACCCTCTAGTGTCAGCAATGAAGTGGTGAGGTTTCATGTGAGGTCATGTTTTCACCCTCTTCACCTGCAGAGTCTTCATCATGATGTCATGTCACTAAACTTCTCTTTAAAGGACGTTTTCTCTCATGAGTTTGTTCTCAGACTTTGATCCAGAAATCTCACTTCAGCAGCTCTGACATCACCAAACGTTACTCATCCATTCATAACCTCATTTATACAACTTTACTCATCCATTCATAACCTCATTTATACAACTTTACTCTTCCATTCATAACCTCATCTATATAACTTTACTCTTCCATTCATAACCTCATCTATATAACTTTACTCTTCCATTCATAACCTCATCTATATAACTTTACTCTTCCATTCATAACCTCATCTATATAACTTTACTCTTCCATTCATAACCTCATCTATATAGCTTTACTCTTCCATTCATAACCTCATCTATATAACTTTACTCTTCCATTCATAACCTCATCTATATAACGTTACTCTTTCATTCATTCATATATGCTGAGGGTTTATGCAGAGGGGATTGTTCAGAATGCATTCATAACCTCATTTATATAACTTCACTGTGATATAAATACAGGTGGAGACATTAAATATGATGCAATTTAAATATAATGTAATTTTAAATATGATATACATTAAATATGATACAATTAAATATTATACAAATACAGGTGAGACATTAAATTATATAAATTAAATACGATATAGATACAGGTGAGACATTAAATATGATATAAGTTCAGGTGGAGACGTTGTTGTCCAACAACTACATCCCCCACAATGCTTCGGGGTTTGACTAATCGAGCGCGGAGCCGTCGCCCCGCTCGCCCGGACTCGACGCGCATCCTGCCCGCCGCCGTTAGCTCGCTGCCACGGGAGCGTCGAGTCGGACATTATGTTTTAATACTTCATCTTTTTGTCCTTTTCGCTGACTCCTCCGTTCGGGGAGATGCACGCGAGACGCCCGCGTCCACACGCGCCCCCCGGAAGTCGTTTCGCGCCTCTGTAAAGTCCGCTTTCTGGTTCTTTTTGGACCGAGGCGGGGAGGCTCATCTGTCCGCCGCCGCTGCTCCGTTTTCGGGGGAGGGGAGGGGGAGGGACCGGGGACAAAGCCAGCCAGATGCTGGATGAACAAAAAAACAACAGAAAAAGAAAAAAAACGACAACACACCAACAATCATCAAGCTGATCATCTATCGTGAAGATTTTGTTATTTTTTTAAATTAAAGATCCAGGTCTATTTTGGGGGGAGGGCGAGAGTTGTGTCTGTGTCTGCGGGGGAAGGAGGCAGGAAGACCCGCAGAGCAGAAGGGACGTGGCGGGTGGTGAGGACCAGCCGGATGCCCGTGATGGCCAACGAGCCGATCATCCTGAACGTCTACGATATGGTGAGCTGTCATTACTTCTGCTCCGATACTTTATCTGATTTACTCGGAGATCGATTTCTTTCTTCTTCTCCTGTTTGGACGCGCAGGCCGAACTCTGCTATTCAAAACGGGCCTTTTGATCCGGCGGCTCTTCAAGATGATGATCACGAGTTTTAACACAGATTATTAATGAGTTTGAGCCGCTCTTCCATTCGGCATGCAGTCACCGCCACTCTGCTCGTTTTAACACCTCTTGTTCCGGGTTGCGGGTCTGGATCACCTCACGTGCGTCTTAGCGACAGAACAGTGTCTATGGAGAAGCTTTTCACTTTCAGACCAGCATGCAGTACCAGAAGACACCGCATGGGGCTCTGGGCGAAGAGGCCCGTCCCCCACTGGTGTCCCACTAGTGTCCCACTGGGTCCCACTGGTGTCCCATTGGTCCCACTAGTGTCCCACTGGTGTCCCACTGGTGTCCCACTGGTGTCCCACTGGGTCCCACTAGTGTCCCACTGGGTCCCACTAGTGTCCCACTGGTGTCCCACTGGTGTCCCACTGGTGTCCCACTGGTATCCCACTAGTGTCCCATTGGTCCCACTGGTGTCCCATTGGTCCCACTAGTGTCCCACTGGGTCCCACTGGTGTCCCATTGGTCCCACTAGTGTCCCACTGGGTCCCACTGGTGTCCCATTGGTCCCACTAGTGTCCCACTGGTCCCACTGGTCCCCGTATCCAGATGGTGGCTGGACTGTGAAGCTGCTGTGTTGCAAAAGAACCATGAGTCGGTCTCTTTGTGTCACTGAGTGAGTCATGGATCCGTTGAGTCATTGATTGACATGGATACGGAGGGGGTCAAAGGTCGTTGACGCAGAATAAAGTAGAGCCGCACGTTATCTGTCCTTCCTCATCCCTAAAGCCACTCTCTCCTTTCCTTTCCTCGTCTCCTCCCTCCTCCTTTCTACTCCACTTGCGGCACACGTTGGTTTTCTTCTCGGTAAAGACTGAGGCCTTTTTTATTTTTATATTTTGTATTATCTCCGCCTCACGTGCATCTGTGTGAGCGGCTGCAGGGGCCTCCATGACACACACACACACACACACACACACACACACACACACACACACACACACACACACACACACACACTTTTAATTTCCAGTGTTGAGGTTTTATTGTTAAATATGTGTGTGAGGAAGAATGCACATTTTAAAGTGTGTGTGTGTGTGTGTGTGTGTGTGTGTGTGTGTGTGTGTGTGTGCTGCTGTGGGAACCAGAGTCTGGCTGGTTTGAGACAATGAGACAATGGCTGCCTTCCTTCCTTGCTTCCTCGCTTCCTTCCTCCCTCTACTTTAAACACCTGTTAGACTTGCTGTCGGCTGCTGATGGCGCCCAAAAGGTTTGAACGTGTGCATCAAGTCCAGTGAGTGATGCTAAGCTAAGCTAATCAGCTCCCCGGCTTCATATTTAGACGGCAGACGTTTTGACCGATCGGTTGTCTTCGTTTCCTTTCCTCTGGGACATTAAACTGAACATGGTTGGAGTTGTGAACAAAATAAAATCACATTTTGAAGACGTGGACATTTTATAACAACTAATGGATTAATCGGGAAAATACTCGTGAAGATGAACAACAATGGAAATAGTCGTCACGGCTCTCTGATCTTAAAACTTTATTTTCATTTTACAACCGGCCCAGACGTCCTTAAATGCAGCAGAGAATCTGCACGAAACTAAAAAAAAACCCTTTATGTTCGAGGGTCGGTACTTCGTCACGTGACTCCAGGAACGCCTGAGGAACGCCTGAGGAACGCCTGAGGAACGCCTGAGGGAACGCCTGAGGGAACGTCTGAGGAACGTCTGAGGAACGTCTGAGGAACGTCTGAGGAACGTCTGAGGAACGCCTGAGGAACGCCTGAGGAACGCCTGAGGAACGCCTGAGGAACGCCTGAGGAACGCCTGAGGAACGCCTGAGGGAACGCCTGAGGGACGTCTGAGGAACGTCTGAGGAACGTCTGAGGAACGTCTGAGGAACGTCTGAGGAACGTCTGAGGAACGTCTGAGGAACGCCTGGGGAACATCTGCGGGAACGTCTGAGGAACGCCTGAGGAACGCCTGAGGGAACGTCTGAGGAACGTCTGAGGAACGTCTGAGGAACGTCTGAGGAACGCCTGAGGAACGTCTGCGGGAACGTCTGCAGGAACGCCAGAGGAACGTCTGCAGGAACGTCTGCAGGAACGCCTGAGGAACGCCTGAAGGAACGTCTGCAGGAACGTCTGCAGGAACGCCTGAGGAACGCCTGAGGAACGTCTGTGGAACGTCTGTGGAACATCTGTGGAACGTCTGTGGAACGCCTGAGGAACGTCTGCAGGAACGTCTGCAGGAACGCCTGAGGAACGTCTGAGGAACGTCTGCAGGAACGTCTGCAGGAACGTCTGCAGGAACGTCTGCAGGAACGCCTGAGGAACGCCTGAGGAACGCCTGAGGAACGTCTGAGGAACGCCTGAGGAACGCCTGTGGAACGTCTGCAGGAACGTCTGCAGGAACGTCTGAGGAACGCCTGAGGGAACGCCTGAGGGAACGCCTGAGGGAACGCCTGAGGGAACGCCTGAGGGAACGCCTGAGGGAACGCCTGAGGGAACGTCTGCGGGAACGTCTGCAGGAACGTCTGCGGGAACGACCCCGTCCGCCTCGCTCCCGTCTCCACTAAGTGGATTTCCTGTCCAGCTGTGTGTGTGTGTGTGTGTGTGTGTGTGTGTGTGTGTGTGTGTGTGTGTGTGTGTGTGTGTGTGTGTGTGTGTGTGTGTGTGTGTGTGTGTGTGTGTGTGTGTCACGTGTACCCTTCATACCGTTTGTCAAGAGCAGAGATCCTGATCTGTTCTGCCTCTCTTCAGTTCAACGTTCACCATCACAGAGTAAATAAAGTTTTCTCCTCCAGCAGAACATGTGATCATGACATCATGATCTTCCTCTGATCATGTGACTTTGTAAACAACCAATCAGTGTTTAGACCAACAGGAGGAGAGCTAGTAACGTTAGCAGCACCGCTAACGGAGAACCAACAGAGGTTCACCTCAGTTACATGGTGATGCGTTCAGGCTCTGCTCAGTGAAAATGAGTACTGGCTGAAGGTAAACGATTACCTTCTCATGATGCGTTCACATGTAATTAGTCAAATAAAGTGTTGGTGATAAACTAGAATAAATCCAGTTGTTTGTGTGGTTTTTCTTCATAAAAATACACAATTCAGATAATAAGTAAATAAAATATATTAATTTTATATCCGTTCTTGATGTTACTAAAGTGTAACAATGAGCTCATAATTCATCACTAATAACTATTTTATATTCATGAAAACATCTGAAATTATGCTAGTTTATACAGAGCCTGAACGCATCATGAGAACGTTATCATGTACGTTCAGCCAGTGCTCATGTTCACTGAGCGGCGCCTGAACGCATCACAGTGTAACACCAGACAGGAAGTAGGAGGCGTCTTGGTTAAATATGTTTTGCGTCTCTGACCATCAAAGAGACACTTGAGATCTGTCATCTAAATGAATTGCCAAAAGGTAGATATTTCAGACCCGAGCTGGTCGGGCTGCAAGTATTGATTATTGATTATTGATCATTGATCAGTGATCAGTGAGGGAGTGTCTCTTTGTTTGTGTGCAGCTGACATTTAGTGATTATTCGTCACATCAGGCTCACGTTGCTCCATCCTCTCTTTCACTCAAACGAGTTCTGCCTAGCAACAGCCCGACCAATCGCAGCGGCAGCATGTCAGACGGACGCTGAAAAGGCGTGCGCGTGTGTGTGTGTGTGTGTGTGTGTGTGTGTGTGTGTGTGTGTGTGTGTGTGTGTGTGTGTGTGTGTGTGTGTGTGTTTTAAAGGATCTCATTGCCTCCTCAGACAGGAAGTGAATGTGTTTCCAAGTAAAGGTTAAATCATACATGTCAGATTAATTCACATGTTAACAGACTGATATGTTAATTATATTTTCTGGTTTGCTTTCGTGATGCTGTATTAATATCTTGGATAACATGCATGCTCTCCGTCCTCAGTACTGGATCAATGAGTTCACCAGCACTCTGGGCATCGGAGTCTTCCACTCAGGGATTGAGGTCTATGGACGAGGTAAGAAACACGACACAGGACCAGCTGCTTCCTGTGGAGACGCTTTGATCTCAGTGCGTTTGTCTCTTTATTTCAGAGTTCGCCTACGGAGGACACCCGTACCCTTTCTCAGGGATCTTTGAGATTTCGCCCGGCGACGCAACCGAACTCGGAGAGACGTTTAAGTTCAAGTAAGTGGAGGAGGAGGAGAAGGGGGAGGAGGGGGGGGTGGGGGGGGAGAGAGACGACGACGATGACATGTGACGCTTTATGATTCCACACTTTTGTCCTCGGGACATTTCTGAAGCGCACAATGTTCCGCTTGTCGTCGGTCTGATGGAACTCTGCTGGTTTTACTTAGCGCAGCATGTTGCGCAATGTTTATCAACGCTTTTGATCATGCATGTGAATGAAATGAGGTGGAAAATTACAAGCTGCATGACCGTCATGCCTGTTATTTATTTATAAAAAAAATAGTATTTTCATAGTATGAATTCAGGTCTTTGTGAGGACGGAGAGCTTCCAGTCTCTCTGTGTTACTTCTGCTCTAGTCTAGTCTGCCCTGTGGCGAGAGAGAGACACACACACACACACACAGCATTAATGTTCCCCAGAGGATGAACCTTGATGACGTTAATGAGACTTTTGGACTTTCTCTTCTGTTTGTCCGATGCTTTGTGTTGTGATGCGTTCAAGCTCTGTTCAGTAAAAATTAGCACTGGGGCGAGAAGCTGGAGGCGGATCATCAGGGATTAATAATAAATGAGCAAAAATGAATATGTTGAAGGACATGGGATTCATTGTTGTGTTTTTTGTGTGTGGTTTTGAAATGGAGAATCGTGTAATCTCACTGTATCTTATCAACTTCATCATCCTCACTCATTAGCATCCATCACCTCCACGAAGTACAAACGCTGCGATTTAAAGTTCATCTGCGCTGAGAGCTGCACATGCTCAGTAGCGATCTAGGCAGGTGCTAGCTCTTTTATCGTCTTGCTAGCTCTGGCTCGCCGTCAGAGCTAGCAAGACGATAAAAGAGCTAGAGTGTAATGTATCGCATCCTACAGTGTTGCTCCTATACCGATGCCATTGCAGTTCAGGATACGATGGTATTTCTCTGTTGTCTCGTAACTCTGCTCGTACGAGTCTTTCTGGCACGAGGCCCGGTGGTTCGATATCGATTAACGGCACGCTTCCCCCCGTCTCCGTAGAGAAGCCATCGTCCTGGGCAGCACGGACTTCACGGAGGAGGACGTGGAGCGCATCGTGGAGGAGATGGGGAAGGAGTACAAGGGCAACGCCTACCACCTGATGCACAAGAACTGCAACCACTTCTCCTCGGCGCTGTCGGAGGTACTCACTCACTCACTCACTCACTCACTCACTCACTCACTCACTCACACAATTTGAGATGTTCCTTTGTGGGGGGTTTTAAAGAAGCTTAGGAGCCACCTAGTGCTGAAATACAACACTTATTTATCTCTTAGGTTTAGCAGAAAGGTTGGTCCTCACTCCCCATGTGAAGGTCTGTGGTCCTCACCTTGGTGCATTGACAGGAATGTGTGTGTGTGTGTGTGTGTGTGTGTGTGTGTGTGTGTGTGTGTGTGTGTGTGTGTGTGTGTGTGTGTGTGTGTGTGTGTGTGTGTACTTTCAATCAGCTTATCCTGGTGTGACTAATGAGCAGGGAGTCTTACAGTTAGCATCGAGCACTGAGACGGGGATTAGGACACACTGATACAAGCCCAGACATGCAGCGCCAGCTGACACACACACACAAACACACACACTCCGGAAACATACGCCCATGCTACACATACACAGATATAGACACTCACACGTACGTCGACACACACATGAAACATAAACAGAACGTGTAGAAACACACACACACTGATTCCCCTCAGGACGGTGACCTCATTAAAAAGGGGCGGGGCCTACAGAGAGGCGGAGGGGAACGTGATTAGACAGGCGGCTCCGAGAGATCGAGCGAAACGATTCACTCACACACTCACGCTCACGCACACGCTCACGCATACACACTCACGCACACGCACACACACTCATGCACACGCACACGCACTTACGCACACGCACACTCACGCACACACACACACACACTCACACTCACGCACACACACTCACGCACGCACACACACTCACGCACACGCACACACACTCACGCACACGCACACGCACTTACGCACACGCACTTACGCACACGCACACTCACGCACACACACACACACACACTCACACTCACGCACACACACTCATGCACACGCGCACACACTCACGCTCGCACACACACACACACACTCACTCACTCACTCACTCACTCACGCGCACACACTCACGCTCGCGCACACATTCGGGGTCGGGGGGGGTCGATGGCGCCGCAGACGCCGGTGGTCCTAAGTAGGGTTGGGTACCGAGAACCGGTTCCAGTGTGGCACCGGTTCCAACACGTCCGGTACCTACCGGACCGAAAAGCAACGCAGATTTCGGTGCTTCCTTCCGGTGCCTGAGCCGATTTAAATACTTTTTTTTTCACTACTCTGTAAAGTTGCACGGTATATAGATACTAAAAAGGTTAAAAACGATTATTAAAATAGCGGATCAGAGCACACTGCTGCTCTGCTCTGTCTGCCTGCACGCAGAGCGGGGCTCGAGGGGGCGGGGCTCGAGGGGGCGGGACTCGAGGGGGCGGGGCTTCCAGCGCTCACACACACAGTGCACACAGAGATCGCTGCAGACACGAGCTTTTGAACGTCCGTCCTCGGCTTGATGGAACAAATCTCTCCAGTTGATATTAATGATGACGTGTAGTCCAGTAAAGCAGCAGTTTTAGGATCCAACAGAGTCTGAGTTCTGTTGCACACGGTCCCATCAGGCCATGATGCTGGTGTCTGTTCTTCTTTTAAATATATATTTTTACAGTTTGAAGTTAAAAGGTTTGAAGCTGTAGTTTGAAGTGTGTTTTGTATGTACTTATTTATGTATATCTATAGTATACTTTAAACAGTTAATATATTGTTCAATTTGAAGAAAAAGAATTGCCTTGGCAATAAAAAAGTATCTGTTCAGGCACCGGTATCGTTTTAAAAGCATCGGTTTAGCACCGGTATCAGAAAAAACCCAAACGATACCCATCCCTAGTCCTAAGAGCTCCTCTTTCTCCCGGCTCCTCAGATCCTGTGCGGCAGGGAGACGCCCCGCTGGGTGAACCGGCTGGCCTACTTCAGCTCCTGCGTGCCGTTCCTCCAGAGCTGCCTTCCCAAAGAGTGGCTGACGCCGGCCGCCCTGCAGTCCAGCGTGAGCCAGGAGCTCCACGCGGGCGGAGGGGAGCCGGAGGAGGCGGAGGACGCCGCGGCCTCGGCCTCCCTGGCCTCCATGTCCTCCTCCTCCAGCCCGTCCTCTCTGCCTCGCCACGCCCGGCACCAGCCCCGCCGGTAGACGGCTGCCGGGAGGCTCCCGTTGATCAGGACCACGTCCTCCCTCTTCAGGTCTCACGCTCACCAGCCGCGTCCAGGTGTGTCCAGCGGCTGCTCGCTGGATGGTGCTACTCCCAGTCCAGCTGTGGTGGAACCCAGTGGGGGGGTCCGACCTTCCAACAACCGGATCCAGGTCATCCCAGATGTCCGGACGTTTCCAAAACCATCCAACAAGAACTTGTGACGGAACAAAAAGACGGATGAGACGGAAAATACCAAATTATTATTTCAGACTTTTTCCTGTTTCTTTTCTGCAGGGCCCGTTTGACCTCTGCAGGGCCGCTGGAAGCAGCGCTCCAACAGTCAACCGGTGGACGGCGACACGTCTTTGTGTTTTAAATTAGAGAAGAAGCCTTTTTGTTACCGGTGAAAGAGCGACGTATTACCCTCAGTAGCAACCGCCGAGGTGCCTTTGAGCAAAGGCACTGCAACCGTGTGTGTGTGTGTGTGTGTGTGTGTGTGTGTGTGTGTGTGTGTGTGTGTGACATTTGTTTTGGTGCAAATTTGTACTTCTGCTAAATACATTTCAAAATAAAAGACAAACCCAGATTCTTTCAGGATTTAGTTTTCTAGCAAAGGAAGGAGTTCCAGCACAGACTGCTCCCTCCTCACGAGGCTCCAGGGACTGAACGGTGTTTTATTATTGTGATTATTATCTTCATGTGAATGCACGGACACGCTGCTGGTGCCGGCGCCCTCTGCTGGCTGTTTCCTGCACTGCTGCTGGAGGTTTCCCCTCCGGCCTTCACGGCTCCACCACGTCTACTTCTGTCTGAACGTTTCATGTTTCTAAGGATCCACGTCTCACTCGTCAACCAGCAGCTGCAGTGTTCTACGTTCTCCACACATACAGACCACAAAGACTTGTTCTACGTTCTCCACACACACAGACCACAAAGACTTGTTCTACGTTCTCCACACATACAGACCACAAAGACTTGTTCTACGTTCTCCACACATACAGACCACAAAGACTTGTTCTACGTTCTCCACATGCACAGACCACAAAGACTTGTTCTACGTTCTCCACATGCACAGACCACAAAGACTTGTTCTACGTTCTCCACACATACAGACCACAAAGACTTGTTCTACGTTCTCTACACATACAGACCACAAAGACTTGTTCTACGTTCTCCACACATACAGACCACAAAGACTTGTTCTACGTTCTCCACACATACAGACCACAAAGACTTGTTCTACGTTCTCTACACATACAGACCACAAAGACTTGTTCTACGTTCTCCACACGCACAGACCACAAAGACTTGTTCTACGTTCTCCACACATACAGACCACAAAGACTTGTTCTACGTTCTCCACATGCACAGACCACAAAGACTTGTTCTACGTTCTCCACACGAACAGACCACAAAGACTTGTTCTACGTTCTCCACATGCACAGACCACAAAGACTTGTTCTACGTTCTCCACACATACAGACCACAAAGGGTTCTATGGGGCTGATATTTGTACCTGGTTGTAAAGTTATTAAAGAAACTGTCCCAGCGGTTGTGTCCTCTGCTGTTCTACTTCATAGTGAGACTGTTGTTCCTCGTTCCTTCTGCTCGCTCAGCATTACTGTTTATTCTGTTTATTATTACTGTTTATTATATATAACCTGCAGACCAGTTCACGCTCCTCTGCTTTCAGACTCCATACTGGGACCAGAACAGACCAGTTTCCCCGAGGTTTACAGCTTCGGGGGGGACCTACTACATAGTGGTACCTCACAGTACTACATAGTGGTACCTCACAGTACTACATAGTGGTACCTCACAGTACTACATAGTGGTACCTCACAGTACTACATAGTGGTACCTCACAGTACTACAAAGTAATACCTCACAGTACTACAAAGTAATACCTCACAGTACTACATAGTGGTACCTCACAGTACTACATAGTGGTACCTCACAGTACTACAAAGTAATACCTCACAGTACTACATAGTGGTACCTCACAGTACTACAAAGTAATACCTCACAGTACTACATAGTGGTACCTCACAGTACTACAAAGTGGTACCTCACAGTACTACATAGTGGTACCTCACAGTACTACAAAGTGGTACCTCACAGTACTACAAAGTAATACCTCACAGTACTACATAGTGGTACCTCACAGTACTACATAGTGGTACCTCACAGTACTACATAGTGGTACCTCACAGTACTACATAGTGGTACCTCACAGTACTACATAGTGGTACCTCACAGTACTACAAAGTAATACCTCACAGTACTACAAAGTAATACCTCACAGTACTACATAGTGGTACCTCACAGTACTACATAGTGGTACCTCACAGTACTACATAGTGGTACCTCACAGTACTACATAGTGGTACCTCACAGTACTACAAAGTGGTACCTCACAGTACTACATAGTGGTACCTCACAGTACTACATAGTGGTACCTCACAGTACTACAAAGTGGTACCTCACAGTACTACAAAGTAATACCTCACAGTACTAAAACAAGTGCTATCACTGTGTTAGAAAAATGAAAATAAAGTTAAGCCAAAAATAACTAATATTGAGTTAATAGTCAATATCTTTTTGTGGAAAACAAATAGCTTTCTTTTTTCAGACCGAATGAGTGAGATGAGCATCAGGTTGTATTAGTGGATGCTGCTTTCCTCCACACATCTCTATAAACGGGGTTGCAGACTTTATACGGCTCAATGTTGATCTGAGATCTGTATTCTGATGAGACACAACAGCAGAAACGACCTCACAGAGATCTCATCAATCGGCTTTTGGCAAAATTCCAAGAATCGGCGAGTTGCGCAAGAGTAACCTGTTAATTGCGTACGGTAAACATTTAAAATCTCTTGCGCCCCACCTGTAATAAACACCGTCCGAGTTTGATAACTACTGACTTAAAGGAAAATGGTGTTCATTTATTTTAATGACGACCACAATGTGTGCAGGCTCTGTCACTGCAGTGTCAGAAACATCATTTATGAGCTCCGCAGGCTGTTGGTCTTGACCTGCAAATACATGAACTGCTGGGCTTTAAAAGTGCGCTGATAGCTTAAAATAGTGATGGCAGGGTAGGACATGTACATATATTTTAGGGGCAATGTTTTCCCCCACCGACTGAAATCCAGGGGCATTTAAAAAAAATTGGGAGCACTTTTTGAAACTTGTGAAATAACATTTAACCTTTGTTCAAAATAATAAATATACTTATTTAGGCCTACAGTATATGAGCAATTGTCATCAAATGTCAACAAGAAGACTATTAGGCAGTAGTCTACAGATTCAAAGTGTTTTCTTAGATTTTTTTTTAAACAAAAAACAAACAGAAAACATAATTCAGACAATCATATTCAATTGTATTCTCATTTCTTTGTGGTAATTTATTGTTATTACATTTTTTCAACTGTTAACAATTATAACTTTTCTTTCTTTTTTTTATAATTTTTTTGTTACCTTAATCACGTTGTACCTACTAGGGTGGGAATCACCAGAGGTCCACGATTCTATTTTATACTGCGATATATTGAGTATTGAGATTTATTCCCTTTTTTCCATCGCAAATTGTCCCCAAAGGAAAACTTCGTCAACATATTGCATCTCAGAAGATCACGTTTCATCTCACTGCAATCATTGTTATCTTGTTATCTTGTTGTCTGCCTGTGAAATACATCACTAGTAGTTTTGATGAGTGTTGTATGAATACGATTTTGTATTAACAACCACACAATAAATGTGTTTAGATCAAACATGAGACTAATAGTCAATAATCCAGCGTTAAGTATTCCAACTACACATAAAATACGAATTTTCTACAACACGTGGTGTTTGCTGTCAGATCTAAGAGCCAATCAGCTCTCTGATGTGGCGACAGCCAGGCGTTTCCCATCATGCATTGGGCCACGCAGTCGGGGGAGAGCCACTGCAGCGCCTGCCTCTGAAATCGACGGTCGGCTTAGTCTCGTGAGAGTATCGTTGACCACGTGTGCATGACGTCAGAGCAAGTCGGGAGCAAGTCGGACACAAATCTAACCGGCATGCATTGCGCGCCGATCGCCGCCGATCGATTCTGCGCAGAACTGGCTCATCTCGAACGAACCTACTGTCGTCATTGAGCTGGATGCGGCGTAGAGGGGGCGGGGCTTATCTCTGTGCAGGTTTCATTCTCTTTCTGCTTTATATTGTTGTGGAAATCCCAAAAACATGGGAACATCAAACACCCTCGTGTCTGGTTTATAATATTATCCGTAGCACTCAGCTCGCTGGATTTCACTCAAGGAAGTGCGTCTGAATGACGGCGCTTCATTCATTAAATTATCATAATTATTAGAAGAAATTGTGAGATCATTGTTTGCCCCTCTCCTAGTGATATCAGGGGCAAAATTATATTTAGGGGCAGTTTTGCCCTCGTGTGTTTCCGACTCTGAGTGATTAAAGCTTAAAGCAGCAAATCCCATTGTGAAAAGCACCGACAATACCGATCAATAACATACGGCCGTTTACTTTGTTGAATAAAAGAACGAGGAGTAGACCTGTTCTACAGAAGAGAAGCTTCAAGAACTCCTGTTACCCGGCGCTCTAGAACGACATTCAGTACACAAAGTACTTTAGTCCATCCCAGAGGTACATGAAGTACTTTAGTCCATCCCAGAGGTACATGAAGTACTTTAGTCCATCCCAGAGGTACATGAAGTACTTTAGTCCATCCCAGAGGTACATGAAGTACTTTAGTCCATCCCAGAGGTACATGAAGTACTTTAGTACATCCCAGAGGTACATGAAGTACTTTAGTCCATCCCAGAGGTACATGAAGTACTTTAGTACATCCCAGAGGTACATGAAGTACTTTAGTACATCCCAGAGGTACATGAAGTACTTTAGTCCATCCCAGAGGTACATGAAGTACTTTAGTCCATCCCAGAGGTACATGAAGTACTTTAGTCCATCCCAGAGGTACATGAAGTACTTTAGTCCATCCCAGAGGTACATGAAGTACTTTAGTACTTTAGTACATCCCAGAGGTACATGAAGTACTTTAGTACATCCCAGAGGTACATGAAGTACTTTAGTCCATCCCAGAGGTACATGAAGTACTTTAGTACTTTAGTACATCCCCAGAGGTACATGCAGTACTTTAGTACTTTAGTACATCCCCAGAGGTACATGCAGTACTTTAGTACTTTAGTACATCCCCAGAGGTACTTGCAGTACTTTAGTACTTTAGTACATCCCCAGAGGTACATGCAGTACTTTAGTACATCCCCAGAGGTACATGCAGTACTTTAGTACATCCCTAGATGTACTTGCAGTACTTTAGTACATCCCAGAGGTACATGCAGTACTTTAGTACATCCCTAGATGTACTTGCAGTACTTTAGTACTTTAGTACATCCCTAGATGTACTTGCAGTACTTTAGTACATCCCCAGAGGTACATGCAGTACTTTAGTACATCCCTAGATGTACATGCAGTACTTTAGTACATCCCCAGAGGTACATGCAGTACTTTAGTACATCCCTAGATGTACTAAAGTACTTTAGTACATCCCTAGATGTACTTGCAGTACTTTAGTACATCCCCAGAGGTACATGCAGGTAAATGCACTGAAAGCAATTTTTTTTAATTTATATTTTGATATCTTGCCGTTTTAGTATATCTTATTCATGCTTATATTTCAGTACATTATGTGTACATTTCTTGCGAATTTTTGCATATATTATTTGTAAAAAAAGACAATATGTTACTGTTTCAACACAAACTAACATTTAACCAACAAACAACACAGAACAATAAATGATAGTTGAAACTCTTCTTGTCATTCAGAGCAGTGGAGGTAACCCTGCATATGGTTCCCCGTACATACGTTCTCCTGGTTCTGCAGAACAGAACATGATCCCACCCCCTCTTTTGATCTCTGTTGGGCAGCATTGTGTAACGTTAAGGTACTTGTAGTATTGTGTAACGTTAAGGTACTTGTAGTATTGTGTAACGCTAAGGTACTTGTAGTATTGTGTAACGTTAAGGTACTTGTAGTATTGTGTAACGTTAAGGTACTTGTAGTATTGTGTAACGTTAAGGTACTTGTAGTATTGTGTAACGTTAAGGTACTTGTAGTATTGTGTAACGTTAAGGTACTTGTAGTATTGTGTAACGTTAAGGTACTTGTAGTATTGTGTAACGTTAAGGTACTTGTAGTATTGTGTAACGTTAAGGTACTTGTAGTATTGTGTAACGTTAAGGTACTTGTAGTATTGTGTAACGTTAAGGTACTTGTAGTATTGTGTAACGTTAAGGTACTTGTAGTATTGTGTAACATTAAGGTACTTGTAGTATTGTGTAACATTGAGGTACTTGTAGTATTGTGTAACGTTAAGGTACTTGTAGTATTGTGTAACATTAAGCTACTTGTAGTATTGTGTCACGTTAAGGTACTTGTAGTATTGTGTAACATTAAGGTACTTGTAGTATTGTGGAACATTAAGGTACTTGTAGTATTGTGTAACATTAAGGTACTTGTAGTATTGTGTAACGTTAAGCTACTTGTAGTATTGTGTAACGTTAAGGTACTTGTAGTATTGTGTAACGTTAAGCTACTTGTAGTATTGTGTAACATTAAGGTACTTGTAGTATTGTGTAACGTTAAGCTACTTGTAGTATTGTGTAACGTTAAGGTACTTGTAGTATTGTGTAACGTTAAGCTACTTGTAGTATTGTGTAACATTAAGGTACTTGTAGTATTGTGTAACGTTAAGGTACTTGTAGTATTGTGTAACGTTAAGGTACTTGTAGTATTGTGTAACGTTAAGGTACTTGTAGTATTGTGTAACGTTAAGGTACTTGTAGTATTGTGTAACGTTAAGGTACTTGTAGTATTGTGTAACGTTAAGGTACTTGTAGTATTGTGTAACATTAAGGTACTTGTAGTATTGTGTAACATTAAGGTACTTGTAGTATTGTGTAACGTTAAGGTACTTGTAGTATTGTGTAACATTAAGCTACTTGTAGTATTGTGTCACGTTAAGGTACTTGTAGTATTGTGTAACATTAAGGTACTTGTAGTATTGTGTAACATTAAGGTACTTGTAGTATTGTGTAACATTAAGGTACTTGTAGTATTGTGTAACGTTAAGCTACTTGTAGTATTGTGTAACGTTAAGGTACTTGTAGTATTGTGTAACGTTAAGCTACTTGTAGTATTGTGTAACATTAAGGTACTTGTAGTATTGTGTAACGTTAAGCTACTTGTAGTATTGTGTAACGTTAAGGTACTTGTAGTATTGTGTAACGTTAAGCTACTTGTAGTATTGTGTAACATTAAGGTACTTGTAGTATTGTGTAACGTTAAGGTACTTGTAGTATTGTGTAACATTAAGGTACTTGTAGTATTGTGTAACGTTAAGGTACTTGTAGTATTGTGTAACGTTAAGGTACTTGTAGTATTGTGTAACATTAAGGTACTTGTAGTATTGTGTAACATTAAGGTACTTGTAGTATTGTGTAACATTAAGGTACTTGTAGTATTGTGTAACGTTAAGGTACTTGTAGTATTGTGTAACATTAAGGTACTTGTAGTATTGTGTAACGTTAAGGTACTTGTAGTATTGTGTAACATTAAGCTACTTGTAGTATTGTGTAACGTTAAGGTACTTGTAGTATTGTGTAACATTAAGGTACTTGTAGTATTGTGTAACATTAAGCTACTTGTAGTATTGTGTAACATTAAGGTACTTGTAGTATTGTGTAACGTTAAGGTACTTGTAGTATTGTGTAACGTTAAGGTACTTGTAGTATTGTGTAACGTTAAGGTACTTGTAGTATTGTGTAACATAAAGGTACTTGTAGTATTGTGTAACGTTAAGGTACTTGTAGTATTGTGTAACATTAAGCTACTTGTAGTATTGTGTAACATTAAGCTACTTGTAGTATTGTGTAACATTAAGGTACTTGTAGTATTGTGTAACATTAAGCTACTTGTAGTATTGTGTAACATTAAGGTACTTGTAGTATTGTGTAACATTAAGCTACTTGTAGTATTGTGTAACATTAAGGTACTTGTAGTATTGTGTAACGTTAAGGTACTTGTAGTATTGTGTAACATTAAGGTACTTGTAGTATTGTGTAACGTTAAGCTACTTGTAGTATTGTGTAACGTTAAGGTACTTGTAGTATTGTGTAACATTAAGCTACTTGTAGTATTGTGTAACGTTAAGCTACTTGTAGTATTGTGTAACGTTAAGGTACTTGTAGTATTGTGTAACGTTAAGGTACTTGTAGTATTGTGTAACATTAAGGTACTTGTAGTATTGTGTAACATTGAGGTACTTGTAGTATTGTGTAACGTTAAGGTACTTGTAGTATTGTGCAACATTAAGCTACTTGTAGTATTGTGTCACGTTAAGGTACTTGTAGTATTGTGTAACATTAAGGTACTTGTAGTATTGTGGAACATTAAGGTACTTGTAGTATTGTGTAACATTAAGGTACTTGTAGTATTGTGTAACGTTAAGCTACTTGTAGTATTGTGTAACGTTAAGGTACTTGTAGTATTGTGTAACGTTAAGCTACTTGTAGTATTGTGTAACATTAAGGTACTTGTAGTATTGTGTAACGTTAAGCTACTTGTAGTATTGTGTAACGTTAAGGTACTTGTAGTATTGTGTAACGTTAAGCTACTTGTAGTATTGTGTAACATTAAGGTACTTGTAGTATTGTGTAACGTTAAGGTACTTGTAGTATTGTGTAACGTTAAGGTACTTGTAGTATTGTGTAACGTTAAGGTACTTGTAGTATTGTGTAACGTTAAGGTACTTGTAGTATTGTGTAACGTTAAGGTACTTGTAGTATTGTGTAACGTTAAGGTACTTGTAGTATTGTGTAACGTTAAGGTACTTGTAGTATTGTGTAACATTAAGGTACTTGTAGTATTGTGTAACATTAAGGTACTTGTAGTATTGTGTAACGTTAAGGTACTTGTAGTATTGTGTAACATTAAGCTACTTGTAGTATTGTGTCACGTTAAGGTACTTGTAGTATTGTGTAACATTAAGGTACTTGTAGTATTGTGTAACATTAAGGTACTTGTAGTATTGTGTAACATTAAGGTACTTGTAGTATTGTGTAACGTTAAGCTACTTGTAGTATTGTGTAACGTTAAGGTACTTGTAGTATTGTGTAACGTTAAGCTACTTGTAGTATTGTGTAACATTAAGGTACTTGTAGTATTGTGTAACGTTAAGCTACTTGTAGTATTGTGTAACGTTAAGGTACTTGTAGTATTGTGTAACGTTAAGCTACTTGTAGTATTGTGTAACATTAAGGTACTTGTAGTATTGTGTAACGTTAAGGTACTTGTAGTATTGTGTAACATTAAGGTACTTGTAGTATTGTGTAACGTTAAGGTACTTGTAGTATTGTGTAACGTTAAGGTACTTGTAGTATTGTGTAACATTAAGGTACTTGTAGTATTGTGTAACATTAAGGTACTTGTAGTATTGTGTAACATTAAGGTACTTGTAGTATTGTGTAACATTAAGGTACTTGTAGTATTGTGTAACGTTAAGGTACTTGTAGTATTGTGTAACATTAAGGTACTTGTAGTATTGTGTAACGTTAAGGTACTTGTAGTATTGTGTAACATTAAGCTACTTGTAGTATTGTGTAACGTTAAGGTACTTGTAGTATTGTGTAACATTAAGGTACTTGTAGTATTGTGTAACATTAAGCTACTTGTAGTATTGTGTAACATTAAGGTACTTGTAGTATTGTGTAACGTTAAGGTACTTGTAGTATTGTGTAACGTTAAGGTACTTGTAGTATTGTGTAACGTTAAGGTACTTGTAGTATTGTGTAACATAAAGGTACTTGTAGTATTGTGTAACGTTAAGGTACTTGTAGTATTGTGTAACATTAAGCTACTTGTAGTATTGTGTAACATTAAGCTACTTGTAGTATTGTGTAACATTAAGGTACTTGTAGTATTGTGTAACATTAAGCTACTTGTAGTATTGTGTAACATTAAGGTACTTGTAGTATTGTGTAACATTAAGCTACTTGTAGTATTGTGTAACATTAAGGTACTTGTAGTATTGTGTAACGTTAAGGTACTTGTAGTATTGTGTAACATTAAGGTACTTGTAGTATTGTGTAACGTTAAGCTACTTGTAGTATTGTGTAACGTTAAGGTACTTGTAGTATTGTGTAACATTAAGCTACTTGTAGTATTGTGTAACGTTAAGCTACTTGTAGTATTGTGTAACGTTAAGGTACTTGTAGTATTGTGTAACGTTAAGGTACTTGTAGTATTGTGTAACATTAAGCTACTTGTAGTATTGTGTAACATTAAGGTACTTGTAGTATGGTGTAACGTTAAGGTACTTGTAGTATTGTGTAACATTAAGCTACTTGTAGTATTGTGTAATGTTAAGCTACTTGTAGTATTGTGTCACGTTAAGGTACTTGTAGTATTGTGTAACATTAAGCTACTTGTAGTATTGTGTAACGTTAAGCTACTTGTAGTATTGTGTAACGTTAAGGTACTTGTAGTATTGTGTAACATTAAGCTACTTGTAGTATTGTGTAACGTTAAGGTACTTGTAGTATTGTGTAACATTAAGCTACTTGTAGTATTGTGTAACGTTAGGGTACTTGTAGTATTGTGTAACATTAAGGTACTTGTAGTATTGTGTAACGTTAAGGTACTTGTAGTATTGTGTAACATTAAGGTACTTGTAGTATTGTGTAACGTTAAGGTACTTGTAGTATTGTGTAACATTAAGCTACTTGTAGTATTGTGTAACATTAAGCTACTTGTAGTATTGTGTAACATTAAGGTACTTGTAGTATTGTGTAACGTTAAGGTACTTGTAGTATTGTGTAACGTTAAGGTACTTGTAGTATTGTGTAACGTTAAGCTACTTGTAGTATTGTGTAACATTAAGGTACTTGTAGTATTGTGTAACGTTAAGGTACTTGTAGTATTGTGTAACATTAAGCTACTTGTAGTATTGTGTAACATTAAGCTACTTGTAGTATTGTGTAACATTAAGGTACTTGTAGTATTGTGTAACGTTAAGGTACTTGTAGTATTGTGTAACGTTAAGGTACTTGTAGTATTGTGTAACATTAAGGTACTTGTAGTATTGTGTAACATTAAGCTACTTGTAGTATTGTGCAACATAAAGGTACTTGTAGTATTGTGTAACGTTAAGGTACTTGTAGTATTGTGTAACATTAAGCTACTTGTAGTATTGTGTAACATTAAGCTACTTGTAGTATTGTGTAACATTAAGCTACTTGTAGTATTGTGTAACATTAAGCTACTTGTAGTATTGTGTAACATTAAGGTACTTGCAGTATTGTGTAACGTTAAGGTACTTGTAGTATTGTGTAACATTAAGGTACTTGTAGTATTGTGTAACATTAAGCTACTTGTAGTATTGTGTAACATTAAGGTACTTGTAGTATTGTGTAACATTAAGCTACTTGTAGTATTGTGTAACATTAAGGTACTTGTAGTATTGTGTAACATTAAGCTACTTGTAGTATTGTGTAACATTAAGGTACTTGTAGTATTGTGTAACGTTAAGCTACTTGTAGTATTGTGTAACATTAAGGTACTTGCAGTATTGTGTAACATAAAGGTACTTGTAGTATTGTGTAACATTAAGCTACTTGCAGTATTGTGTAACATTAAGCTACTTGTAGTATTGTGTAACGTTAAGGTACTTGTAGTATTGTGTAACATTAAGGTACTTGTAGTATTGTGTAACGTTAAGGTACTTGTAGTATTGTGTAACATTAAGCTACTTGTAGTATTGTGTAACATTAAGCTACTTGTAGTATTGTGTAACATTAAGGTACTTGCAGTATTGTGTAACATTAAGGTACTTGTAGTATTGTGTAACATTAAGCTACTTGCAGTATTGTGTAACATTAAGCTACTTGTAGTATTGTGTAACATTAAGCTACTTGTAGTATTGTGTAACATTAAGGTACTTGTAGTATTGTGTAACATTAAGGTACTTGTAGTATTGTCTAACATTAAGCTACTTGTAGTATTGTGTAACATTAAGGTACTTGTAGTATTGTGTAACATTAAGCTACTTGTAGTATTGTGTAACATTAAGCTACTTGTAGTATTGTGTAACATTAAGGTACTTGCAGTATTGTGTAACATTAAGCTACTTGCAGTATTGTGTAACATTAAGCTACTTGTAGTATTGTGTAACATTAAGCTACTTGTAGTATTGTGTAACATTAAGGTACTTGCAGTATTGTGTAACATTAAGGTACTTGTAGTATTGTGTAACGTTAAGGTACTTGTAGTATTGTGTAACATTAAGCTACTTGTAGTATTGTGTAACATTAAGCTACTTGTAGTATTGTGTAACATTAAGGTACTTGCAGTATTGTGTAACATTAAGGTACTTGTAGTATTGTGTAACATTAAGCTACTTGCAGTATTGTGTAACATTAAGCTACTTGTAGTATTGTGTAACATTAAGCTACTTGTAGTATTGTGTAACATTAAGGTACTTGTAGTATTGTGTAACATTAAGGTACTTGTAGTATTGTCTAACATTAAGCTACTTGTAGTATTGTGTAACATTAAGGTACTTGTAGTATTGTGTAACATTAAGCTACTTGTAGTATTGTGTAACATTAAGCTACTTGTAGTATTGTGTAACATTAAGGTACTTGCAGTATTGTGTAACATTAAGCTACTTGCAGTATTGTGTAACATTAAGCTACTTGTAGTATTGTGTAACATTAAGCTACTTGTAGTATTGTGTAACATTAAGGTACTTGCAGTATTGTGTAACATTAAGCTACTTGCAGTATTGTGTAACATTAAGCTACTTGTAGTATTGTGTAACATTAAGGTACTTGTAGTATTGTGTAACATTAAGGTACATGTAGTATTGTGTAACGTTAAGGTACTTGTAGTATTGTGTAACGTTAAGGTACTTGTAGTATTGTGTAACGTTAAGCTACTTGTAGTATTGTGTAACTGGTGCAGATCTGGTGACAGTTTCAAGGCCCCATGTCTTTGTTCTTGTGTGTGTGCTCCATGTGTGATCATGTCTCTGCTGGTTCACTGTTTCCAGATTCCCCCGTGACTCTTAACGACCAGCAGCTGCCTCTCAGGAGATCACCTGACCACGTGGCAGGAACACAGGTAGTTCTCATGACAGTGTCAATGTACCATGAACTCACTGTCACTACGGTCACTTTATATTCATACACAGACACGACATGTACAGTTTTACCTTTAAGATTCCTTCAGACCACACTTTCTCTGGATGAGAGAGAGAGAGAGAGAGAGAGAGAGAGAGAGAGAGAGAGAGAGAGAGAGAGAGAGAGAGAGAGAGAGAGAGAGAGAGAGAGAGAGAGAGAGAGAGAGAGAGAGAGAGAGAGAGAGATATCGAGAGAGAGAGAGAGAAAGATCGAGATTGAGATCAAAGGAGAGAGACAAGTGTCAGTGATCAAACCAACACAGCAATAAAAACAAAAAACTACGATCGGAGATTGAACCTTTGACCCCATTTGAGCGCCACTTCTACACACTGCTCTTCCTCTTCTTCTTCTTCTTCTTCTTCTTCTTCTTTGAAACGCTCCTGAAGGAACAACAGCCGGACTCCTGGGAACATGGCATCTCTTCTTGAGGTAAGAATACCAACATAATGTATTAGTCACAGAGTAAAAGCTTTCTTGAACGGTTCACGTTCGTGACACCTTAAGTTGTCTCCATCAGGTGACGTAGCGTTAGCTTAACCTCTCTGGTAAGGGCTTGAGCTAACTTTACGTTAGCTAGTGATTAGCTAGTGGTTTAGCTACATTTTAATTTGAGGCTTGGTTTTCTGCAGTTCTGTGTTGCTTTGGACGTCAAGAGTAAGTTAACTTAGCTATCTAAGAGTTGAGTGCGTTTACTTTTCTTCAACATCGTCGATGTCACGTAGGTTATAGGTTTCTGTGTTGAACGTTAGCTAACATTAGCTTACTTTACCAAAAGTTAGCTAAGGTAATGCTTAGCTATAGGTTAATTAGGCAGGTTGGTTAAGACACAGAGGGGTCACATGCTACAAACTTCATCTTATAAACAGGTTTTTATTGAAGTGACATTAACATATCTCTGTCTGGTCACCTGACTGTCGGGACGGCTGTCCACGTGACCGCTTATAAACGCAAACCGCTATGATAACAACACGTGACACGTGAGTGTGAATTTAGCCATTTCATTTTAATTTTCAACCTTTGCATTGGAAAGAGTAAAAGTTGATGCTTGACAGGATTTAGTTTTTTACCGAAGAGGATGTATGTCCCCCTCTTCATCGTTTTCTGTGGACAGAAATTGAAACGGTATGTAGTGAAAGTGGAAATCACTTTTTCGCTTTAACTTGTCATTGTGAAGTAAATGTTGATGACACAGTGTAAGGGCTGGAGAAAAATGACACCACGTTCTTTTTGTCTTTTCCAGCATCGTCTGCTGTTCACGTTAAAATGTGTCAGAAATATTTACCAGGTTACATGTGTCACACATCAGTCATGTGAATTAGTAGAGAGGGAACCTCCACACCACTGGTGGTACCGCTCCATAGAGGGATGTACAGACTACTAGCAGTGTTTTACATAATGAAGCACATTGCATTCATATGTGAATAACGTTGATTAATTCCTAATGGGTAGGCAGAGATCTTCCAATCTTTGACTCTCATAGGGCAAGTTTGTTGAAATATTCTGAGTGATTTATATTTAAGGAAAGACCTCTGCTGCCCTCTAGTGACCAAAGCTGAGAATATTGTTTAGTGGCCTGTTAGAAAAGCTTTTTCTTTTTCTATGAAGAAATAATGTTGCATGAGAGAAGCCTGTTCAGATATAAAAACAAATAAAATACAAAATAAAATACAGCACAAGCAGCTCTCTCACTAAATGACGTATGAATGACATCACAATGTCACACTTTCCTGGCTGTTCTGAACCACATTCCTTTTGCACAGCAGATATCTGAGACATCTCAGTAATGTGGAGAACATCTTGTTTAGTTCAAATCCCAAAGACTTATCACAACTGATCAAGATAGCCAAAGGATTCTCTGCTCAGAAGACCTTACAATTGATTTTGGAAGAGAGAGAAGCTTCTGATGATGATGATGATGATGATGTAGAGGAAGAGGTTTCAGAATGTGAGGATCTCATTTATGAAAAGTCAGAGTCTGACTGACTTTGACGAAGAGGATAAGATTGAGCATCAACTAGTTCCAAAACCAAGACGAGCCCCAATATGGATGTCAAACAATGTGGAGATGTAATGGTCTTCTTGCCCACATGGCTGCCAATGTGATGAGGATGCAACCAGAGACAACACGGGCAGCTATGTGCAGGACGTCAAGTCTTCTTTTGAGCTTTTCATCATAGATTCCATGCAATAAATTAGAAGGAAGGCATGTTTTTGGAGAGAAGTGGAAGGAGTTGGACCAAAACCATTCACATGCCTACTTTAGGGTTCTTATCCTTGCTGGAGATTTTAGGTCCAAAGGGGAATCCACAGAATCTCTGTGATGCAGAAATTGTCTGCTGAAGAATGTGAAACCCACCTTGGGATTTGTCCCAGTATGCTAGATGGCCAGTGGCCGGTGAGCTAGCTCCCGGAGAGACTAATGTCCCTCATCCGATATCGATAAGCCTTTGGTCTTTTATCTCATCTCGTATTTTGATCGTTAGGATTTTTGGAATTATTGTCTTTCTGAAAGTCTTTACGGCTTTAAGCCCTCGACGCTCTAAGTAGAACGTAGCCCTAACACCCAGTATGAATAGTTATTTACATCGTCTGTAATTTACTATTGTCTATTTTATACAGTCACATTTTAGAAACACTGCAAAGTCTTCACCCAGAGTTCTTACCTTAAGTTCCTCTGGACGCTTCGGTCGTCACCTCAGTATCACACTTGTTCAGGACAGGGGAAGAAGGTTAGACTGCTAAAGAACTAGAGTCTTTAGTTTGAGTTCCAGCTTACTGAAGGGCAAGGCTGTGGTTTTATTTCAGTTTCCTTTTTCTTTTTCTTTACAAGTCACCAACACTTTCAATTCAATGAAACAGTGCCTGATGCAAAAAGTTCAGGGATTTCCTACATAAGTAGTCCCCAAGTCCTGAAGGTAACGGAGCTTGTTAAGTCAAGCTTGATCCTCTGAAGGTAACGGAGCTTGTTTGGTCAAGTCTTCTAAGAAGGTGGCATATTTCCTGTCTAGTCTCAGCAAGCTAGAGAAATCCAAGTCTTCTGATAGCAGAAGTGTCTTTCAGCCTCTAAAGTTGAGGGCCTTTGCGATTGCAAATCTGATTTTTTTTCTCCTCTTTTGGTCAAGAACTTTATTAAGTCCAGTTAAAAAAAAAAACTGGCGGATTTCTTATCCAGGCGCAGATCTGGTGAAGTCTAACTTCCTCTCCTCTGCAGAGATTTTAAGCTTCTTATTTCTGAACCTCTTCCTGAAGTAGTCCTCCTTCTGTGGGTCAGTGAACCCTCTGACCTCTGTCACCAAGCCAACACAGTCAGGAGGGATCTGATTGGCTGCTGCAGGTCGTGTGGTTATCCAGAGGCGAGCAGAGGGAAGCAGTTTCCCCCTGATGAGGTTTGTCAGCAGCACATCCACTGAGGTGGACTCTGTGACATCAGTCAGGACCTCATTGTTGAGGAAGTCCAGAGGAAGTCGACACTCATCCAGACCGTCAAAGATGAACACAACCGGGAACTCTTCAAACCTGCAGATTCCTGCGTCTTTGGTTTCAGTGAAGAAGTGATGAACAAGTTCCACCAAGCTGAACTTCTTAAAAAAGAAATCCTCTTACTGCTCTGCAGACAGTCAGCCAGCTCCTCCTGCTTCATGCTCCTCAGGAAGTGCAGTGAGATCTTCTGAAATGCTTCTCTGCTCCTCTTCCTCTGCTCTTCATCCTCACCGTCCAACACCTCCTCATCCTCCCTCTGACTCTCTAAGCATTCTGGGTAATCTGAGCTCACAACCTTCTGGATCTTCTTCAGCTCGTCCTTCACAAAAGTGAGGATGTTCTCCTCCAGCAGCTGGAACAGAATATGATATGAATGACAAACTAAAACCATGGAAGCAAACATCAGATCCATGTTGGACAGACTGACAACCCACTGGTCTAAAGAGTGCAGCATGGAGATGGTTGTGAACAGAATAGATGTAAAAGTAGTTGTACATGTACAGACCATAAATATGGAGTCCAGGTGTGTTTGATGCTGCTGGGCAGACGGACCTCTGGGAACCTCTGAGCTCTCCTGGTCCTCTCTGTGGAGGAGTCATGAACAATCAGCTCACATTGTGTTTGCTCCACAGACTGTTTATTGTTCATGATATTAAAACACAAATACAACAATAAGTTAAACATGTTGTGTTCTGTCATGATTAATCATTTTATGAACCAGATGCTAAAGACTGGAGATGAAGGACGACCATCTGTGTGCCAGTTAGTCATCTGTTTCATCTGTTTTAAGAACTTACTCTGGGTCATAAGAACATTGTTCATCTTTGAAGGTAATCAGACCACCTTCAGACCGATCACTCCTCATGGACACACAGCTGAGTTCAGGAAACTTTTTTCTCTCTGCTGTGAACTGATAGAAACACTGAGAATTACCAAACATAAAGGATTTCTGAACATAAAAGATTTATTTTTCTGCTTCCACTGGTTTTACTGGACAGTGAATGTTATTTTATTATCATGAAAACCTGTCTTGAATGGCAACGACAATACAACTTATTTGTGGTTACTTTTGTGTTGCTTATTCAACCAACTAGTCATTACAATGAGACACAATGACTAAAACTGTTAGATTCACATTGAATGTAATGATGGAGGACAACCCTCCAACAGCAACTCTTTTAAGCTACGGACTCTTCATCAAACTACATTCTGCTTCCAGACCTCTGCAGGTAGTGTCAAACATCTACCACTAGTCTGCACAGCTTTATAACGTGTTCCCAGACCTCTGAATGTAAACCCAGAACCCCTGCAGCTCGTCCCCAGACCTCTGAATCTGTTGCATAGTCTTCTGAAACTACTCCCCAAACCACGACAGGTAGTGCCTGAAACTCTGGATCTATTACCCAGACCACTGTAGCTCGTCCCCAGAACTATGGAGCTGTTCTGAAGACTTTTGCAGCTCGTCCCAGTCATCTGTCTCAACAGTGGTGGCCGTCAGGGCCTGCTAAGCCTTCTCTGCTGGCCAAAACAGAATCACAACGTTTAAATTGTAAATCTTTTATAATTTTATAATTAAAAGTTATAACTATTTTATAGTTTAATTGTTTTTCACAAATACACTACTTGTATTCTAATTATTTTTTCCCTATTAGCTTATTTTCTCAGTGCACAGCTCCTGTGTTCCTCCGTTGCCTTCAGCCTTGTTGAGCTGCTGTAACAGCACTCATCCAATCACATTTCACCTCTGTTTCTCTATGGACTCGAGAGCTGATTAAACTATATGAGAAGGCCTTCTAGCATCTGTTTTGCCACAGGGCCGCGTGACCATTAGCGTGCACTGTGATTGGTCAGTGTGTCAGTACACACCCTGGAACTGAAGCGCACTGATAAACTGTACAACAGCGTCCAGAACTTTTTTTTAAGGAGAGCGGATGGACTTTGTCTTTAATGAACAGCATGTGCGGTGGCGTTGTGTTGATGTGTCTATGGAGTTGGAGTTACGGGTTGGGCTGGTCAGGGGGGTCAGTCAGGACGCACAAGGCGAGGTCGGAGGCTTCCGACCGAGAGGCTCTGTGTGTAACTCTGTTTCAGACTGGTCTGTGGAGGAATAAACTCACATTGTGTTTGCACCAGAGACTGTTTACAGTTAATGATTCAAACACCTACAGAGCAGTTAGTTAAACATATTGAGTTCTGTCATGATTGATCATCATGAAAACAACACTGTAAATGATGCACGACCAATTATGTGTTTCATAACTGAGAATCAGAACAGTTAGTCATCCGTTTCATCTGTTTTAAGAACTTACTCTGGGTCATAAGAACGGCGTCCATCTTTGAAGAAAATCAGAGCACCTTTAGACCGATCACTCCTCATGGACACACAGCTGGGTTCAGGAGACTTTTCTCTCTTCTGCTGTGAACTGATAGAAACACTGAGATTTCATCATCATCATCAACATCATCATCATCATCATCAACATCATCATCATTCGATCATGAACTATCAGCTCACATTGTCTCCGTCCTCACAGAGACCAAAAGGAAAGGAAGCGTTACAAAGAGCCACAGAAAACAAACTACGCGATCTGGAGCAACATGATAGGATCGTGATAAAAGACCTGAGGAGAAAGCCTTCTGACATCATCATCTTCATCATTATCATTCTCATCACTTTATTTTCATCATCAGTTTGAAATCCTCACCTTTGATCAACAGAGTGGCGTCCATCTTTAAAGACTATAGGATGAATCATAGACCGGTTGCTCTTCATGGACACACAGCTGGGTTCAGGTCCAGGTTCAGGTCCAGCTCCAGCTCCAGGTCCAGCTCCAGGTTCAGGTCCAGGTTCAGGTTCAGGTTCAGGTTCAGGTCCAGGACAGTCTGGTCTCTGATGGATCCTGGTCACACATGTAGAAGCAGAGTCAGTGAGTCAAAGACGTTGTGACATGAGAAGAGTCATGACAGGTAGAGATGGTCCTCTCACCTCTGAGCTCTGGTCTGGTCATGGTCCCCACACAGACTGGTTTTAGAGGGAGGGACTCCCTCCTCTCGGTCCTCACACTGACTCATAGCAGAGTCCACACCTTCACACCAACACCACCACCTGCTGGAGAGATCACACATTACTGCTCTTCATCATGACCGTCACCTTCACCTCAATACTAAATACACTCATGGGACAGTTTCACTTTATATTCGTGAATCGTTCTGTGTGCATTTGCACTATGGAGACTGATCTGACCCCATACAGCTCCTGTTTAACTCAGAAAAGTCTGAAGAGAAAAGTTCAATAGAAAAAGTGTCTCAGACAGTTGAGTTAAGAAAAGGTCGACTACAACCTGCTGATTAACGTGCACACTTTGAAAAAAATATTTATTAATCTTTTTAAATGGTAAAAAGTCTGGCAGCAGAAATTCCCATTAAATTAAAGTAAAATAAAATGTATTCTTATACAATTAAAAACAGATATTGGCTGTAAATACACATGTAAAACATGGAAGAGAAAATTGCATAATACTGCATATTAAGGTCACTAATTTAACTTTGGTGATTTCATATAATTATTCAATTGATCTCCAACATCTGTCTGTTAAAGTTGAGATTTCTGAATATTAAACAAACTTCACTTTAGCTTCTTTTAAACATGTCAAAAGACGTCATTTTAAATGTTCATCCTATAAGTTTACATGTTTTACAAGTTAAATATTGTTCATCAACTTCAACAAATGGAGCTGTGCTGTTTCTCCTCATGATCTCCTCCAGAGTCCAGAAGTCAGTAAAACACAGAACAGTAGGATGACATGTAACGTCCTCATAGGAAACACTGTGGTCACATGGTCACATGTGCAAGCTTTCATTGGACGGGATCGTTCACGTCACCATCTGATCAGTTAGTAAAAGGTCGACTACGACCTGGTGACCAATGAGAGGAAAAGTGAACACTAAAGAAAACACTAACACATTCAAACACTGTAGAAAATGGACTAAATGTCTTTAACCAGAAGGAGAAATGAACATGAAGCTTTGTGGACTTAAAGGACTGAAAGCAGCAGGTGAGAGCAAACAGAGTCTCTCAGGTGTGTTTCAGTGCAGGAACAAAGGCCCAGGTGAGCTCTCTGGTCTCTGCTGGGTCCTAGTGCTCACCCTTTACTGCCTTCCCCTCCACGTCAGTAAGAGTCCTGACAGACCCCAGATCAGACTGAACTCCTCTTCTTCATCACAGTGTCATCATTCAGAGCAACACTTCATCTGGACTTCAACATTCAAACTAACAGCAGCTTCTCTCTGTTTAAGCACACAGGCGGCCATCTTGTTTCCCAGCTGTTTGAAAGCAGCTTTAAAGAGTCACACGTTCACAACAATCAATAACGTCATTTCAACCAATCGCAGCTCCACTTACTGATGGTTTAGCCGTGGACTTCATCAGAGTGCAGCTCTCTTCTGTCCTCAGCAGGTCTGTGGAGAAAAGGAGCTTCGTGCTTCACTTCAACTTCAACTTGCATCAGACGAAGTGAAGTGACGCAGCTTCTTATCCTTCACCAGAGAGAGTTCCTCACGTCACTATCAGAGTATGCAGTCTGACTGGTTGACTGAGTCTCAGTCTGAGCTGCGTTCACACATGTTCACACATGTCATTGTGCACAGAAACCTCCTCACAGCTCCAACAAGAGTCTTTCAGGATCAAATCCAGCATCTGTGGACAAATCCAGACAACTTGTAAAGAGTGTCTTTGCCAACAGACTGGACTCTGTAGTGGAGACCAGATGTTCAGAGGATCCATGCTGCCCCTCTTTGTCACCTTGTGTTCTTGTACATGTAGACTAGTAGGGACCAGATGATCAAGCAGAAAGCTTTGCAGCAAATGTTGTGTAGAGTTGATCTTGAATAAATCCATTCACTAAGACAACAGAGTCTGACCTGACAGTGTTTTTATTCTTCACTCCACTTTGTTGGTCTGGTTGAACCTGTTGGGGCGGGACAACTTACCCACGTATGAGTCTTAGGCTGCGTTCCAGATCCTTTACTCTTTCTGTTTACTTTAGGACATACTGCAGCTTTATGCATTAATGAGGACATACCACTTCCTCATGACACGGCACCTTGAACTTTGACCTCTGGCTCATATATCTGCTGTGCAAAAGGATTGTGGTTCAGAACAGGAGAGCGTGACATTGTGATGTCATTCATACGTCATCTAGTGAGAGAGCTGCTTGTGCTGTATTTTATTTTGTATTTTATTTGTTTTTATATCTGAACAGGATTCTCTCATGCAACATTATCTGTTCATAGAACACAGGTTCATAACAGAGACACCCAATCATAGGAAGAAATAATGATATAATGATATATATATAGATATATATATATATATATATATATATATGTATACCAGAAGTACAATAGATGTCATGTGACGAGTCTGCAGACAGACAGGCGTTTATTCCTTGTGTGGTGTTCAGGTCTGTGGGAAGATTCATTATTGTTTCAGACTCTGTGTGTGTGTGTGTGTGTGTGTGTGTGTGTGTGTGTGTGTGTGTGTGTGTGTGTGTGTGTGTGTGTGTGTGTGTGTGTGTGTGTGTGTGTGTGTGTGTGTGTGTGTGATGAGGATCACAGCGTCAAGTCAGCAAATCACTCTCCTGTCCAAGTAAAGCTCAACATCGCCCCCTGCTGGATACAAGCCGGGATGTACAGCACACACATAGCCAGTTATCACGGCTTATGTATATTTGTACATATTTATGAGTTCTCTCTCATTGAGTCTCTTTCCATAAAGGTTCATGTCTGAATGAAGCTGTGAGCTCATGTAAAAGTCTCCTCTGTCTGAATGAGTGATGTCATCACTTTAACAAACACATGCAGACAGCAATGGTTCATATTGATGTTTAAATGCAGCAGAACACTGATGGGTCTGACCTCTAGCAGCTGGACCACATGAAACCTTCCTGCTGGCTTCATTCACACCTGTGGAGGTGAAGTCATGTCCTCTGTTCAAGCCCAACACAGTGTGGAGGGTTGATGTTCAGGGAGGAGGAGCTTCATGTTCTCCGCTTGGTTCCAGTGGGTCAGAGGAAGCAGGAAGAAGCTGAGGGTTAATCTTTAACATGATCATAAAGTCATGACACATGATCAGCTCTCTGGACTGAGTGCTGCAGGTTCACTGGTTCATCACAGTGGTGGAGTGGGACTCACACTGGTTCACCACAGTGGTGGAGTGGGACTCACACTGGTTCACCACAGTGTTTCATGACCAACGATCTTCAGATCTTCAAGTTCAACAGATTGTCTGTTAAGGTAAATATTTTATCTGAGTGTGACAGATGTCAACTAGCTTGATGTATAATGTATGTCTGGGTCTGGCTACATAGCCTATTGTATATACATGGTGATGGTTTTAATATCAAGCTAGCGATCAATGCTAACATGCTAATGACGCTAGCATGCTGTCTAAGATAGTGTTGAGCAAGTTAACTTACATTTTCTGGCACCAGTATTTTGTATTTTATTTTAATACATTTATTTGATGTATTTTTGCCATCTCTGGCTGCAGGTGAACCTGTCTGTCTCCATCAGGCTGCAGGTGAACCTGTCTGTCTCCATCAGGCTGCAGGTGAACCTGTCTGTCTCCATCAGGCTGCAGGTGAACCTGTCTGTCTCCATCAGGCTGCAGGTGAACCTGTCTGTCTCCATCAGGCTGCAGGTGAACCTGTCTGTCTCCATCAGGCTGCAGGTGAACCTGTCTGTCTCCATCAGGCTGCAGGTGAACCTGTCTGTCTCCATCAGGGCTGCAGGTGAACCTGTCTGTCTCCATCAGGCTGCAGGTGAACCTGTCTGTCTCCATCAGGCTGCAGGTGAACCTGTCTGTCTCCATCAGGCTGCAGGTGAACCTGTCTGTCTCCATCAGGCTGCAGGTGATCACCAACATGAACAGGTATCACTCAACACTTTTTTCCTTCAGCGTATTCACTCTGACTGACTTCATGTTGACTGTTTCTCTGCTCGTTCACTTGAACCTTGACTCTTAATAAACCTATAAATCTATAAAACACATTCAGTCGTTCGATTGAGTTCTGATACTGGACTAAAGTCTGGACTTTGGTACTTCAGGTGTTTTATGAAGCTCATATTTCATGTTTATTGAGGCCTCTGCTGGTCAAAGTGCTCTCAGAGATCAAATATCTACTCTGTTGATTAATAACTTCATCTATGAAGCAAGAATCAATGTATGCCACGTAGTCTGGGGACCAGCTCCACATATCTGGGGACCAGCTCCACATATCTGGGGACCAGCTCCACATATCTGGGGACCAGCTCCACATATCTGGGGACCAGCTCCACAAACTGTGTATCTGCATTGTGATATGGCATAATCCAGATTGTATAATGAAATACAATACAATGGTGATGGCATGATTTACAGGTGAATCATTACTTTATATACCTGCTGTATCATATTTGATAACTATGTTTTCAACAGGATTGTACTATGAAATAAGGAAGGGAACATGAAGTAATTCTAGGTTGCTTCAATACTGCAGCTACTGAGCTCCCCCTGGTGGTCAGTGAGGGTTACAGCTGGTCTCAGTGTTCCTGTCAGTCAACAGAGTTCATGTTCAGCTGAGGTTAATTAAGCCTAATTACTTTCTTTAACTGTTTTATTGTATAGCTTCCTTGGTGCAGTGTGAACCTTGTTGATTAAACGTCATCAGTTCAAATCCCTTCTGTCCAAGAAGATGCTACGTGTCGCATAAATACAGCTTCTTTAATCATATCTTCAGATCCTCAGCACTCACACACATTTTCAGGAAATCTTTGTCAAATATAACGTTTCTGTATTGATCCTTTTCTTGTTGATAGCTGATAGTTTTACCAACAGCTGCTCTGGCTGAAGATTAAAAACAGAATTCCCCTCCCTGCTGGTCATCTTCTCTGTTGTAGGACCCATCAGAGACCAAAGTCCACTGGACCTGAACCTGGACCTGAACCAGAACCTGAACCAGAACCTGGACCTGGACCCAGCTGTGTGTCCATGAGGAGTGATCGGTCTAAAGGTGCTCTGATTTACTTCAAAGATGGACGCCGTTCTTATGACCCAGAGTAAGTTCTTAAAACAGATGAAACAGATGAATAACTGTTCTGATTCTCAGTTATGAAACACATAATTGGTCGTGCATCATTCACAGTGTTGTTTTCATGATGATCAATCATGACAGAACTCAATATGTTTAACTAACTGCTCTGTAGGTGTTTGTATATGAATCATTAACTGTAAACAGTCTCTGGTGCAAACACAATGTGAGTTTATTCCTCCACAGACCAGGAGAGGTCAGAGTTTCAGAGGTTTGGAGACTACAAAGAGTTTCGGGACAACATGTTGTAGTTTGGGGATTAGTTTTTTGAAGACTATGGCACATATAATTGTATATATTTTGTGTTTATGAATACACAATTATATGTATACATATATATTTATAATCACTATATATATATATATGTATATATATTTATATATATATATAATCACTTATATACTTATACACTTATATATATATATTTATATATATATATATTTATATATATATATATATATATATATATATATATATATATATATTGTGATTAATATTTATATATATGGGTCAATGACATGACATGCATATTGTGTCCGAATCCATTATTTCCTTTAAATAATGTTTTATCAATTCATGACATACATAATTTAATTATATAAAACCTATTCAGTTTAAATATGTTTTCAGTTCATTCAATAATATATATTATGTTATGTGTCGGCACCTCAAACCCTGAACATGTCAGGCGGTGAAGCTGTCCCAGGAAATGATCAGACTATAAAAACTATAAAATAATGTATTTTCATCATAATACATTTAAAATAAACTACTATGGCATGATTTTGTTATTAAAACATTTAAAATAAAATAAATGTTTACAAACACCAATAGTTTTAAGCTGTTGAAATAATTAATAAACTTTTGTCCAGAAATGTTCATGTTCTCAAATGTCAGGTGACGCAATCGTAAAAATGGGACTTTTATTCTGAAGTGGAGTGCAGAGGAGTTAACAGGATGTTGCATCATCAAGAGACACCAACTGCCATCTGTGGCTGAGAGAAAAGATTTATAGATCTCTCTGAAATATTGATTTAAATATACTTTTAACTTCCAGGATGGTACACTTTTCATGTCAAGTCAAACAACAGATCTAAAACTAGAAACATTGTATTTTATCATAAAAGTCTTTATTGTATTTACAAAGTATATAATTGAAGTTGCTAGCAAGAACAAAAGCTAATGCTAGCTGCTACTATATGCCCGTTTAATTTGAAATTAGTTGCAAAACTCGGGCAACGCAACCAGATGTCAAATCGATCTCGTTCGTTAGAGCTGCACCTCGCCTGGAATCAGACGAGAGCAGCGGGAGGCGTTGACAATAAACTGCAATCAAGTCGGACAGTTTTAGGCTGACTTCAAAGTAGACACAGGAAGTCACAGAAAAAATGACTTCCTTTTAGATCCAATCTTTTGGCTACTTGTAGTTTACAGATCACGTAGATCCTAAATATAAGCGTCTCCCCGGCTCAGAGTCAAACTTCTACAAGATGTGACTCCAGTAGTTTTAGTTATTGTGTCTCATTGTAACGTCTAGTTGGTTTAATAAGAAAACAACAAGTCACAATAAAGAAGCTGTGTCTTCTTTACCATCAACTACAAGTTTTAATGAAAATAATATCAATTTTACTGTCCAAGAAAACCAGTGGAAGCAGACAAATTAATCTTGTATGTTCATAAATCCTTTTTGTTTGGTAATTCTCAGTGTTTCTATTAGTTCACAACAGAAGAGAGAAAAGTCTCCTGAACTCAGCTGTGTGTCCATGAAGAGTGATCGGTCTAAAGATGCTGTGATTACCTTCAAAGATGGACGCCGTTCTTATGACCTAGAGTAAGTTCTTAAAACAGTTCTTTAATATCATGAGCAATAAACAGTCTGTGGAGCAAACACAATGTGAGCTGATTGTTCATGACTCCTCCACAGAGAGGATCAGGAGAGCTCAGAGGTTCCCAGAGGTCCGTCTGCCCAGCAACATCAAACACACCTGGACTCCATATTTATGGTCTGTACATGTACAACTACTTTTACATCTATTCTGTTCACAACCATCTCCATGCTGCACTCTTTAGACCAGTGGGTTGTCAGTCTGTCCAACATGGATCTGATGTTTGCTTCCATGGTTTTAGTTTGTCATTCATATCATATTCTGTTCCAGCTGCTGGAGGAGAACATCCTCACTTTTGTGAAGGACGAGCTGAAGAAGATCCAGAAGGTTGTGAGCTCAGATTACCCAGAATGCTTAGCGAGTCAGAGAGAGGATGAGGAGGTGTTGGATGGTGAGGATGAAGAGCAGAGGAGGAGGAGCAGAGAAGCCTTTCAGAAGATCTCACTGCACTTCCTGAGGAGCATGAAGCAGGAGGAGCTGGCTGACTGTCTGCAGAGCAGTAAGAGGATTTCTCTAAAGATTTAACATGCTGGATAAATGGAACGTTTACTAATGTCTCAAGAGACCAGAATATATTCATAGACTCATTCTTTGAGGAAATGACATGTTGAAATCTATTCTTTGACTCATTGATGTTCTTTGTTGTGTGTTCATTCAGGACTTCTTGCTGCAGTTTGTCAGCGTGAACTCAAATGTAACCTGAAGAAGAAGTTCCAGTGTGTGTTTGAGGGGATCGCTAAAGCAGGAAACCCAACCCTTCTGAACCAGATCTACACAGAGCTCTACATCACAGAGGGAGGGACTGCAGAGATCAATGATGAACATGAGTTCAGACAGATTGAAACAGCATCCAGGAAACCACACAGACCAGAAACCACCATCAGACAAGAAGACCTCTTTAAAGCCTCACCTGGAGGAGAGGAACCAATCAGAACAGTGATGACAAAGGGAGTGGCTGGCATCGGGAAAACAGTCTTAACACAGAAGTTCACTCTGGACTGGGCTGAAGACAAAGCCAACCAGGACATCCAGTTCACGTTTCCATTCACGTTCAGAGAGCTGAATGTGCTGAAAGAGAAGAAGTTCAGCTTGGTGGAACTTGTTCATCACTTCTTCACTGAAACCAAAGAAGCAGGAATCTGCAGGTTTGAAGAGTTCCCGGTTGTGTTCATCTTTGACGGTCTGGATGAGTGTCGACTTCCTCTGGACTTCCACAACAATGAGGTCCTGACTGATGTCACAGAGTCCACCTCAGTGGATGTGCTGCTGACAAACCTCATCAGGGGGAAACTGCTTCCCTCTGCTCGCCTCTGGATAACCACACGACCTGCAGCAGCCAATCAGATCCCTCCTGACTGTGTTGTCTTGGTGACAGAGGTCAGAGGGTTCACTGACCCACAGAAGGAGGACTACTTCAGGAAGAGGTTCAGAAATAAGAAGCAGGCCAGCAGGATCATCCCCCACATCAAGACCTCACAAAGCCTCCACATCATGTGCCACATCCCAGTCTTCTGCTGGATCACTGCTACAGTTCTGGAGGACGTGTTGAAGACCACAAAGGGAGGACAGCTGCCCAAGACCCTGACTGAGATGTACATCCACTTCTTGGTGGTTCAGTCCAAAGTGAAGAAGGTCAAGTATGATGGAGGAGCTGAGACAGATCCACACTGGAGTCCAGAGAACAGGAAGATGACTAAGTCTCTGGGAAAACTGGCTTTTGATCAGCTGCAGAAAGGGAACCTGATCTTCTATGAATCCGACCTGACAAAGTGTGGCATCGATATCAGAGCAGCCACAGTGTACTCAGGAGTGTTCACACAGATCTTTAGAGAGGAGAGAGGACTGTACCAGGACAAGGTGTTCTGCTTCGTCCATCTGAGTGTTCAGGAGTTTCTGGCTGCTCTTCATGTCCATCTGACCTTCATCAACTCTGGTGTCAACCTGCTGGCAGAAAAACAACTAAAGTATAGGCCTAAACTATTGAAAGTGAAACCTAAACCAAGACATCTCTACCAGAGTGCTGTGGACAAGGCCTTACAGAGTCCTAATGGACACCTGGACTTGTTCCTCCGCTTCCTCCTGGGTCTTTCACTGGAGACCAATCAGACTCTCCTACGAGGTCTGCTGACACAGACAGGAAGTAGCTCACAGACCAATCAGAAAACAGTCCAGTACATCAAGAAGAAGATCAGTGAGGATGTGTCTCCAGAGAAAAGCATCAATCTGTTCCACTGTCTGAATGAACTGAATGATGGTTCTCTAGTGGAGGAGATCCAACAGTCCCTGAGTTCAGGACGTCTCTCCACAGATGAACTGTCTCCTGCTCAGTGGTCAGCTCTGGTCTTCATCTTACTGTCATCAGGAAAAGATCTGGAGGTGTTTGACCTGAAGAAATACTCTGCTTCAGAGGAGGCTCTTCTGAGGCTGCTGCCAGTGGTCAAAGCCTCCAACAAAGCTCTGTAAGTACAGAGAGAGTTAGATTCATAGATCATAACTTAAATACACTGCTATCTTTTACACTTATTGCTTACTTTTTCCTTCCTCCTTGTCTCTTCAGACTGAGTGACTGTAACCTCTCAGAGAGAAGCTGTGAAGCTCTGTCCTCAGTCCTCAGCTCCCAGTCCTCTAGTCTGAGAGAGCTGGACCTGAGTAACAACAACCTGCAGGATTCAGGAGTGAAGCTGCTGTCTGCTGGACTGGAGAGTCCTCACTGGAAACTGGAGACTCTCAGGTCAGGATTCATCAACAGGTTCAATCTCTTAAATCCTGATGTACATGCATGGATAAACTCGTATCCTCCTTCAGATTGTCTTAAGATGTGACGTGTGTTGTTTTGTGTGTTTGCAGGCTGTCAGGCTGTAACCTCACAGAGGAAGGATGTGCTTCTCTGGCCTCAGCTCTGAGCTCCAACCCCTCTCATCTGAGAGAGCTGGACCTGAGCTACAATCATCCAGGAGACTCAGGAGTGAAGCTGCTGTCTGATGGACTGGAGGATCCACACTGGAGACTGGAGACTCTCAGGTATGAAGAGGCTGCAGCCACAGACCATCAGTCTGATAGAGGAGGTAGAGCTGGAAACCTGTTCTCTGTCACACTGTCAGCCTGGTTAATACGACCCTGACACACCAAGCTGACCTCAAACTACCAGAGACTCATCTAACTGTTTGAATCCCACATCAGACGATCAATACAGACAGAAGTAGTCAGGGAACAGTAGTCAGGATGAAGCTGTTGTGTTTCTGGAGCGTTGTCTTGTTTCAACATCAGAAACTAGAACAGTGGTGTATCCTGACACGTTGACGGGCATCATGGTGGGTTGCAGCGGTGTATAAAGTACCCAAAAGCCATACTTGAGTCATTTTCCAGTAAGGTATCTTTACTTTTACTCAAGTGAAAGTCATCTATTAGAATACTACTTGAGTACAAGTCTTAAAGTATCTGATATTTACTGTACTTAAGCGTCAAAAGTATTTTTCAGATATTAAATGCACTTAAACCTCCTGTTACGTTTGTGTTTTAGGCACAGCAATGATGTTCCCGGGTCAATGTGACTTGAATCATCCAAAACTTATCAGAAACCAAACAATCCTAATAATTATAGTTTGTACCTCATCACCAACACCATTACTAACAATTCAATCAGTTTTTAGTGGAATTGAGTTATTCACCCCTCCATAGATCAGAGTTCAATTAGGCTAACTCACTCGTTTGAATGAAAAATACATGTTCAAACAATTCTTTTAGGTACATTGGAAAAACCTAGATATAAATTGCATTAGTCTACCATAACATGTATTTTGAAACTTTCTTGTTGTCATGGAGTGATGTAGATAAATAAAGATGAGACACCTCTGCTGTTCAGGGTCATATTGACCTGCTCACTCAAAATCAAGTTAAGTGAGTCATAATGATTTATATTGAAAGTAAACTTTATTTATGTTTATTTCTAGTGTTAAGAAATCTGAATTGACCTCAAGACGGTCTTCATCTTCAGACACGTCCTCCTCTATTTCACTGTGGTGATCAAGGATGTGCTCCAGGGCCTCATCCTTTTATTCCTGTTGCTCATGTTGCCCTACAGGAAGCTGCTGAGTTGTATGTATCTGCAGAGTAAAGTTGGTAGAACTCCTCAGCAACACTTTGTATGTTTCACCTCCCCTGATAAGCGTGGGCGGAGCTTTCCCGTCAAAATAGTATCTGTGTTTCTCACACAGGTAGGTAAATGGTCCCGTACAGCGCTTTTCTAGTCTTCCGACCACTCAAAGCGCTTTGACACTACATGACATCATTCACCCACTGATGATAGGAGCACCATCAGATTGTCAACCATTCATACACGGGAGCAATTTAGGATTAAGTGTCTTGCTCAAGGACACATCAACATGGGCTGGTGGAGCCGGGGATCGAACCACCGATCCTCTGATTGAAAGCCGACCCTGCTCACCACTGAGCCACAGTCGCCTCCACGACTAGGTAGTGAGAAAGAGAGTGTGCGTCTGAGATTCTGATGAAATAGGGTGTGTGTCACTCTGTCAGTCTATTATAAATCCTATAGTACCATATATACTAGAGACATGAAAGAAACCCTTACTTTAGTGTTCCTGGTCCAATGAGGTGTACTTAGGGGAAAGTGAGAAGATAAGCATTGTTTAGTCTGGAAGGTTTTTGTTCACTTGGGGGGATGGGCACATGAAGCAGGACAGAGATGGTTCCCATAACAAACGTGTGTGTGTGTGTGTGTGTGTGTGAGAGAGAGAGAGAGAGAGAGAGAGACTTTTGACTTTTACAAAACCTTCCTCCAAAAGTCGTTCCTATGACGACAAAAGAACTAAACCAAGAAGTAAACAATAAGGCTTCATATGAAACCATGAAGCCCGGCCTCCTCATGTCCGTCTGTCCCGCGCTGCTCAGCGTGTCGTCCAGCGCTGACGGTCTGCTCTGCTCTGCTCCAGAACCCCCTGGGACGTCCCACAGCAGGCAGGCGGCTCGGTACCGTGTAGGCCGGCCCTCCTCTCCTCTGCCGGTCTCTGCAGCGTCCTCCTCCTCCTCCTCCTCCTCCTCCTCCTCCTCCTCCTCCTCCTCCTCCCTCCGTCTCTTGGTCCTCCAGGTCCTCCGCCGGCTGGACTCCAGCTCTCCTCCTGGCCCCGCTCACTTCCTGGTCCCACAGATCCTCCTCATGACCTCACTCTCCTCTAGCAGCTCGTCGAGGATCCTCACTATGAGCTTCTTCACTCTGAAGCGCTCCAGCGTAGTGAAGCCTTCACTCCCTTGCTTGCGGAGGATATTCTTAGCAGATTCTCCCAACCCGTCCTTATCAGAGAAGTAGTCCTCTAGCTTTATCTTCCTCATTCCCTTCGTGTCTTTGAGAAACGTTCTAATCCGTTCCAGACCGTATTCCTTCATGCCCTCATCCTCGGAGCCAGAGGTGAGATGACTGTCAGAAAACTCACTGGACTCGCCCTCCTCTCTGTCTCCTCCGTCATCCCCGGGGTCCCCTGGTCCCTTCTTGGCCTGCGAGCTCCCAGCGCCGCCCACTCTTCCTCTTGAGCGGACGGGCTTTAAACCCTTCCTCCTCTTCCTCCAAGTCAGCCTCGTTTCCTTCCTCTACACTCACCACCTGCCTACTACTGGCCTTCACCTGTCCTCCAGCAGTCGCCTGCTTGTCCTGCCCATCACCCACCTCCTCCTGCTGGACCCCGTCCACTAGCAGGACCCCTGCTTATAGCCTCCACTTTGACTGCCGGGTCATCATCTCTGTAATATCAACCTGCAGGGGGGTTACAAATACATGATATTTGTTTTGTTTGTTTTTTATGTTGATTACACCAAGTAAGGAAAGCAGAAGCAGTTTCATACAGAAAAAGTATGGAAGTTCTGGATTAAAACCCAAGGCAGATTATCTTGAGATCACCAAAAAAGCTCTGAACCTGCTTCCACTTCAACATCCTGTCTTTGTGAAGCGGGTTTTAAGTTAAGGAGTAGACTGGACTAAAAGTTAAGGAGTAGACTGGACTAAAGGTTTAAGTTAAGGAGTAGACTGGACTAAAGGTTTAAGTTAAGGAGTAGACTGGACTAAAAGTTAAGGAGTAGACTGGACTAAAAGTTAAGGAGTAGACTGGACTAAAGGTTTAAGTTAAGGAGTAGACTGGACTAAAAGTTAAGGAGTAGACTGGACTAAAGGTTTAAGTTTAGGAGTAGACTGGACTAAAGGTTTAAGTTAAGGAGTAGACTGGACTAAAGGTTTAAGTTAAGGAGTAGACTGGACTAAAAGTTAAGGAGTAGACTGGACTAAAGGTTTAAGTTTAGGAGTAGACTGGACTAAAGGTTTAAGTTAAGGAGTAGACTGGACTAAAGGTTTAAGTTAAGGAGTAGACTGGACTAAAAGTTAAGGAGTAGACTGGACTAAAGGTTTAAGTTAAGGAGTAGACTGGACTAAAGGTTTAAGTTAAGGAGTAGACTGGACTAAACATTTTTTTAAACCTTACCTTAAAGATGTATGTTAAAGACCAGCCATTTATTAACTTTAAACAAGAGCAATCAGTGCTTTTGATGTTTTCCAGTTCAGTTGTTCTTCCTCAGTGAGAAAAGTCCAGTCTGTGTTGCTTGAACAAGAGCATGAAGTCTGGTTGAATGAGGTGGAGATGAAGGACAGCTGACAGGTATCAGAGAGAGGATCTGATCTGTTGACCTTCATCACTAGAATGTTTGTTCTCATGTAGGTAGATCCAAAGAGAACCAACATCTTCTGAGCATCTTTCCTCATGAGGAACGTTCTCCTCTTTGAGAGAAGAGTAAAGATCCAGAAGTGATCCTGACTTAAAGTGCTCTGCATAGTGGATCAGACGGCTTTGTGATATTAATGTTCAATCTGGACTTGGAGTCTGCAGCGAGGCTCCTGTGAGACTGACCGCCTGTGAGCGCTCTGTGAGGCGGAGCGGCTCGCGGCAGCACTCGCTGCTCGTTAGCACAGAAACTACAGAACAATACGCTTTCACTGCAGTCTCAAGTCCTCAAGTTGCAACAAGCCGTGGCTGAGGCTGCGTAAGCGAACATAAATAAATCGCCTTCAAAGTAAAAGCAGTGCCATTTGTATTGCATTCATGCCGTGCATCTTATTGATTTATTTTTCCTTTTTCATTGACCTCGCGCGGGCCGGACTGGGAGAGCCGTAAGATGCCCAGGTCTGAGAGGAATGCATAATATTGTGATTCTGCAGACCTGCTTGTGGAGTCTGTGTTCGCCGAGTCACTGTTCTGCCTGATAAACTCCATTTTTCAAATTAGTTTTTGCTCTCTGGACATAAGAGACCTGCTGTTTCTACCATACATTCTTTCAAAAACTCTCCTTCAGAGAAAGGCTTGCTGGCTTTTGCTCATTTGAATACTGGCAAAAAACTTGCCTTGGTGCTTGATTCTTGTGTAGCAGTTTGGCGGAGAAAAATATTTTGCTGACTTTAAATTGGCTGCCAACCTCTTAGCAGTAGCCGCCCGTTCTGTCGTTGACTGTTGGCTAGCATAGTTAGCATGCTTGGCGGAAAAGTGAAACTAATATTGTATTCTTTGAATACTGCAATGGTTTCTTGGCAAATAAGACATACTGCCTCTGATCGTACTTCGGTGAAAACATACTGAGCAGTCCACTCATTAAAGACTCTGCCCTCACTGTGGACTTGTCTCTTCTTGGGTCCACTCATTGTGACAGAAGGGATCACTGCAGGAGGCTGGCAGACAGAACCCTATATGTCACATGACATGAGCGCGCAGGGTGGAATGTGGTTAGTTATGTTAGTTATACTGAGGAAAAACACTCTGCATGCAGCTGTCAGTTCATTTTACAACTCTAAACCTGTTGGAGTACAAACCCTGTCTCCGGCGACAGAAAGTGATTCATATTACCGTAATGCTTCTAAAGTTAACGCTTTACGACATAATTAAAAAGGATTCTGACCGCTAAGAAGTGGAGCTTTTCAGTGTTTTGCGGTATATTACGGTAATATAAAATAAAAGTGTGGCCTTGTCTGTGGGATCAGTGGGGGAGGGGTGGGATGGACCAGCAGCACAGCAAGTGTTGTGTGTCGCTCTAGTCCAGCAGAACACGGCAGGCAGCGGTCCGCACGGCGCTACAGACTGCTGGAACGCCTCTCTGCTCCCGACTTGATTTTCCCAAAGCACGATGACCACAACAGACCAGCGTTGATGTTTCTTCATGCTTATTTACTGCACAGCCTCTTTTAGGCTTTTGGTGTGTTCTTCTGCAGCAGAGCCGTGTGCGCAGCAGAAGGCCTTACAGCGGTCTTTCTGCTGCAGAAGAACACACCAGAAGCCTCAAAGAGGCTGTGCAGTAAATAATCATGTTATAATAATTATAATACTCGGCGGGCCGGATTAAAATGGGCCGTAGTTTGCCCACCTCTGATTTAGCAGCTAAAGAGACAGATGTTTCCCTCAGGAGGTGGAGACCAAACACAGAGCTAAGAGAGAGAATAGTGGACTTCCATTCATCAGGCGACACAAACACAAAGAGTCCTGATGAGTCATCATGTTGATCTGCTGGAAGTAACAGAATATGAGCTGATGAATAATAAGTGGTCCATGTGAACATGAATAGCAAAGCTCTGTGATGAGAGTGATGTCATGTTCATGTGTTCATGCTGCTCTGACTCCTCCTCCTTTCAGGGTGGAGCCTGCTGGAGTCCGATGGGTCAGACCAGGTCTGAGGAAGTGTAAGTGTGCTTTGAGTTTGATTCATGAAAACATTCAACCATCTTCAGACTGTGACATCACTCATTCACATCTCTGATGTCATCAAAGTGTCACTAGATGAACAGATGATAGATTAATAACTGCAGCTGTATTGTGTCTTGTTCTCTCCATCAGATTCCTGTGAACTCAAACTCGACACAAACACAGTGAACAGGAAACTCAAACTGTCTGACAACAACAGGAAGGTGACACATGTGGAGGAGGATCAGTCATATCCTGATCATCCAGACAGGTTTGACTACTGGCTTCAGCTGCTGTGTAGAACTGGTCTGACTGGTCGCTGTTACTGGGAGGTCGAGTGGAGAGGAGGAGTTTATATATCAGTGAGTTACAGAGGAATCAGAAGGAGAGGAAACAGTGAAGACTGTTGGTTTGGAGAGAATGATCAGTCCTGGAGACTGGAGTGTTATGATGGTGGTTACTCTGTCTGTCACAATAAGACAGAAACATCCATCTCCACCTCCTCCTCTTCCTCCTCCTCCTCTTCCTCCTCCTCTGGTAGAGTTGCAGTGTATGTGGACTGTCCTGCTGGCTCTCTGTCCTTCTACAGAGTCTCCTCTGACACACTGATCCACCTCCACACCTTCAGCACCACATTCACTGAACCTCTTTATCCTGGGTTTGGGTTCAGGTTCAGGTTCTGGTCCTGGTCTGGTTCCTCAGTGTCTCTGTGTTCTCTGGAGGATTGAGAGTCTCCTCCTGGTAGAGAAACCTTCTCTCTGCTGTCCAGGTAGTTCAGCCTGTACAGGATCACACAGCTGATGTTAGTTAGCAGCAACCTGATCTCTCAGTGGTTGTAAACAGGTGCAGCAGGTGAGGGGTACCTGAGCTGGTCTGGACTCAGGGGGGTTGAGAGCTCTCTGGACTTGTGGTGTTGCAGATGGAGGTCTGAGAGCTGAGCGAGGTCCATGTAATGACCTGAAATGATCTGTTGTCTGAGAGAAGCTGTGGAACATGTTTTACTTTGTGTATAAAACTCAACTTTGTTGTCTTGAAACATTTGTTTGTGTGAAGAAAAACCTCCGAATGTCAAACGAGAGTCTTTCTGGATCAGATTCAGCTTCTGTGGAGAAATAATCACAACTTGTAAAGAGTTGTTTTGATTTGAACAAACTAAATTCATCATCTTTGATCGTCGAGGAACAAATGAACAAACTTTGATAAGTGACGTTGAGATCAAAATAAATCAAAGTTTTGGATGATTCTAGATCATAAACCACATAAACATCATGTCAAAGCTAAAATGTCCAAATCCATCACAACAGTGTATGCATGAAGGATTTGTTAAGTCCAGCTTCATTATTCACGTTGTATTGTTCACTTTGACTTCCATTCATCACTGACTGTGTGCTAGTTTGGGGAAACTCATAGAAACAAATCAAAAGAGACAAAAGAAGTTAGAACCAAACTACTGATCAAGAACCAACTCAATAAGTTAATATTGGTTTCTTACCCATTACTGAGCTCAGAGTCATTTGGAGTCTGTCATGATTTTACTTTTTATTCTTTGATTTTATTACTGATCATGTGTTCATTTAATGACGATAATGTTTCAGTCTGACGTCATCAGATCAAAGACTCAATAATCTGCATCTTTTCACTCAGAACTAAATAAATATTTAGTTTTCTGCTCAACTGTTTGTTCTTCTTTGTTTTTGAGTAAACTTTTAGTTTCCCTTCATTCTCCCTCCAGTGGTCAGAGTAAGTAACTGCAGCACTCATCAGAATCAGCTTTAACCCAGTTGTTCTACAGCTCATATAACTTGATATGATTACCAGACCATATTGTCCTTGATCTCTAAATAATCTGCAACTCCTTGCCTTTAAAAAATGTTTTACATTTTTTTTCATATATTTATTATTTATTTTTTGCATAAATATGATCAAAAGTCAAGAGTCTGATTACAAAAAATGACTCCTCGATTGCTCCCCGAGTTTTTTTAATCGTATTTTCGGTGCCTTCCCATCATGCCACAGAGTAATACTGCACCTATTTAGAAAGATTAAGACCTAAAGCATCCAAATCTGCAATAATAATCACAATAAACACAAGCAATTACATTTTTTCAAGCCTTTCCAGTCCAAAAAATCATGTTTTTCGGTTGAGAATGACCAACTTTGACCTGAATCTTGCTCACACCATGACCGTCAATCCTCCGTTGTTAGGGGTACTACATTAGTTAAATCGTGAAACATTATAATCGCTCAGTCATGTTGGGGAGCTTACGGAATTATGTAATTCTAAAAATGTAATGATCTTTTTAATTAAATGCAGTCCATCGTTTCTCTTCTCACAAAGGTTTACAGTACATTAGCCGTTTAAATGTATGTACGTTTGCACATACATGGAATTTGACTCTGGTTTCACTTTGCTCTTCGTACTTATACACACACACACAATATACAAACTCAAAGGGAACGAGAACGCACCCTTTTTTGATCATGTGCTTATATGATTAAACAAATCTAATGCCAACATCTCCATCTTGTGGACACAAGTGTGAATATTGTCTTGTCTTGTATTCGGGGGAAAGAAAAGACCAAAGACTATCTTGGTTGGAACATGTTTATTGTTGCAAAGAGGCTCATCTTACAGTAAGGTGCAGCAGCTTATGCCAATTTAAGCTTCTCCAGTGCAAGTGCAAAGTCAGCAAAACGCCAATCAAAGTGCTTAAGGATCAACAGCTGGTCTACTGGGAGTCCCTCAGGGGGGACAGACCGTTTGCTTTAAGTGCTTTTTCTAGCTTAGACACAAGGAATGACCGAAGTCTACAGATCTACTACTTGGAAGAACGTTGTTTTTTTAAACATCTCAGCACCACGTAGTTGAAACAAACACTGAAAGCAGGACAACACGCAGCAGTAAAGACTCCAGAGCCACGGCTCAGTACCTCTAAATGTTCAACGTCTCAACATCCACACAAACTAAATCAAACACATTTAAAACTATCAGTTTGGATATTACATGGTGACGTAATCTAAGCGCTGAAAATGGGAGTCGGGGTGGGGGCTCGAGATCTAAACGTGGTTTCTTTCCTCCGGATGCTCTTGCGGTGCATCGTGACGAGCAACCAGTCTTTGACGATGGAGCGGAAGCGGCCGATGGTGGGACGGAGTGGGATGACCGGCGTCCGGCCCCGGGAGGCCTTGGGGTCGGCGGAGCGGGCCGACATTCATTTGGTCCTCTGGGCCTTCTGGGCGGACTTGGTGACTTTGCCGGCGGTGGAGGACTTCTTCTCCACGGCCTTGATCACGCCGACGGCCACCGTCTGGCGCATGTCGCGCACCGCGAAGCGACCTGCGAGGTGGAGAGGAGGAAAGACGGTTCACCTGGGGCCACAACGCCGTTGATGAGGAGGACGGTGTGAAGGTAGATTTGTGTCTTTATTACGCAAACAAAAAAACATGTTTGAGAGCAAATTTGTGTGTAGAATTTCTGGCTAAGCTCTCAAAAAGAAACCTACGCTCTCAAAAAAAGAAACTATTCTCTCAAAAAGAAACCTACGCTCTCAAAAAAAGAAACTATTCTCTCAAAAAGAAACCTACGCTCTCAAAAAAAGAAACTATTCTCTCAAAAAGAAAACCCTACGCTCTCAAAAAACCTCAAAAGAAAACGTTGCTCTAAAAAAATAAACCTACGCTCTCAAAAAATAAAACTTCGCTCTCTAAACGAAAAGCTACGAGTAGAGTTTGGACGTAGGGGGCGGGGCATACGCTGCTGAATGAGGCAGGAGTTTCTATTGGTGGGTTCGACTGCTCTCTAAACATGTTTTTTGTTTGCGTAATAAAGACACAAATCCACCTTCATGAAGGTGAGCTCTACTCAAACTCACCAAGCGGCGGGTACTCGGAGAAGCTCTCCACGCACATGGGCTTGCCGGGGACCATGTCCACGATGGCGGCGTCTCCGGACTTGAGGGATTTAGGGTTGTCCTCCAGCTTCTTGCCGGAGCGCCGGTCGATCTTTTCCTTGAGCTCCGCGAACTTGCAGGCGATGTGGGCGGTGTGGCAGTCCAGCACCGGGGCGTAGCCGGCGCTGATCTGACCCGGGTGGTTGAGGATGATCACCTGCGAGGCAAAGAGGCAACAGGAGGTTACAGGTAGGGGCGGGTTGATTTTATCCAAGGATTTTATACCTGCGCGGTGAAGTTGGCGGCCTCCTGCGGCGGGTCGTTCTTGCTGTCTCCGGCCACGTTGCCGCGCCGGATGTCCTTGACCGACACGTTCTTGACGTTGAAGCCCACGTTGTCGCCGGGCACGGCCTCGGTCAGCGCCTCGTGGTGCATCTCCACGGACTTCACCTCCGTGGTCACGTTGACGGGGGCGAAGGTCACCACCATGCCGGGCTTCAGCACGCCGGTCTCCACGCGGCCCACCGGCACCGTGCCGATACCTGAGGGCGCAGGGAGCGGTCAGAGGGGGGAGGGGCCACCGTGTTTAAGCCCCGCCCCCCGTCACACTTCACTTCTCCCACCTCCTATCTTGTAGACGTCCTGCAGCGGCAGGCGCAGAGGCTTGTCAGTCGGGCGGCTCGGCGCCGTGATGGCGTCCAGCGCCTCCAGCAGCGTGGTGCCCGACGCGTTGCCCTCCTTCCTGTTGACCTTCCACCCCTTGAACCACGTCATCTGCAGACGGGGACAGAGCGCGTTATGCATGGCATGTGGTGTTATTATTTTCACGGTGGAAGAGAGAAATGAGATCTTAAGGTTACTGAAAAAAATCTCGGAATTTACAAAGTAAGTTTAAAAAAGTGGAATTCATAAGAAATAAAAAATTATTGTCGCCGTAATCCGTCTGTCGTCAGCAGTAGCTTACGGTTGGCTGATGTTAGATTTCTGATATTATAATTCACTTTTATTTGTACGGCACCTTTCAGAGGATGTTTAAGATTTATTAAACCTAAACTTTAGGCCTTATTTCATCTTGCTTTTGTTCAAACAGCTTCAATAACTAAATTAACATTTTGTTTAGTTTTTATGTTCCATCTTTTTAACCCTTTATGATTCAGTCCATCCAGCAGGGTTCTTACACTCATGGAAAACCTGGAAAAGTTATGAAATTTTAAAATGGTTATTTCCAGGCCTGGAAAAGTCCTTGAAAAAAAAGTTTAGTAAAAGTCATGTAAGTGTGTTATATTCATGTGTTCATGTCGTTCATTTACGCTGAGTTTGAAATAATGAATATGCTTTTAAAAGAAAAACTCAAAATATAAGCAGGCATACATACAGGCATCTATATAAATGTTTATTCTTTTAATAAAACTATTGTCTCATTCATTTGAGTCATTTAAGGTTTACTGTATGCTTTGTGTTCTCATTGTTAGTTTAAATACTACATTTATCTATTGATCTATCTATTGATTGATTTATTATTGATCGTCCACGAGGACGAGAAGAAGGCCTACGTGTTCGACTTCATCAGGAACATGCTGCCGCTCGACAAAGTGCTCATCTTCGTCGGCAAGAAGCTTATGTGAGTCTCAGTCGGTCTCTTGACGAGAACTAAAGGGGAGTGGCTTGTGCACACCAGCGTTTAACCGTGTGTGTGTGTGTGTGTGTGTGTGTGTCTTTATCCTGCAGTCACATGGTAGAAGGTCACCGCCAGTCATCAGTGCTTAATGTCGATGCTTTCACGTGCCAGGCGCTCGGGTGCTTCCGTTACCTTGGTGACCAGAGAGAACTGGAGGATGGCCCCGGAGCTCATCTCCATCCTGGAGCGAGCGGGACAGGTGAGCGTTACTTTTATTTATTTATTATGACGACGACACACTTCATGTTGACATGCAATGTGTGTGAGAATAGGACAGTGGTGTGTTTTAGGTTCTTGGTGTTTCTCTGACCAATAGGATGTTCTGTATTTATGAATAAACCACAGGAGGCTGTCGTGGGGTTTCACTTCTTACAAAGGTTTTGTCATCAAATTAAAAGATTGTCATAAGATTTAAGGTCGTCATCAAATTAAAAGATTTTGTCATAAAATGTTAAGATTGTCATAAAATGTTAAGATTTTGTCATAACATTTTAAGGTTTCGTCATAAAACTTTAAGGTTTTGTCATTTTTTTTTAAGGACATTTTGTTTACGCCATATTTTCAACCTGAAAGCTGATAATTGGTTTAATTGATTAGGAAGCAGGTTTTACTGCAACGTTTTGACATCAAAGTGCTTGTTGTCTCTGCAGGAGGTCCCAGAGGAGCTGGTGATGATGGCCGAGAGATACGAGAAGCACAAGAGGGAGAAGGACTTGTCTAATCCAAGAGGAGGAGGAGGAGGAGGAAGAGGAGGAGGAGGATGGGGGAGTGGAGGAGGAGGGAGGAGAGAAGGAGGAGGAAGAGGAAGAGATCGAAGCCAGAACTGGGGCTTCTGAGCGTGGCGTCCGTGTGAGTCCTCCTGAAACCCTGAAGACGTTCAGTCAGGAAACTCTTTCTCATTTCACCACTTTCTGTTTTTCCCTTCAAGAGAAACGTTCTTTCTTGAGGACGGCCAGCGTGGGTCGACTCTGAGGACTCCTGTCGCCCTGATGGTTGGTCATTAAAAATATATAATATGTAAAAATAATCTGTGTGGTTCTGTGCTTCATCCAGAATACATGTGTGACATTTAGGTGATGATCAGGGCTGTAGTGGAGGGTAAACGCACGTAAACGCCGTTTACGCACCTCTGGAATTTTGGAAATAGTGTTTACACCTCTAAATAGTGTTTACGCCTCTAAATAGCGTTTACACCTTTAAATAGTGTTTACACCTCTAAATAGCGTTTACACCTCTAAATAGTGTTTACACCTCTAAATAGTGTTTACACCTCTAAATAGTGTTTACGCCTCTAAATAGTGTTTACACCTCTAAATAGTGTTTACCCACCTCTACGTTCCATGCGCCTTGTATTCTTCCATTGGAATAATGCAAAATAAATTTGGTGTAATTTTAAAACACCTAAGACTGCATTTCATATTGTTGAACATATAAACGCTGTAGTCTGAATCATTTTCATCTGCGCTGTATTATGGTCTGTGACCCTCCAATCAGTGCCTTGCGGCTGCGGCGGCGACACCAATCAGGATCCAGGAAGTATGTAAACACATACACGTTGTGGATTAGCCTGCCTACCTGTTCGGAATGGATTAATTAGCCATGGAGTGTGTAATGAAGTGGAGCTTCTAATGAGGACCAAGACACGTCTGGTATGAACGGAATCACTCTACTGGTGAACTGCAGCTTTACAAACTGTTCAAGTGATTTAGAACGCGCTCTAGCACCCGACATGTATGTTTTCCACACGTAACATAACATTGTTAGCGTCTACAAATGCGTAACTCGTACTTTCTGCCTTCAAAATAGGAGGTCTGTATGATCACAAAATTCATAGTTTACCCACGTCTAATTTTACCACTACAGCACTGGTGATGATCGACGCATGAACTTCTGTATTTATCATCACATGAATGAAATGACATGAGGAAAAGATTAATAAAATAGTCAAATGATGAGCGGTCAGAAAGTAATTAATCTAAGTCTGATTTAATGATGATTGAGGACTAATCATAATGTTCTCATGTTTCTTCTCCTCAGGGTGAAGCAGGAGGATTTCTTTTGAATGTACATTCATTTTCGTGGATTGAAAGTTGTTTGTTTTTGTTTGATTATAAATGAGGCTGTTACTCCTCATGATGTTGAGCTCCTGTTTAAAAATAACTTGTAAAATAAATTCTCCTTTTTTAAAGAGACGTGACAACTGGTGTATTTCATTATTAACTTTAACAGGCTGTTCTCAGCAGGGGGGGGAACTGCTGACCCGGACTGAGGACATCGTCGGGCGGTGGAAAGAGCACTTTGAGGAACTCCTAAACCCGGCCAACATGTCCCCTGGAGAGGGGGCAGCGCCGGAAGGCTTTGGGGTGGTTTCACCCATATCCCTGGCAGAGGTCGCTAAGGTAGTCAAAAAGCTCCTTGGTGGCAAGGCGCCAGGGGTGGATGAGATCCGCCCTGAGATGCTGAAAGCGCTGGACATTGTTGAGCTGTCTTGGTTGACACGCCTTTGCAGTGTCGCATGGGGGTCGGGAACAGTGCCCATGGACTGGCAGACCGGGGTGGTGGTTCCCATCTTCAAGAAGGGGGACCGGAGAGTGTGCTCAAACTATCGTGGCATCACACTGCTCAGCCTCCCGGGAAAAGCTTATGCCAGGGTGCTGAAAGGAGGCTCCGACCGCTTGTCGAACCTCAGATTCAAGACGAGCAGTGCGGATTCCGTCCCGGTCGTGGAACAGTGGACCAGCTCTTTACCCTTGCAAGACTACTGGAGGGGTCCTGGGAGTTTGCCCAACCAGTCTACATGTGCTTTGTGGACTTGGAGAAGGCTTTTGACCGGGGCCCTCGGGGGTTTTTGTGGGGGGTGCTGCGGGAGTATGGGGTGCCGGACCCGTTGGTACGGGCCATCCGGTCTCTGTACGCCTGCAGTAGGAGCTGTGTTCGTATCCTCGGTAGTAAGTCAGACACGTTCCCGGTGGGTGTTGGCCTCCGCCAGGGCTGCCCTTCATCACCGGTCCTGTTCGTGACCTTCATGGACAGGATATCTAGGCGCAGCCAGGGGGCGGAGAGGATCCGGTTCGGGAGCCTCTGGATCGCCTCTCTGCTGTGGTCCTGTTTGCCTCCTCAGACTGTGACCTCCAGCATTCACTGGGGCGTTTTGCAGCCGCGTGTGAAGCAGCAGGGATGAGAGTTAGCGCCTCCAAATCTGAGGCCATGGTGCTCTGCCGGAAACCGGCGAATTGCTCCCTCCAGGTGGGGACAAACTGCCTACCCCAAGCGAAGGAGTTCAAGTATCTCGGGGTCTTGTTCACGAGTGAGGGTAAGGTGGAGCGGGAGATCGACAGACGGATCGGTGCGGCTGCAGCAGTAAAACAGGCGCTGTACCGGTCCGTCCTGGTGAAGAGGAGCTGAGCCGGAAGGCGAAGCTCTCCATTTACTGGTCGGTCTATGTTCCAACCCTCACCTATGGTCACGAACTCTGGGTCGTGACCAAAAGAACGAGATCTCGGATACAAGCGGCCGAAATGAGCTTCCTCCGCAGGGTGGCCGGGCTCAGCCTTAGAGATAGGGTAAGGAGCTCGGACATCAGGAGGAGCTTGGAGTCGAGTCGCTGCTCCTTCGTGTCGAAAGGAGTCAGCTGAGGTGGTTCAGCATCTAGTCAGGATGCCTCCTGGACGCCTCCCATTAGAGGTTTTCCAGGCACGTCCAACTGGTAGGAGACCCCGGGGAAGACCGAGGACACGCTGGAGGGATTATATCTCCCGGCTGGCCTTGGAACGCCTCGGGGTCCCAGAATGAGCTGGAAAGTGTTGCGGGTGAGAGGGAAGCCTGGGTCGGCCTGCTGAACCTGCTGCCACCGCAACCCGACCCCGGATAAGCGGCTGATAATGGATGGATGTGTGTGTGTGTGTGTGTGTGTGTGTGTGTGTGTGTGTATATGTATGTGTATATATATATATATATATATATATATATATATATATATATAATAATGCATTTAATTTATATAGCGCTTTTCTTAGTACTCAAAGTCACTTTAGACAACATTTACAATGTCCTAAAATGTATGCAATAAATAATAATAAAAATAATAATAATAATAATAAATAATAAAACAGATAAAAACAATAAGAGCACACAGTCAAACATTAAAAGCAGTTCTGAAGAGGTGGGTTTGAGTGCAGTCTGGGGTGAGAGTTCCAGAGGGAGGGGGCGCTATAGAGAAGGCTCTGTCACCCCATGTCTGGTGCTTGGTCCTATGGGGATGGACAGGAGGCATCAGAGGAGCTGACGGGATGGAGGGTGGTGGTGGAGCAGGTCGGTGAGGGGGGAGGGGGCCTGATTATGGAGGGCTTTGTGAGTGAGGAGAAGGATTTCATATTGGATCCGTTGTGGGACGGGGAGCCAGTGGAGGTTCTGGAGAACAGGGGTGATGTGGTCACGGCAGCGGGTGAGCAGGCGACCAGCAGAGTTCTGGATGTACTGGAGTTCATTGAGGATTTTGGATGTTGTGCCATAAAGAATGCTACTGCAGTAATCTGTTCTGGAGGTGATGAAGGCGTGGATCAGGGTTTCGGCAGCAGATGAGGAGAGTGATGGGCGGAGACGATGTTTTTGAAGTGAAAGAAGGCAGTTCGGGTGATTTGTTTGACGTGGTGTTGGAAGGAGAGGTTGCTGTCAAACATGACTCCGAGGTTGCGGATGTGTGGGGAGGAGACAGAGTGAAGCTGTCGATGGTGAGGGAGAAGTTGTGACTGGTTTTGGTGAGAGATTTGAGACCTATGATGATCAGATCAGATGTATCACAGTTGAGTTTTAGAAAATTGGTTTGCATCCATGATTTAATGTCAGTGAGGCAGTCTATATATATATATATATATATATATATATATATATATATATATATATATATATATATATATATATATATATACATATATATACATATATACATATACATATATATACATATATATATGTATATATATATGTACATATATATATACATATATATATGTACATATATATATGTATATATATATGTACATATATATATATACATATATATATGTATATATACATATATATATATATATATATGTATATATACATATATACATATATATATATACATATACGTATACATAGATATATATATGTATACATATATATATATATATATATGTATATATATATATATATATATATGTATATGTGTATATATATATATATAATGAGGTCAAGTATGCTTTATATATGTATACACTAATACATTGGCAGATTATCTTGATATTTGTTTCGTATATTTTTCTGTTTGTGGCCCTCAGTGAAAAGGTTAGACCTGATCTAAAGCGTCACATGCAGATCAGCTGATCAGAGAAAACTTCTGCATTGAGTATTTATGCAGTGTGTGGTATTTATACTGCGTTCTGTGTTCTGCTTATAAGTACAGGACCGACTTCAACCGACAAAATGTGTTTGTTTTATCTATGGATTAGTTCCGTCTGTATGTTTTTAAATTCTGATTGTGACGTCATTATCAAATAAATTAATGTTCAGACCTACAATGAACATACACTGTGTATGGGATCCACAATCTCCCGGGACCTGAAGTGGACCGCCAACATCAACTCCATCCGCAAAAAGGCCCAGCAGAGGCTGAACTTCCTGATCCAGATCAGGAAATATAACCTTCCTCTGGAGCTGCTGATCCTGTTCTACTCTTCATCATCCAGTCTGTCCTCTGCTCTTCATCATCCAGTCTGTCCTCTGCTCTTCATCATCCAGTCTGTCCTCTGCTCTTCATCATCCAGTCTGTCCTCTGCTCTTCATCATCCAGTCTGTCCTCTGCTCTTCATCATCCAGTCTGTCCTCTGCTCCTCATCATCCAGTCTGTCCTCTGCTCTTCATCATCCAGTCTGTCCTCTGCTCTTCATCATCCAGTCTGTCCTCTGCTCTTCATCATCCAGTCTGTCCTCTGCTCTTCATCATCCAGTCTGTCCTCTGCTCTTCATCATCCAGTCTGTCCTCTGCTCTTCATCATCCAGTCTGTCCTCTGCTCTTCATCATCCAGTCTGTCCTCTGCTCTTCATCATCCAGTCTGTCCTCTGCTCTTCATCATCCAGTCTGTCCTCTGCTCTTCATCATCCAGTCTGTCCTCTGCTCTTCATCATCCAGTCATCATCCAGTCTGTCCTCTGCTCTTCATCATCCAGTTTGTCCTCTGCTCTTCATCATCCAGTCTGTCCTCTGCTCTTCATCATCCAGTCTGTCCTCTGCTCTTCATCATCCAGTCTGTCCTCTGCTCTTCATCATCCAGTCTGTCCTCTGCTCTTCATCATCCAGTCTGTTCTCGGTGATATACCAACTACTGGAATTTGTACAGTCTCTACGGTTAAAGACGTGATACTTTGAGCGAAATCCACCGTTGTTAGGGGTACTAAATTAGTTAAATAGTGAAACGTTATAATCGCATGTCATGTTGAGGAGTTTACGGAATTACGTAATGTAGTCCATCAATTCTCTTCTCACAAGGGTTTACAGTACTTTAGCCGTTTAAATTTATTAGATCGGACCTGTGGTTGATGATCTAGAAGTGTTTGAGTTTTTTCTCACTTCCTCATTTCTGGAAAAAGCAGCAAAAAAACGCTCCACCTGATGGGGTTGATAACCAGGTGAAGTGGTTTAATAAGCAGGTAAAGTGGTTTAATAAGCAGGTAAAGTGGTTTAATAACCAGGTAAAGTGGTTTAATAACCAGGTAAAGACATAAAATTCCATATATGTGCAAACTTACATGGCCATTAAAGCTGATTCTGATTCTGATGAGTGCTGCAGTTACTCACTCTGACCACTGGAGGGAGAATGAAGGGAAACTAAAAGTTTACTCAAAAACAAAGAAGAACAAACAGTTGAGCAGAAAACTAAATATTTATTTAGTTCTGAGTGAAAAGATGCAGATTATTGAGTCTTTGATCTGATGACGTCAGACTGAAACATTATCGTCATTAAATGAACACATGATCAGTAATAAAATCAAAGAATAAAAAGTAAAATCATGACAGACTCCAAATGACTCTGAGCTCAGTAATGGGTAAGAAACCAATATTAACTTATTGAGTTGGTTCTTGATCAGTAGTTTGGTTCTAACTTCTTTTGTCTCTTTTGACTTGTTTCTATGAGTTTCCCCAAACTAGCACACAGTCAGTGATGAATGGAAGTCAAAGTGAACAATACAACGTGAATAATGAAGCTGGACTTAACAAATCCTTCATGTATACACTGTTGTGATGGATTTGGACATTTTAGCTTTGACATGATGTTTATGTGGTTTATGATCTAGAATCATCCAAAACTTTGATTTATTTTGATCTCAACGTCACTTATCAAAGTTTGTTCATTTGTTCCTCGACGATCAAAGATGATGAATTTAGTTTGTTCAAATCAAAACAACTCTTTACAAGTTGTGATTATTTCTCCACAGAAGCTGAATCTGATCCAGAAAGACTCTCGTTTGACATTCGGAGGTTTTTCTTCACACAAACAAATGTTTCAAGACAACAAAGTTGAGTTTTATACACAAAGTAAAACATGTTCCACAGCTTCTCTCAGACAACAGATCATTTCAGGTCATTACATGGACCTCGCTCAGCTCTCAGACCTCCATCTGCAACACCACAAGTCCAGAGAGCTCTCAACCCCCCTGAGTCCAGACCAGCTCAGGTACCCCTCACCTGCTGCACCTGTTTACAACCACTGAGAGATCAGGTTGCTGCTAACTAACATCAGCTGGGTGATCCTGTACAGGCTGAACTACCTGGACAGCAGAGAGAAGGTTTCTCTACCAGGAGGAGACTCTCAATCCTCCAGAGAACACAGAGACACTGAGGAACCAGACCAGAACCAGAACCCAGACCTGAACCCAAACCCAAACCCAAACCCAGGATAAAGAGGTTCAGTGAATGTGGTGCTGAAGGTGTGGAGGTGGATCAGTGTGTCAGAGGAGACTCTGTAGAAGGACAGAGAGCCAGCAGGACAGTCCACATACACTGCTACTCTACCAGAGGAGGAGGAGGAGGAGGAGATGTGTGTTCTCATCTTATTGTGACAGACATAGTAATCACCATCATAACACTCCAGACTCCAGGACTGATCATTCCATCCAAACAAACAGTCTCTACTGATTCCTCTCCTTCTGATTCCTCTGTAACTCACTGATATAGAAACTCCTCCTCTCCACTCGACCTCCCAGTAACAGCGACCAGTCAGACCAGTTCTACACAGCAGCTGCTCCCATGAGTCAAACCTGTCTGGATGATCAGGATATGACTGATTCTCCTCCACACGTGTCACCTTCCTGTTGTTGTCAGACAGTTTGAGTTTCCTGCTCACTGTGTTTGTGTCGAGTGTGAGTTCACAGGAATCTGATGGAGAGAACAAGACACAATACAGCTGCAGTTATTAATCTATCATCTGTTCATCTAGTGACACTTTGATGACATCAGAGATGTGAATGAGTGATGTCACAGTCTGAAGATGGTTGAATGTTTTCATGAATCAAACTCACAGCACACTTACACTTCCTCAGACCTGGTCTGACCCATCGGACTCCAGCAGGCTCCACCCTGAAAGGAGGAGGAGTCAGAGCAGCATGAACACATGAACATGACATCACTCTCATCACAGAGCTTTGCTATTCATGTTCACATGGACCACTTATTATTCATCAGCTCATATTCTGTTACTTCCAGCAGATCAACATGATGACTCATCAGGACTCTTTGTGTTTGTGTCACCTGATGAATGGAAGTCCACTATTCTCTCTCTTAGCTCTGTGTTTGGTCTCCACCTCCTGAGGGAAGCATCTGTCTCTTTAGCTGCTAAATCAGAGGTGGGCAAACTACGGCCCATTTTAATCCGGCCCGCCGAGTATTATAATTATTATAACATAATGATTATTTACTGCACAGCCTCTTTGAGGCTTCTGGTGTGTTCTTCTGCAGCAGAAAGACCGCTGTAAGGCCTTCTGCTGCGCACACGGCTCTGCTGCAGAAGAACACACCAAAAGCCTAAAAGAGGCTGTGCAGTGAATAAGCATGAAGAAACATCAGCGCTGGTCTGTTGTGGTCATCGTGCTTTGGGAAAATCAAGTCGGGAGCAGAGAGGCGTTCCAGCAGTCTGTAGCGCCGTGCGGACCGCTGCCTGCCGAGTTCTGCTGGACGAGAGCGACACACAACACTTGCTGTGCTGCTGGTCCATCCCACCCCTCCCCCACTGATCCCACAGACAAGGCCACACTTTTATTTTATATTACCGTAATATACCGCAAAACACTGAAAAGCTCCACTTCTTAGCGGTCAGAATCCTTTTTAATTATGTCGTAAAGCGTTAAGTTTAGAAGCATTACGGTAATATGAATCACTTTCTGTCGCCGGAGACAAGGTTTGTACTCCAACAGTTTTAGAGTTGTAAAATGAACTGACAGCTGCATGCAGAGTGTTTTTCCTCAGTATAACTAACATAACTAACCACACTCCACCCTGCGCGCTCATGTCACGTGACATATAGGGTTCTGTCTGCCAGCCTCCTGCAGTGATCCCTTCTGTCACAATGAGTGGACCCAAGAAGAGACAAGTCCACAGTGAGGGCAGAGTCTTTAATGAGTGGACTGCTCAGTATGTTTTCACCGAAGTACGATCAGAGGCAGTATGTCTTATTTGCCAAGAAACCATTGCAGTATTCAAAGAATACAATATTAGTTTCACTTTTCCGCCAAGCATGCTAGCTATGCTAGCCAACAGTCAACGACAGAACGGGCGGCTACTGCTAAGAGGTTGGCAGCCAATTTAAAGTCAGCAAAATATTTTTCTCCGCCAAACTGCTACACAAGAATCAAGCACCAAGGCAAGTTTTTTGCTAGCATTTAAATTAGCAAAAGCCAGCAAGCCTTTCCATGAAGGAGAGTTTTTGAAAGAATGTATGGTAGAAACAGCAGGTCTCTTATGTCCAGAGAGCAAAAACTAATTTGAAAAATGGAGTTTATCAGGCAGAACAGTGACTCGGCGTGTAGAACAAATGGATGAAGATTTAACCAGCGAGTTGAACAAAAAAGCTGAGTCATGTACGTTATATTCTCCCACCGCCCAGCACCCCCTGTGGCGGACCACAGGCTCCCCACCTTCCCTTTGGCTCCAGTGATCTGTTTTACCAGATACTCATACTCATGTGGTCTGCATTTGGGTCCTAAACATTGTCCTCCCGTGACAGGTTCACACAAACACTCTCCATCCATCTGATTCTGGCCCGGCCCGTCTGTCAAATGTTTTAATTCAATGTGGCCCCTGAGCCAAAAAGTTTGCCCACCCCTGTGCTAAATGCTCCACTATGTTCACCAGCTGAGCGTCTGTGGCCGACTGTCACCTGTAGCTTCAACAAGTCCACTCTATCAGCCAGAGAACTGTCTCTCAGTGCAAAACAAACCAAAACCAGGTGGAGCTGAACTCCTTTAAACAGCAACTCATTCCTATTGTGATGATTTATCAAGAAGGTTTAAACAGATTGTTTCTTTGTCTTTTCACAGTAATGTCTGGACTAAAGGGAAACACACACTGGAGGCAGATGACGAGCATTAAAACATAAAACTATAGTTTCACATGAGCCCACAAACTGCAGCGTGACGACGTTGATGCATGTCGACCCACCATGATGTACAGAAACAAAGTAGAAATACTTTGTTACTGTACTTAAATCATTTCTTTGGATATCTGTACTTTACTATTCATATTTCTGTTGACTTTTACTTCACTACATTTTGCAAAGAAAACTGATACTTTTACTTTGACTCCGATACATTTCCCTGAAACCTCCGTTACTCGCTACAAAATCAAATCAATCTTTAGAAGAAAACACATCGGGGACTTTCTGGATCTTTACTCTTCTCTCAAAGAGGAGAACGTTCCTCACATGAGGAAAGATGCTCAGAAGATGTTGGTTCTCTTTGGATCTACCTACATGAGAACAAACATTCTAGTGATGAAGGTCAACAGATCAGATCCTCTCTCTGATACCTGTCAGCTGTCCTTCATCTCCACCTCATTCAACCAGACTTCATGCTCTTGTTCAAGCAACACAGACTGGACTTTTCTCACTGAGGAAGAACAACTGAACTGGAAAACATCAAAAGCACTGATTGCTTCTGTATAAAGTTAATAAATGGCTGGTCTTTAACATACATCTTTAAGGTAAGGTTTAAAAAAATGTTTAGTCCAGTCTACTCCTTAACTTTTAGTCCAGTCTACTCCTTAACTTAAACCTTTAGTCCAGTCTACTCCTTAACTTTTAGTCCAGTCTACTCCTTAACTTAAACCTTTAGTCCAGTCTACTCCTTAACTTTTAGTCCAGTCTACTCCTTAACTTAAACCTTTAGTCCAGTCTACTCCTTAACCTTTAGTCCAGTCTACTCCTTAACTTAAACCTTTAGTCCAGTCTACTCCTTAACTTAAACCTTTAGTCCAGTCTACTCCTTAACTTTTAGTCCAGTCTACTCCTTAACTTTTAGTCCAGTCTACTCCTTAACTTTTAGTCCAGTCTACTCCTTAACTTAAACCTTTAGTCCAGTCTACTCCTTAACTTTTAGTCCAGTCTACTCCTTAACTTTTAGTCCAGTCTACTCCTTAACTTAAAACCCGCTTCACAAAGACAGGATGTTGAAGTGGAAGCAGGTTCAGAGCTTTTTTGGTGATCTCAAGATAATCTGCCTTGGGTTTTAATCCAGAACTTCCATACTTTTTCTGTATGAAACTGCTTCTGCTTTCCTTAGTTGGTGTAATCAACATAAAAAACAAACAAAACAAATATCATGTATTTGTAACCCCCCTGCAGGTTGATATTACAGAGATGATGACCCGGCAGTCAAAGTGGAGGCTATAAGCAGGGGTCCTGCTAGTGGACGGGGTCCAGCAGGAGGAGGTGGGTGATGGGCAGGACAAGCAGGCGACTGCTGGAGGACAGGTGAAGGCCAGTAGTAGGCAGGTGGTGAGTGTAGAGGAAGGAAACGAGGCTGACTTGGAGGAAGAGGAGGAAGGGTTTAAAGCCCGTCAGCTCAAGAGGAAGAGTGGGCGGCGCTGGGAGCTCGCAGGCCAAGAAGGGACCAGGGGACCCCGGGGATGACGGAGGAGACAGAGAGGAGGGCGAGTCCAGTGAGTTCTCTGACAGTCATCTCACCTCTGGCTCCGAGGATGAGGGCATGAAGGAATACGGTCTGGAACGGAGTAGAACGTTTTTCAAAGACACGAAGGGAATGAGGAAGATAAAGCTAGAGGACTACTTCTCTGATAAGGACGGGTTGGGAGAATCTGCTAAGAATATCCTCCGCAAGCAAGGGAGTGAAGGCTTCACTACGCTGGAGCGCTTCAGAGTGAAGAAGCTCATAGTGAGGATCCTCGACGAGCTGTAGAGGAGAGTGAGGTCATGAGGAGGATCTGTGGGACCAGGAAGTGAGCGGGGCCAGGAGGAGAGCTGGAGTCCAGCCGGCGGAGGACCTGGAGGACCAAGAGACGGAGGGAGGAGGAGGAGGAGGAGGAGGAGGAGGACGCTGCAGAGACCGGCAGAGGAGAGGAGGGCCGGCCTACACGGTACCGAGCTGCCTGCCTGCTGTGGGACGTCCCAGGGGGTTCTGGAGCAGAGCAGAGCGGACCGTCAGCGCTGGACGACACGCTGTGCAGCGCGGGACAGACGGACATGAGGAGGCCGTGCTTCATGGTTTCATATGAAGCCTTATTGTTTACTTCTTGGTTTAGTTCTTTTGTCGTCATAGGAACGACTTTTGGAGGAAGGTTTTGTAAAAGTCAAAAGTCTCTCTCTCTATCTCTCTCTTTCTCTCTCTCTCTCTCTCTCTCACACACCCACACACACACACACACACACACGTTTGTTATGGGTACCATCTCTATCCTGCTTCATGTGCCCATCCCCCCAAGTGAACCAAAACCTTCCAGACTAAACAATGCTTATCTTCTCACTTTCCCCTAAGTACACCTCATTGGACCAGGAACACTAAAGTAAGGGTTTCTTTCATGTCTCTAGTATATATGGTACTATAGGATTTATAATAGACTGACAGAGTGACACACACCCTATTTCATCAGAATCTCAGACGCACACTCTCTTTCTCACTACCTAGTCGTGGAGGCGACTGTGGCTCAGTGGTGAGCAGGGTCGGCTTTCAATCAGAGGATCGGTGGTTCGATCCCTGGCTCCACCAGCCCATGTTGATGTGTCCTTGAGCAAGACACTTAATCCTAAATTGCTCCCGTGTATGAATGGTTGACAATCTGATGGTGCTCCTATCATCAGTGGGTGAATGATGTCATGTAGTGTCAAAGCGCTTTGAGTGGTCGGAAGACTAGAAAAGCGCTGTACGGGACCATTTACCTACCTGTGTGAGAAACACAGATACTATTTTGACGGGAAAGCTCCGCCCACGCTTATCAGGGGAGGTGAAACATACAAAGTGTTGCTGAGGAGTTCTACCAACTTTACTCTGCAGATACATACAACTCAGCAGCTTCCTGTAGGGCAACATGAGCAACAGGAATAAAAGGATGAGGCCCTGGAGCACATCCTTGATCACCACAGTGAAATAGAGGAGGACGTGTCTGAAGATGAAGACCGTCTTGAGGTCAATTCAGATTTCTTAACACTAGAAATAAACATAAATAAAGTTTACTTTCAATATAAATCATTATGACTCACTTAACTTGATTTTGAGTGAGCAGGTCAATATGACCCTGAACAGCAGAGGTGTCTCATCTTTATTTATCTACATCACTCCATGACAACAAGAAAGTTTCAAAATACATGTTATGGTAGACTAATGCAATTTATATCTAGGTTTTTCCAATGTACCGAAAAGAATTGTTTGAACATGTATTTTTCATTCAAACGAGTGAGTCAGCCTAATTGAACTCTGATCTATGGAGGGGTGAATAACTCAATTCTACTAAAAACTGATTGAATTGTTAGTAATGGTGTTGGTGATGAGGTACAAACTATAATTATTAGGATTTTTTAGTTTCTGATAAGTTTTGGATGATTCAAGTCACATTGACCCGGGAACATCATTGCTGTGCCTAAGACACAAACATAACAGGAGGTTTAAGTACATTTAATATTTGAAAAATACTTTTGATACTTAAGTACAGTAAATATCAGATACTTTAAGACTTGTACTCAAGTAGTATTCTAATAGATGACTTTCACTTGAGTAAAAATTAAAGATACCTTACTGGAAAATGACTCAAGTATGGCTTTTGGGTACTTTATACACCACTGCAACCCACCATGATGCCCATCAACGTGTCAGGATACACCACTGTCCTACTTTCTGATGTTGAGACAAGACAACGCTCCAGAAACACAACAGCTTCATCCTGACTACTGTTCCCTGACTACTTCTGTCTGTATTGATCGTCTGATGTGGGACTCAAACAGTTAGATGAGTCTCTGGTAGTTTGAGGTCAGCTTGGTGTGTCAGGGTCGTATTAACCAGGCTGACAGTGTGACAGAGAACAGGTTTCCAGCTCTACCTCCTCTATCAGACTGATGGTCTGTGGCTGCAGCCTCTTCATACCTGAGAGTCTCCAGTCTCCAGTGTGGATCCTCCAGTCCATCAGACAGCAGCTTCACTCCTGAGTCTCCTGGATGATTGTAGCTCAGGTCCAGCTCTCTCAGATGGGAGGGGTTGGAGCTCAGAGCTGAGGCCAGAGAAGCACATCCTTCCTCTGTGAGGTTACAGCCTGACAGCCTGCAAACACACAAAACAACACACGTCACATCTTAAGACAATCTGAAGGAGGATAAGAGTTTATCCATGCATGTACATCAGGATTTAAGAGTCCATTAATTGAACCTGTTGATGAATCCTGACCTGAGAGTCTCCAGTTTCCAGTGAGGACTCTCCAGTCCAGCAGACAGCAGCTTCACTCCTGAATCCTGCAGGTTGTTGTTACTCAGGTCCAGCTCTCTCAGACTAGAGGACTGGGAGCTGAGGACTGAGGACAGAGCTTCACAGCTTCTCTCTGAGAGGTTACAGTCACTCAGTCTGAAGAGACAAGGAGGAAGAAAAAATAAGCAATAAGTGTAAAAGATAGCAGTGTATTTAAGTTATGATCTATGAATCTAACTCTCTCTGTACTTACAGAGCTTTGTTGGAGGCTTTGACCACTGGCAGCAGCCTCAGAAGAGCCTCCTCTGAAGCAGAGTATTTCTTCAGGTCAAACACCTCCAGATCTTTTCCTGATGACAGTAAGATGAAGACCAGAGCTGACCACTGAGCAGGAGACAGTTCATCTGTGGAGAGACGTCCTGAAGTCAGGGACTGTTGGATCTCCTCCACTAGAGAACCATCATTCAGTTCATTCAGACAGTGGAACAGATTGATGCTTTTCTCTGGAGACACATCCTCACTGATCTTCTTCTTGATGTACTGGACTGTTTCCTGATTGGTCCGTGAGCTACTTCCTGTCTGTGTCAGCAGACCTCGTAGGAGAGTCTGATTGGTCTCCAGTGAAAGACCCAGGAGGAAGCGGAGGAACAAGTCCAGGTGTCCATTGGGACTCTGTAAGGCCTTGTCCACAGCACTCTGGTAGAGATGTCTTGGTTTAGGTTTCACTTTCAATAGTTTAGGCCTATACTTTAGTTGTTTTTCTGCCAGCAGGTTGACACCAGAGTTGATGAAGGTCAGATGGACATGAAGAGCAGCCAGAAACTCCTGAACACTCAGATGGACGAAGCAGAACACCTTGTCCTGGTACAGTCCTCTCTCCTCTCTAAAGATCTGTGTGAACACTCCTGAGTACACTGTGGCTGCTCTGATATCGATGCCACACTTTGTCAGGTCGGATTCATAGAAGATCAGGTTCCCTTTCTGCAGCTGATCAAAAGCCAGTTTTCCCAGAGACTTAGTCATCTTCCTGTTCTCTGGACTCCAGTGTGGATCTGTCTCAGCTCCTCCATCATACTTGACCTTCTTCACTTTGGACTGAACCACCAGGAAGTGGATGTACATCTCAGTCAGGGTCTTGGGCAGCTGTCCTCCCTCTGTGGTCTTCAATACGTCCTCCAGAACTGTAGCAGTGATCCAGCAGAAGACTGGGATGTGGCACATGATGTGGAGGCTTCGTGAGGTCTTGATGTGGGGGATGATCCTGCTGGCCTGCTCCTCATCACTGAACCTCTTCCTGAAGTAGTCCTCCTTCTGTGGGTCAGTGAACCCTCTGACCTCTGTCACCAAGCCAACACAGTCAGGAGGGATCTGATTGGCTGCTGCAGGTCGTGTGGTTATCCAGAGGCGAGCAGAGGGAAGCAGTTTCCCCCTGATGAGGTTTGTCAGCAGCACATCCACTGAGGTGGACTCTGTGACATCAGTCAGGACCTCATTGTTGTGGAAGTCCAGAGGAAGTCGACACTCATCCAGACCGTCAAAGATGAACACAACCGGGAACTCTTCAAACCTGCAGATTCCTGCTTCTTTGGTTTCAGTGAAGAAGTGATGAACAAGTTCCACCAAGCTGAACTTCTTCTCTTTCAGCACATTCAGCTCTCTGAACGTGAATGGAAACGTGAACTGGAGGTCCTGGTTGGCTTTGTCTTCAGCCCAGTCCAGAGTGAACTTCTGTGTTAAGACTGTTTTCCCGATGCCAGCCACTCCCTTTGTCATCACTGTTCTGATTGGTTCCTCTCCTCCAGGTGAGGCTTTAAAGAGGTCTTCTTGTCTGATGGTGGTTTCTGGTCTGTGTGGTTTCCTGGATGCTGTTTCAATCTGCCTGACCTCATGTTCATCATTGACCTCTGCAGTCCCTCCCTCTGTGATGTAGAGCTCTGTGTAGATCTGGTTCAGAAGGGTTGGGTTTCCTGCTTTAGCGATCCCCTCAAACACACACTGGAACTTCTTCTTCAGGTTAGATTTGAGTTCACGCTGACAAACTGCAGCAAGAAGTCCTGAATGAACACACAACAAAGAAGATCAATGAGTCAAAGAATAGATTTCAACATGTCATTTCCTCAAAGAATGAGTCTATGAATATATTCTGGTCTCTTGAGACATTAGTAAACGTCCCATTTATCCAGCATGTTAAATCTTTAGAGAAATCCTCTTACTGCTCTGCAGACAGTCAGCCAGCTCCTCCTGCTTCATGCTCCTCAGGAAGTGCAGTGAGATCTTCTGAAAGGCTTCTCTGCTCCTCCTCCTCTGCTCTTCATCCTCACCGTCCAACACCTCCTCATCCTCCCTCTGACTCTCTAAGCATTCTGGGTAATCTGAGCTCACAACCTTCTGGATCTTCTTCAGCTCGTCCTTCACAAAAGTGAGGATGTTCTCCTCCAGCAGCTGGAACAGAATATGATATGAATGACAAACTAAAACCATGGAAGCAAACATCAGATCCATGTTGGACAGACTGACAACCCACTGGTCTAAAGAGTGCAGCATGGAGATGGTTGTGAACACAATAGATGTAAAAGTAGTTGTACATGTACAGACCATAAATATGGAGTCCAGGTGTGTTTGATGCTGCTGGGCAGACGGACCTCTGGGAACCTCTGAGCTCTCCTGGTCCTCTCTGTGGAGGAGTCATGAACAATCAGCTCACATTGTGTTTGCTCCACAGACTGTTTATTGCTCATGATATTAAAGAACTGTTTTAAGAACTTACTCTGGGTCATAAGAACGGCGTCCATCTTTGAAGGTAATCTCAAAGTCTTTAGACCAATCACTCTTCATGGACAAACAGCTGGGTTCAGGAGACTTTTCTTTCTGCTGCTGTGAACTGATAGAAACACTGAGAATTACTGAACATAAAGGTTTTCTGAACAAACAAGATTTATTTTTCTGCTTCTACTGGTTTTATTCGACAGTAAAAGTGATATTATTTTCATTACAACTTGTA
>NC_136602.1:1126458-1150976 GCF_910589615.1 Taurulus bubalis
CGCACGCACGCACACACACACACACACACACACACACACACACACACACACACACACACACACACACACACACACACACACACACACACACACTCTGAATGACCCGTCAGTTTAAAAACATCTCTTATGAATGAATATAAAAGTAGAACCTTGGCACCTTGGCGGGTTTAAAGTGTCGGTTGGTCCCAGAGGGCAACGCGGGTTTGTGATACGCGTTGCCACGGAAACGGGAAAACAGCAACCAGAACAGGTTTTTACTGCAACAATTGTTCTGTTTAAACATTGTTAATATTATACTATAATCCTACCAATGATGCTGTAGCTTTACTGTCATAGATGCATCATACTTATTCTTTTAACATCTTTTAATATTTGTAGATATATACATATGTTTCTATATCTATATCCATATATATATATATATATATATTTGTATATAAATATGTATACATATTTGTATTGCATCATCGGCGCCTTTATGAAATGTTAAAACATATATTTTCTCTTGATACACAGACTTCATAAACAGTAAATCTAATGCGGTTCTCTGGCGGTTGTGATGTTTTGTCACTTTAAACACGAGGCGAACAAAACAAACACGGAACAAAACAACTTGGAGATGTTTAGTTCAAACATTTATTTAATATAATAAATCCTCGTTAACGGTTAAAGTCTGTTTGTCTGGAAGCATAACATGTGACTTCAGTGTCTCGTGGTTTCAGGAGCGCAGACGCAACAATGCAACGACGCAACAATGTAACGACGCAACAATGTAACGACGCAACAATGCAACGACGCAACAATGCAACGACGCAACAATGTAACGACGCAACAATGTAACGACGCAACAATGTAACGACGCAACAATGCAACGACGCAACAATGCAACGACGCAACAATGTAACGACGCAACAATGCAACGACGCAACAATGCAACGACGCAACAATGTAACGATGCAACAATACAACAATGTAACGATGACGCAACAATGCAACAACGCAACAATGTAACGACGCAACAATGTAACGACGCAACAATGTAACAACGCAACAATGCAACGACGCAGCAATGTAACGACGCAACAATGTAACGACGACGCAACAATGTAATGACGCAACAATGTAACGACGCAACAATGTAACGACGCAACAATGTAACAATGTAGCGACGCAACAATGCAACAATGTAACGACGACGCAACAATGTAACGACGACGCAACAATGTAACGACGCAACAATGTAACGACGCAACAATGTAACGACGCAACAAAGTAACGACCCAACAATGTAACAACACAACAATGTAACGACGCAACAATGCAACAATGTAACGACACAACAATGTAACGACACAACAATGTAACGATGCAACAATGTAACGACGCAAAAATGTAATGACACAACAATGTAACGACGCAACAATGCAACAATGTAACGACACAACAATGTAACGACACAACAATGTAACGACGCAACAATGTAACGACGCAACAAAGTAGCGACCCAACAATGTAACAACACAACAATGTAACGACGCAACAATGCAACAATGTAACGACGCAACAATGCAACAATGTAACGACACAACAATGTAACGATGCAACAATGTAACGACAACAATGTAATGACAACAATGTAACAACACAACAATGTAATGACACAACAATGTAACAACGCAAAAATGTAATGACACAACAATGTAATGATGCAACAATGTAGCGAAATTAAATGTGTTGGCGCAGACGCTGCAGACGAGCTGCCACTAAACACCAGCTTCACTCGCTGATCGGCTCTTCTTCTGACATGAAACGAGCTGCTGGTCAGGTTTGTAGTGTTTACGTCTGTCAGAGGAGGGACTACAAAGGGGGCGGGGCCTATGCGGGCAGGCCTTTTCTTCCTGAACCATTTTTCATCAGCATGAAACTTCAATGCGTCTCATACGGACACGTTCTCACCCTTTCACAATAAATACAAATTCAAAAGAAGCAAAACTATCTTGAATATAACTTCATGATGTACTCTGAATAAAAACAGGCAAACTCTTGGTGAACCAGATGATGTTTAGAATATTTAGCATTCATAAACATTATGAAAAGCTTCTGATAAGACATTTCAAATAAATCAGATGTTGTCATACTCAAACACAACATAATATATTAACGCCATGTGGACAAACTTTATTTAAACCACAGAACATTTTAAATTCTTTTCACGGTTTGCAAAGTTTCCCAAATAAAATCTGCAACATGAGTCAGTTTCGAGCACCATGAATGGATAAATAGATAAAATAAATACCGGACCCACCTGCTGCTGCCGTTGGATTCAAGGTGTGGCGATTTCTTTTCATGTGGTCATGTTGGCTGAGCTGAATCATCGTTATTATGAACCGAGCGTCCCGACTGTGAACTCCCCGTGTTGACTCAGCTGACTGAAACCTGCTTTCACTGCGTTTATACTGCAAGTATTACTAAGTATTGCATGACCAGTGTTGGGGTAGTTACTCAGAAAAAGTAACTAGTTACACGTTACTAGTTACTTCTGAAAATTGTAACTAGATTACTTTACTAGTTACTGCATTTGAAAAGTATCTTCACTACTAGTTACTTTACTTTCCATTTTTTAAAGCAAATGTCCAAATGAACTGCAAAGATACCTGGACAAACATCACGGCCCTTTCATCACTTTATTTTAAATTTTCAATAATAAATTATTATTATTAATTAATATAATTTCCAATAATAATAATCGCGCGAGTCACACAACACTTCCTGCATTAACAATCTACCGTAAACGTCGGGTTACGAGCCGCTACTACCTTCGGTCAGAGTCCCCGTTAGCTCCCCGCTGTAGCCAGCTGGGGCTCCTGCTAGCGCTCCGTCGCTTCCCCGCTAACTTCCGCTAGCTCTCCGCTAACTTCCGCTAGCTCTCCGCCAACTTCCGCTAGCTCCCCGAAAACCACCGAAGGTAGCGGGACCAGGCTCGACACCCGACTTGGGCAGAGGGGTCGCGGGCAGTAGCAGCAGCAGCAGCGCTAGCTAGCAGCTTGTTGCTACTGTTCATGCAGGAAGTGTCTAAAAGAGAACTTTTCGGACTGGTAAAAATGTCTTGAGTAACGTAGGAAAGCGCGTTCCTGAGGTCTAGTAAAGTAGTGTAGTTACAATATGTTGAGTGTAATGCGTTACTTTACTCCGTTACCTATAATAGTAACATCGTTACTGTAATCCGTTACTTTGTAACTCGTTACCCCAACACTGTGCCCGTATGTACGTATGCACTGATGCAGCGGAGGGGTAACGCTGATGCACTGAGCCGTGGGCACACCTCTGAGCTTGTTGCGTCATGTCGACCTGAGTGGCTCTTATCCCGGGAACAAATGTCTCCATCTAGATGCCAAACAAGCTCAATGTTTGTCAAAGGAGGAGAGAGTAAAGACTGTGAAAGTTCACCCAAGAGTGACAACATTATGTTTGGCCCGATTCCATTCCGTCCCCTAGGTCGTCTCCTTGCACACTTCCACTCCGTTTGTATGTTCGCGTGGAGGGTCGGCCATGTTGTGTCCTCAGGAACCAGTTACCAGGAAGAGGAAGTGGGTTATCAGTGTCAACAACATAAACTGCTCAAACTCAGACGTGTCATGTTAACAACTTTAATAAATACGTTGAATTTAGGATCAAATGTCAAGTCGAGAAACAGCAGAAGTGTTCTTTTGATTGTTTGAGTGTAAAAAACTCTTATTAGCATCCAAGTCAAAGACCAGACGATGTTCACAAGAAGAAAATGCAAGAAATGCCTTTTCCTTCCTTGATCTTGCTCGTTGATCACGAAAGCAACTCTCAATGAACAAGTTCAACTTCAAACGTGAAGATATGTCGACGTGCTCACAACCTGTTTCTGCTGCCACCTGGTGGCCAAAACATCTGTTACTGCAGGTTTAACATGCGTCATTGTAAGTAATTTGTTGCTGTCATACGAGAACAAAAGCTTGTGTCCAGTGTACTTTAAAAACTGTCCAAGTCCTCCAGTAATCTAGTCCTTGTTGCTCTACATCACACCCTCACCTGTGTGACCCTGCAGGTGTTCGGGGGTTTGGTGTGGATCCTGGTGGCGTCCACCCGCATCGACCCGGACAACCCTCTGGGCTGGGTGATGTTCGTGTCCGTCTTCTGCTTCGTAGTGACGACGCTCTGGTTCTTCATCTTCCTCTGCGGAGCCAATCAGGGCAGCATCTGGCCCTCCCTGGTTAGACACGCCCACCACCAGAGGATCTAGATAGACGGACAGCTTCACACCAGCATGTGCGACGACCATACAACTACACTGCTTTCTGACTGTTTCCTTCTTCCTCGTGTCTCTTCAGGATGCGGGGTATCACTTCGTGGCGGTGGTTTTCTACCTCAGTGCGTCGGTGGCTCTGGCGTACATCACCCTTCTGCACGGCCAGATCGTGAACCTGCTGTCGGGGAGCACTCTGACGCCTTTCATCATATCTGACAGTCTCAAAATCTACCGACTGGAGATTGCTGCAGTGGTAATTCATACACACACACACACACACACACACACACACACACACACACACACGTTTGTGGACGTTAAAAACAAATGAGTGACGCCGTTTCGATGTCAGGAGTTCGGCGATTTGGTCGTCGCCATCTTGTTTTTTTTGCAACCAGTGAACAGGAAGTGACCATATCTCAATCACCTGTAGCCCTTTATTTCTTCCCCCTAAGTGCTTTTAAGGTTCTGAGTATGTGGTTCTGCATCAGTTGGTTCCACCTTTTCTTTGAAGCATTCAATCGAATGTGAAACATGCTTCATTTCGTCTGGTTGTGTCATTTCATACATATTTCATACATATTTCATACATATTTCATACATATTTCTCCACAATTCAACCGGACGTATTAGTCTGAACTAAAGTTCTGTGGGTTTGAATGATGTGTTTAATGATCCAGCAGCTTTAAGGAGTTGTGTGTTGACCGCTGAAGGTCACAACCACCTGTGTTCTGATCTGTGTGTGCTTTCAGGTGATGTCTTACCTGGCCACTCTTCTCTACTTCCTGCACGCCATCTTCTCCGCCATTCGATGGAAGAGGTCCTAAAAACCAACACGAAACGCAAACCATGAAGAAGAAGAAGAAGAAGAAGAAGAAGAAGAAGAAGAAGAAGAAGAAGAAGAAGAAGAAGAAGCAGAAGAAGAAGAAGAAGCATGCCGACCAGTTGCGAGGAACATTATTACCCACAATGCACTCTGTTCAGCAGTTTGGAGACGAGAGCCTGGTCAAGTTCAAATGTGTCAGATCACATAGCACAAGGAAAAGACAATGAGTGTAAATATGTAATTCACAATATAGGAGCAGGTCCTACATTATTCTATAAGTCCTTTTTTTTTGACTTGCAATGTTACATTTTTATCAGAAAAGATTATTATCACAGTAGCAAGTACAAGGTATGTTTCTAAATCTGTCAGCACCAACATTTTTATTAAATCAAATCCAATGTGAGGGAATCAGGTGAGAACACTTGTGTGCATTGCACAGCAATATCCATTCAGCTCCCCATCAGTGGACAGAGACACATACAAGTACAGTGTGGAGCTCTGGAAAACTCAGAAAAATCAAATAAACCTCAGATACTTTTTGGATGCTTCCTTCTTTATGTTTGTTCAGTTCTTTAATCTTCATATTTATATTCATGAATTAACAATGTATTGTAAACAAAGTACATGAATGCTCCAGGTGAGGCTTGAACTCACAACCTCAGCATGACTCAGTGAACTGTCTTATAAGAACCGATGACCGGTTCGCCACTGGAGCTCACTTCATGTTCCTTACGTATGAAAGTGAAGCTGAAGCTGTGATGACGTTGCTGCCGGTGTGATACTGGGTTGTGTTTAGTCTGAAGCACATGCAATGAACCAGAGTATGACCTCCCACCCCTCTAAAAGACAACGTCTGCACTTTGATATTTCTTTTGAACCCTTTGAACCCTGATAGACCCCAGGGTTAAAAATGTACAGTACATTTTAAACAAATCACTTTCATAACCTATTTTGTTCATAACTATGAGTATGTAGCATGATCTAAGCAGGCTTTCCCAAAAATGTCTTTTGGAGCGGTCGCTGACTTGTAGCACCTCCATGGTCCAGACCCTTAGCAACGTCTCACATGATAGTAAGACACCTTTTTGGAAAGATTAGGACCTAAAGAACCCGGACATCACAATAAATATATAAATATAATAAAAAAAATATATACATAATAAAACGAAGCCAAGGGGCGTTTCGAAGGATTTCTAGTTAAAAAACGGTGTCGTTCGGTTCAAAAATGGGAAAATGACTTATTTTATGGAAAAGCCTTGTCTTACTGAGGCTTGCTGGGTCCTTCCCCCTTTCTGCATGACGTGTTTTTAGAAAGGTGGGGGCAGAGAGAGAAAGAAAGTAAAAAACTCTGGCTGACGTGTGATTGTTCAGGTGCTTTAGGGGACTATATATATATATATATATATATATATATTATAAGGACTGGGGTTGCTGCGCTAGACTCCCACGAGGTCACTGAGATGTGCTCCTTAGGGAAATCCGCCGTTGTAAAGGACACTGATTACGGAGTTTACATGAGTACTTAAACGTAACCGTTGCTTTAATTATGTTTTACATCGGATGCATCTTCTCACCAGGGTTGCGGTGTTCATTAAGTTAAACAACGATGTGGTTCCAGAGATGATTAAGGAAACGTTAAAGCAAAATGTTTTTTTATTTTCATGTCCCATATAGGCGCGGGGGGCTTAGGGCTCAAAAGGCCCGGACTGCCATTCATGTATTTATTTATTCATGTGTTTATGAATCAATAACGAATATAATGATGCCATATATCAAATTAAACAGCAAAGCCTGGGCCACACAATAATCACATAAACACACAGTAATCCCTTTACCAATGCTGCAAAGACACAACTAAACAACCAATGCCAAACAAAACCAAATATATAACTGAAAATGTCCAAACCTATCCAGAAATGACGAAACATATGGCACGTTAGCAGCTCCTACATCCGCTAGCATAATGCTATGCGTGAACGGTGAACGCCAGCGAGAAGCTCACAGCCTACGGATTCAGACGCTGTCTTCCAATCTCTTCTCAGACATCAGCAAACATGTCATCCAGGAAAACATCTTCAAGAAGTTTAAAGCTATCAGCTGCATCTTATTAAAGAGATATTCATCATCAACCACTTTTAACAAGTAACACATACTGTATTCTGCAATGTCCTTGCTATTCTCAGAAGTGTTTTCCTTATTATACCACCTAAAGTATTCAAAAAGCTCTTGTGCTAGAGGAGATAAACACGTTTTAGTATGGGGATGAAAACCGCTGAGAAAAAGACAGCTTGTGTTTTAAGAGGATTGGGTTTGGCAAATTGGAGGAACATCAGATTTCTACTGTAAAAAATGTAATGTTTAAGGGATAAACGCTAACAAATATTTATTCAAGCAGAATAGTTGTGTTTGCTATGATTAAGAACTTTTCAAATATTCAGAATTGTCTTAAAGTCATGAGTTTCATGTTATGTTTACTGTATTTAGTATTTGTCTCTGTTCATTGATGGGAGTGTCAAAACCCCGTCCGAGGACAGCCTCTGACCTTTCAGGAGGAAGTGGCCTTCTGTCATTCAACGGAGTCCAGACTACACGTCCCGTCCCATCCTCGTCACCAATTGTGGCAACGATGAATGGAAATGAATTAACCTTATTAATCTCCTTTAGAGAAAACAAATGCGATGTGAAACGCTTAAATGTCTGTAAGCATTTATTAAACAGAAACTTGGAATAATTCAATTGAATGGACAGAGCTCGTCTCCACAGATGGTTCGGAGGTCTGACCAGGAAAAAAAGTTCACCATGAGTTTTATACATCAACAATTATTATTGAAATGTTTATTCTCCCAAAACACCAACAATAACATGTTTAACTCACAATGGAGTTGGTTCAATAAAACTGTTGGTGCTGATTTAAAAACACCTTTTACATATTCATTTCTGACACATTTGAACTTGACCAGGCCCTCGTCTCCAAACTGTTGCCTTTCTGATCACGAACAGAGTGCATTGTGGGTAATAATGGTCCTCAGCATTCTGGATTCTGTGCGTGACGCCGTCTCTTTAAAGCCAGTCAGCGTTCAGACGCTCCCTGACGTCACTGCCGAGTCAGCGGCTACAGAGGAGGAGCTGCTAGATAATATACTAATAATAATATTATGAACCCAAACACGAGGCGTCTGATGCTCCACAACACACACAGGCATGGAGGGGATTTCTTCCATGAACGTATGAACCGAACATCACAGATATTCCAGCGAGTAACGCGAGGCAAAGATTTGCTTTGGTGTGAACGCAACATTAGAGCAGTGATGAGGAGGAGGAGGATGATGATGATGATGATGAGGGAGGCAGACACTAGATCCAAACGCTGTTGACCCGAGCGAGACAAACAGTCTCAGAGAAAGAGAGAAGAAAAGACAAGAAGATCAAACTCACAAACTGTGGGATGAAGAAGACGTCGGGGACGGAGGTGAAGATCCTGCCGCCGGAGGGCAGGAAGTCACCCGAGGTGGTGGAGGCCATCGTGCAGAGCGTGTGTGTGTGTGTGTGTCTGTGTGTGTGTGTGTGTGTGTGAGGCCACTGAAGGAGCCCCAGGTGTGAGAGGAGCTGCAGGTGAACGTTCCTTCTCTTTAGTTCCAGTCTCCTGTCGGGCTTCAGGTTTTATTGAGGAAAGTTTTATTGTAAAGTCCAGTTGGAACCACATTGTTGTTGTTTGTGTTATGAATGAATATTGTTTGTATGAATGAATATTTTGCTCTTTTGCAGACATTTAATAGGTAACATCTGCGGCTCCATCAAGGTGTAAAGTGATGGCGACTTCGTATGAAATATAAAGCGTCATAATCCAGCGGATCTCTCGTGTGCAACGAGGAGCCAACGGTTATTTATTCATCAGGTAACTTCTGCATTTTTTGCTCCATAATGAAAACAGAGTAGTTCATGTTAACACTTTCATACGTCAGAAACATGAAGTGAGCTCCAGATGGGAACCGGTCAGCGGTTCTTATGAGACAGGTCACTGCGGAGGTCAGCCTCACCGGAGCGTTTCTGTCCTTAGTTCAACAAAAGCCAAAGGGACGTTTTCACACATCTGAACTTTATTGCATGTTAAACATCAAGGTGGACGAGGAAGTCTTGAGAAACTAAACATTCAGGACGTTCATCTCCGTCTTTACTGGAGGATTTGGTTTTCAAATGGAAACAGAAACAGAATATAATAAGATAATCTTCCCTCCAGCCGCCCGTCTCGTGGTCCAAAGCGAGTCGCCGGCGGACTCCCGGGCTACCAGACGGTGCGCTTGACCCCCGCCCAGATGGAGCGTTTGATCCCCTGGGTGCGCACGTCGTCCCAGTGCAGCCGGGTGTTGGGCACCTCGTCCTCGGGCTCCGGCTGGCGCCGCGCCCCGTCCCGGGGGCTCGCCACCACCACGGGCAGCGGGCCGCGCTGCGCCTGGTACTCCACCACGTGGAGCTGCTTCTTGTCGGCCAGCTTCTGGTGGACTTCCTGCCGGTGGGAGCAAGGAGGAGGAGGAAGTTAGCCCTCCCACTGCGCCGACAGGGCCTCACCCGATTGGCTAAGCCCGTGAAGAGCGCCTCACCTGATTGGCTAAGCCCGTGAAGAGCGCCTCACCCGATTGGCTAAGCCCGTAAAGAGCGCCTCACCCGATTGGCTTAGCCCGTGAAGAGCACCTCACCTGATTGGCTAAGCCCGTGAAGAGCGCCTCACCTGATTGGCTAAGCCCGTGAAGAGCGCCTCACCTGATTGGCTAAGCCCGTGAAGAGCGCCTCACCTGATTGGCTAAGCCCGTGAAGAGCGCCTCACCTGATTGGCTAAGCCCGTGAAGAGCGCCCTGGTGATGTTCAGCAGGTTGACGGATCCCTCCACTTTGCAGTAAACGTCCCGGATGCCGATCAGCCGGCACAGCGTGATGACGGCCCGGTGGCAGTGCAGCCCGTAGCCTGCAGAGACACAGGAAACACGCCGCTGCCTCACTATTGCATCATAACTTCATACTCATATATTATACCAGGGTTCACACACATTCTGACCAATGCTTTTGCATGACTTTAAACCAAATTTCCTTGACTTTTAACCAAATTTCCATAATTTTTGGCCAAATTTCCAAGACTTTTTACAAAACAATCAAAACAATGTAGCAATTATGCAGGAAAAAAGATTTAACATATTTTTCTCTGAGAGATCTTTTCTATCTTTCTGTAATCTGGCTGAGTGACACGTTAAATACGTTTCTTATTGTATTAAATGCATAACAATGAACGCTCAACCCAAAGTGAAGGAAACAACAGGAAGTGAGGAAGAGCGAGGAGGAAGAGCGAGGAGGAAGACCTTGGCTACGCACCTTCGTTCTGCTTCTTCATGCGCAGCGTCGTCCTCTTGAACTTTGACAGAATGTCGTGATAAACTGTTGGGGACAAAAACAATAACTGGTTTAATATCAGTGGAGCAGGTCAACACGAGCAGTATTCAAATCAACACAACTTTATTAAACACAGAGACAAACAGAGACACCAAAGTGTAAATAAACAACGATAACAGGACGGAGGAGCATGAGATTGATTATTGATAACATTTATTACAAAAATGTTCTTCCTAATATATTTGTGTAAAAAACACACACACGCGCACGCACACACGCACGCACACACACACACACACACACGCACACACACACACACACACACACACACACACACACACACACACACACACACACACAGCAGGACGACTGATGACTTCGTCTTTGAGAATCACTCCCTGAGTTTCCCTTGGATTCAGAATCGAAGCGTCTGTCACGCTCATGCCTCTTCGTCTCGCGCTCCTCTTCCTCTCTCCTCCCACTGGGTCTTCCTCTGTCCATCACCTCTCTCCTGCAGGGCCACGTTCATCTCTTCCTTTATTGAGCTCCTTCACTTCTCTTCACTCCTTTTCTCCACCATCATCTTCCTCTCTTTCCCTCCCTTCATCCTCCTCTCCAGAGGGACTAAACAGGCTCATCTATCACCGGCCCGTCTGCTTGTGGATCCGGAGCTCAAACTTTCTTTTTACATTTTTCCTTTGTAGCATTTCCACAGTCATTTGTCTGAAATCCTGACGGCCGACCTGCTGTTTGCTCAACGGCAGGCGCCTGAGAGGAGGAACGCAGTCTGGACTCCAACGTTAAACCAGAGAGAATAATGCATGAAGCCGAATGAAAGGAGGCTCAACCGGGCCGCTTGAACCGCCTACACGCCCCCTCCTGGGAACCAGGACACACACACACACACACACACACACACACACACACACACACACACACACACACACACACACTCACTGGTCTGGTTGTTGAAGCGCTCGATGTAGTACAGGTAGTGGATCGCTCGGTTCTTGGCCTGGAGATCAAACTTTAGGTTATTATTTTAACATCTGGTGTGAAAGTTGCTGCAGTCAGTGTTAATGATTCTGTGCAATATTATGGGATGGCCTTCACACACAGAAGACGTTAAATCAGATTCATTTAGTGAAAATAATCAGACACAAGAGTCAAAAACTATTATTATTATTACAGAAACCTGAACAAATGCCAGTTAATTAATCTCCATATTGACACAATTATCGTGACGTCTATAAAATGATACATTTAGTTTCAGTGGAATATATAAAATATATAGTTTAATATGTCAATACATTTATTGAGGACGTTAGGAATGCATTGTGGCCGAGAACACAGAATGATGATAATAATAATAATAATAATAATAATAATAATAATAACAACAACAACATGAGTAACCACCTTCCTCAGCGCCGTCACGCGGTCGGCTGCTTTCCCCAGAGCGAAGCCTGCAGAGAAACAGGAAGTGTTTCATCTTGTTGACAGGAGGAGGAGGAGGAAGAGGAGGAGAAGGAGGAGGAAGAGGAGGAAGAGGAGGAGGAGGAAGAGGAGGAGGAAGAGGAGGAGGAGGAGGAAGAAGAGGAGGAGGAAGAGGAGAAGGAGGAGGAAGAGGAGGAAGAGGAGGAAGAGGAGGAGGAGGAAGAGGAGGAAGAGGAGGAGGAAGAGGAGAAGGAGGAGGAAGAGGAGGAAGAGGAGAAGGAGGAGGAAGAGGAGGAAGAGGAGGAGGAGGAAGAGGAAGAGGAGGAGCCTAGTCCACGTATGAAAAACACATTTTGATTTATGAGTCGTGATTTATCGGGTTTCATTTTTCAAAAGAGAGTCGAACCTGCGGCTCCGTTTCCGTTTCCCACGGCGACCAAACAGCTGATGGAGCGCTTCCTGCCCTCCTTCCCCGTCATGTTGAACACACTCTTCACCTGGAGACAACAAACAGTAAACAACAGTAAACAACCAGTAAACAAAGGTAAACAAACAGTAAACAATGATAATCAAACAGTAAACAACCAGTAAACAAACGTTAACAACCAGTAAACAAAGGTAAACAAACAGTAAACAATGATAATCAAACAGTAAACAACCAGTAAACAAAGGTAAACAACCAGTAAACAACAGTAAACAAACAGTAAACAATGGTAAACAACAGTAAACAAAGGTAAACAAACAGTAAACAACAGTAAACAAACGGTAAACAACAGTAAACAACCAGTAAACAAAGGTAAACAACAGTAAAAAAACGGTAAACAACCAGTAAACAAAGGTAAACAACAGTAAACAACCAGTAAACAACAGTAAACAACCAGTAAACAACAGTAAACAACAGTAAACAACAGTAAACAACCAGTAAACAAAGGTAAACAACAGTAAACAAACAGTAAACAACAGTAAACAACCAGTAAACAAAGGTAAACAACAGTAAACAAACAGTAAACAACCAGTAAACAACAGTAAACAACCAGTAAACAAAGGTAAACAAACAGTAAACAGTAAACAACCAGTAAACAACAGCAAACAACCAGTAAACAAAGGTAAACAACAGTAAACAAACAGTAAACAAAGGATGAATTTGTCTGATCAGAAGACAAACAGCATGTTTTCATGAGTTAAGATTCATTTGGACCAAACCAGTGTTTAAATAAATAAAAATAAATATAAATATAAAGCGCCAGAACTTCTGTTGGTGTTTATTATTATTATTAAATTCAGATTTGAGTAGCGAATAAAAGACATAGATTTTGGGTTTAAGATGTTCTCCCTCAAGAACATTTGTACATCATTATTATTATTATTATTATTATTATTATTATTATTATCGATAACGATCAAAAAGCTTAAGAACTCAACTGGGAATATTTATTTCTGAATATTTAATCAAAAGACCAGATTCAGAAAAATTTGATATGTGTTGAAAAATAATACAAAATAAAAAAATTTTGATTCCTATTTTAAAAAAAACAGTGAAAAGTGTGTGTGTGTGTGTGTGTGTGTGTGTGTGTGTGTGTGTGTGTGTGTGTGTGTGGGGTCAATCCGGCTCGTCCAGACTCAAGTGACCTTCATGGACCGGTCAGTGAACAGAGCAGACAGTCTTCATGCAGGCTTTAAACCAGCAGGGGGCAGCACTCACTCACTCACTCACTCACTCACTCACAGTAAAGATAAGTGTTGAGGGAAAAAGGAAAGTAAGAGAAGGAGAGATGAGGAAAGGAAACAAAATGAGGATTTATTGCCTCGTTAAACGTGAAATCATTCAGAGTAAATGAGGGAAAAAGTGTGTGAGGAGGTATTGTTGAGCGATGGGTTCAAGGTCGTAAAGATGAACACCGGACAATAACAATAATGTCTTTAACAGCTTCTGGCTGATCAGCGCTGTAGTTCTGCAGATTGATTTTTCCTTCCAGCAGCTTTGAGGGTTCAGAGGTTTAACAATACAACTTCCCTGTTTCTGGATGTTCTAACAACCTGAAACCACACAAATGAGACTGGATCCAGTTCTCCACCTGGCCAGAGGAACCAAGAGGAACCCAGAGGAACCAAAAGGAACAAGAGGAACCCAGAGGAACCCAGAGGAACCAAGAGGAACCCAGAGGAACCCAGAGGAACCAAGAGGAACCCAGAGGAACCCAGAGGAACCAAGAGGAACCAAGAGGAACAAGAGGAACCCAGAGGAACCAAGAGGAACCCAGAGGAACCAAGAGGAACCCAGAGGATCCAAGAGGAACCAAGAGGAACAAGAGGAACCCAGAGGAACCCAGAGGAACCAAGAGGAATCCAGAGGAACCAAGAGGAACCCAAAGGAACCAAGAGGAACCCAAATGAACCCAGAGGAACCCAGAGGAACCCAGAGGAACCCAGTTCATCTTGGCTCTCAGCCACAGAGTGGCGGGTTGTGTAACACACTGCAGACACACAACACACTGCGTGGTGCTCCGATGCATCCACACACACACACACACACACACACACACACACACACACACACACACGCACACACACACACACACACACACACACACACACAAATACAGGACATAACAGGTAATTCATATCTTTGAGTAAATTAAACCCACTTTTCTTCAGCAGGAATTAGCATTAGCATGAGCTAATTTAAACGGCTCTCATTAATTTAAAAACAAAGTTTGGTTGTTAATGTTGAAGTAATGCAGATCAAGAGACGTACACGGCGTCGCTACGTCCTCAGTCACGATGTACGGTCACTTCCTGTTCACTGGCTAGAAAAACAAGATGGCGACGACCAAACGCTGACCCCCTCAAGGCTTAAAACGCCCACAAACCAACGAGTGAGGTTACGGCTAACACGTCCACTTCTTATATAATATCTATGTTCTGCATCTGTAGCATGAAAGCATGGTGGAACTAGCTAGTCAGCTAACTAGTTAGCTAGCTAGCCAGCTAGCTAGCTAACTAGTTAGCTAGCTAAACAAGTACAATTCAACCACTTAATGCTCCTGTCACAGCGCAGGACGGAACATGTATGTCATAATATAGAAATATAAATATATATATAATCACATAACATTGATCCACCAGATGTAGTGATGTGCTGATGGTTTAATTTAAAAGAGACAGAGTTGTGTTTGTGACGCTTCACTGGTTCCCTCACGTTCTAGAGCTGTTTTCATCATTTCCAGGTTGGTACTTCAGGGTCACCACTCGTGGGTTTACTGACGCTTTACATGCAAAAACAAACCGACACAGAAACGCTTCTTCTTCTGTTGCTGACAGCAAACTGACCAGCAGATGGGCCTGGAACGCTGGTTAATGAGTCAAAATCCAACAAGTTATTAATTCTCATGTTTCAATGCGACTTGAAGCCGCTCAAAGATGTATGTGTGTGTGTGTGTGTGTGTGTGTGTGTGTGTGTGTCTGTCTCCAGCTCTTCTGGCTCTATGTTGGTGGTTTTTGAGGCGACGCTGCAGCGTTTGGCGGCTCGTCGGCAGCAGATGGGGAGAGAAGATCTCTCTCCACCAGACGGGCCACAGCCCGGCAGTGGGAGGAGGAAGAGGAGGAAGAAGAAGAAGAGAAGGAAGAGGAAAAAGAAGAGGAAGAAGAAGAGAAGGAAAAGGAAGAAGGGGAGGATGAGGGGGAGGAAGAGGGGGAGGAGGAAGAGGGGGAGGAAGAGGGGGAGGAGGAAGAGGGGGAGGAGGAAGAGGGGGAGGAAGAGGGGGAGGAGCAAGAGGGGGAGGAAGAGGGGGAGGAGGAAGAGGAGGAAGAGGGGGAGGAGGAAGAGGGGGAGGAAGAGGGGGAGGAGGAAGAGGGGGAGGAGGAAGAGGGGGAGGAGGAAGAGGAGGCTTCCAGCTCTCACTCTGCTCCATGTCTTGTTTTCTTTATCTGACGCGTCGCTTCTGTCTGTTGGATTTCTCGTCTTGACTTCAGTTCATTTCATTTGATGCTCAGCTGGAACAGCGTCTTCCTCACGGAGCTGCGTGTAGAAATATGACTCGTAACATCCGACTGCATGCATGCTGCACCTCTGTGCATCATGCAGATCAAATGTATAAAGACTGACTAGATTCCCACTGGCTGATGTTCATCGTAACATTTGTCTTCTTACGAGATAAAAATGTCAAACATCAAACCTCAAACACATTCTGGTAAATGTTTATGCACCAATGTATGAAGGGAAATGTCTTCATTTATGTGGAGGAAAGCAGGAAATATGAAACATAATGGAATATTAAGATGAAGGCTCTGGGACATTAATGTCCTCTCAGGATTCACTCTTCCATCTGTGTCTCTACATGAGGCAGCTTCTTCACCTCAATACACGTTACTTTGATTTAAGAATTAATTGCTTTCTGTAAGATTATTTTATAATTTTTTAACTGCACATTTTAAACCTTCACATCTCTGTGTTCTCTGAGAGTCAGCGTGAGCTCCAGTACTGCTCTGCAGAGACAAAGTTCCTGTGAACTTCAGCGTGGACGTAAACGAAGCCGCTGCGTTGAAATGAAGGCTTCGTGATGAACGAGCTCTTCTGCAGCTCAGCGCTGCTTTTGTGAGAAACCTCTTAAATGTGTTATTGTGTGAGAATTTAGTGTCAGAAGCTCAAAAAATGAGAAGAACTCCAGAGCGCCGTTCAGCCTCTGAATGAAAGTCGTGCCTCTATATTAACTCAGAAGAGCTTAAAGGAGTCAAACAGACCATAAAGCAGAGGACGCTTTGGGGGCGGGGCTACAAACTGATTGACAGGTCGACACCAGAGACGTATCTGGTCTCCACGTCACTTCCTCAGTCCATATATGGTCACTTCCTGTTCACTGGTTGCAACAAAAACAAGATGGCGACGGGCAAAACGCCGAACTGAAGGCTTCAAAACGTCCAGAAACCAGTGAGAGATATTAAATACTTCTGATATGAAGTCTATAGGCCAGGCGTGGCGCCTCAAGCGGCGAGCAGAAGGTTTACGGTGTTCAACTGTAAACAGGAAGTGGACAGCGTTGTGTTCTCTGAGAAGTAAAGCGGCCATCTTTGTTTTTGGCCGCTTCCTGTTCCGTTGATAGACGAGCGAGGTCGTGAACTTTGAACAGCCACCAACACAAGTTATGCTTTTAACAAATTAAGAAATCTCGCCGCATTAATTCACGAGTCCCACTTTAGATATTATACTTTGTGTTCGCCCGTTAATCCAATCGAGAGTTACGTCTACATTTCAGCCAAAAACTTTCAAGGTCGTTGACTTGGGAGACAGAAACCCTGCAGCTCCGTGTTCATGAATCCCTGAGTCCGGTCCAGCAGGCGGCTGGAGCGACGCCATGAGCATGAATCATCACACGGCTCAAGGCTGGCTATCACATCCATATGGTGCTGGGAAGTTTAAATGAAACTGAAATGTGTCCGGAAAGAAAGAAAATTAAAAGTATATTTTTGGTTCAGTTCTACACTCCAAACATATGATTATATTATTATGATGATTATTATAAGTACATCCTGAGCAAAATGAAGGACTCCATATGGCTCTAACATATACATATATATATATATATATATATATATATATATATATATGACAATCAAATCTCATCTGGTGGAAACTGGACGGATCTCCAGAACTAAACTCTGTTTCTTGTCGTCCGGCTCGACTGCTTCTCTCTTTTCTCTTTCCTCCTCTGTCGCCTCCCGACTTCCTAACTCACTTTGCCAACTCTTCTTCTTCCACCTCCCTCCTCTTCCTCCCGTTGGATGTGTTCACTAATGGCATGCCAGCATCGTCCTTGGGAGACAAGCCTTTTATTCCAGTAAGCCCTTTTCATTTCATTAGCCCTGAATTTATAGTGGCACACACACACACACACACACACACACACACACACACACACACACACACACACACACACACACACACACACACACTATATTTATAGAGGGAGATGGCACCATAAAAGCTTCAGTCAGTTCCAAGGGGGGAAGCCTAATGTCTGGGAAACCACTCTTATTTATCAGGCAGCAGGGCTGGGGAGACTATCAATGTGTGTGTGTGTGTGTGTGTGTGTGTGTGTGTGTGTGTGTGTGTGTGTGTGTGTGTGAGAGGAATAATCAAATGCAAATAGGAGAAGAAGTACACAACCCTACACACTCACTCACACACGTTTGAAGCAAATACAATGAGGGTGAAATGAAATCAGAGCTTGAATGTTTAGGAATGAAAAGCAGGTCAATACGTTCATGAATGTATTTATGTGCGTGTGTGTGTGTGTGTGTGTGTGTGTGTGTGTGTGTGTGTGTGTGTGTCAGGCACTCGATGTCTAGAATGTGTGTTTGACTGAATGTGTGTGTGACCTTGCAGCATTACCCCCATTAGTCCAGTAGGGACGGTCCATTAGTGCTAATTGAATTAAGGTAAAACACAACCGAGAGAATCTAAATGAAGTTCATACGGCTGATCTCATATCCTACTGCACTCCTCTGGTTGTATAGAAGTATATAGACGACTCCTCTGGTTGTATAGAAGTATATAGACAACTCCTCTGGTTGTATAGAAGTCTATATAAATGACTCTACTTCTCTTGATGTATTCCCTCAGTAAACATTGTAAACATGAGTTTATGTCTCAATCTCTAGTTTCAAGTCTTCTTCAATACAGCATGATGTTCATTTAGTAAATGATGGGATGCTTTAGGGGCGGGGCTACAAGGTGATTGACAGGTCTCTACGTCTCCTCCTCAGTCCACATATGGTCACTTCCTGTTTATCGGTTGCAATAAAACCAATATTTACAAGTAAAAGTTGACACATTGCCTGACCTTGGTCGTCAGTGAGCTGCAGAGCGTTCATGTTCTCTGTAGCATCGTCTTCCCCTCCGTGCTGCTGCACTGCTTCATTGAGCCTCTTATCGCCCCAAACTGCAGCTCCGCTGACTCAGCACAGCGTCACACTGGGGTTTCCTGAAAAGTTTCCGTTCTGCGTCTTTGCGGCGTCGTTATTCTGCTCAGCGGCAGCCAGAGGCACCGTCAGCGCCGGACCGATTGCTCTCATTTAAAAGTTAAGAAACTTTAATGCGTTGGTTTGCTGAATGAAACCTTTAAATTCAAGATTCAGTTGTTTTCTCCACATTTCAGGCAGCAGCTGACTCCTTGTGGTCATCGGGTTCAGACCTCCATGTGATGTGGTCCACGACGGCTTCAAGGGCTTTAAACTCTACGCTGCTTTACAGTGGCCAGAGACTACATCTCCCACAATGCATCTTGACTTTGTGACCCGCGAATGAGCGGCATCCTACCGCCAGAAAGCAGTGATTCCATATCAGCGTTTAACTAAAGAGAAGTGATTACATTTAAAAAGATCGACGAATAATCCAACATGTGCAAGAAGAGAAAGATGGATGAAGAGAGACGACATTAAAGAAGACGAGAACACGTGTGTGCCTCAAGGAGAGAAACCGGTACTTTATGTTTTTACATTTATATAAATGCATGTACTATATTTATTTATATTTATATATATATATATATATATATATATATACATACACACACACACTATTCTTCTCTCTAACTGTCACGTATCTCGACTTCTGTGTAAGAACATGAGGTGATGTGAATTAAAGTCCTAGACAGAGAGAGAGATGCGCGCACACACACACACACACACACACACACACGCACACGCACACGCACACGCACACACACACACACACCTTAAGAACAAGACTCACCTCAATGACACGTGAATCAAAGTCCTCGTATGTTTCTGTGGAGAGACGGGGAAGAAAGAAACTTTAGATTAAAAACACACACACACACACACACACACACACACACACACAGTGAAACAGATTAAACCAGCTCGCTGCGAGCGTGACAAATACCCAGAAGCCCTTGCAGCAGCGCAGCGAGGTTGACACTCTTCATTGTCGGTGACCTCTGAAGGATGTTACAGCCGCCTGTTCACTTCTAACCAATTAACAGAAACAAAGGAGCGCTGACGCAGAGGAGGAGAACACACACACACACACACACACACACACACACACACACACAGAAACTAAACCTGATCAGAGCAGCAACCTGGTTACAGCTCTGCAGAACACATTCGTTTTGTGCGACAGACAGAAGTGTTTGTGCATGTAGAAGACGAAGAGGAGGAGGAAGAGGAGGAGGAAGAGGAGGAGGAAGAAGAGGAGGGGGAGGAGGAGGGGGAGGAAGAAGAGGAGGAAGAGGAGGAAGAAGAGGAGGAAGAGGAGGAGGGGGAGGAAGAAGAGGAGGAAGAGGAGGAGGGGGAGGAAGAAGATGAGGAAGAGGGGGAGGGGAGGAGGAGGAGGAGCAGGGGGAGGAAGAGGAGGAAGAGGAGGAGGGGGAGGAAGAAGAGGAGGAGGAAGAAGAGGAGGAAGAGGAGGAGGGGGAGGAAGAAGATGAGGAAGAGGGGGAGGGGGAGGGGAGGAGGAGGAGGAGGAGGGGGAGGAAGAGGAGGAAGAGGAGGAGGGGGAGGAAGAAGAGGAGGAAGAGGAGGAGGGGGAGGAAGAAGAGGAGGAGGAGGAGGAGGAGGAAGAGGAGGAAGAGGAAGAGGAGGAGGAAGAAGAGGAGGAGGAAGAAGAGGAGGATGAGGAGGAGGGGGAGGAAGAAGAAGAGGAGGAGGAAGAAGAGGAGGATGAGAAGGAGGGGGAGGAAGAAGAGGAGGAGGAGGAGGAGGAGGAGGGGAGGAGGAAGAAGAGGAGGGGGAGGAAGAAGAGGAGGAGGGGGACGAAGAGGAGGAGGAAGAGGGTTTCATGGTGGGATTGCTTGTTAGCATGGTGACAAGAGAAAGGAAACATGGAGGATGCAAAACAAACAACAGTGAATTCAGAGTTGATGAGGCTGGAGACCTTCAGTACACAACAGGCTTTTTATTTAAAAAAGATAGAAATAACAACTCCTCTGGTTGTATAGAAGTATGTCCTTCAAGCTTTAAAGCGGCATTCTCTCTCCTGACCACCAGGGTCCTCTGGTTGTATAGAAGTATAAAGGGCTCACCTCCGTTGGGGCCGGGGTCCGGGGGGCCCAGGCTGATGCCCCCCCAGGAGTTCCCCGTCCATCCTCTCTCCCTCTTCACCTTCATCTTCCTCTTCCTCTCCCACTCGTCTCTCTGGCGCACTGCAGACACAAGCAGCAGCTTTAGAGGAGCGACGTCCACCGAGCGTCTCCGACACAAACAAACAAACAAACAAACAAACAAACAAACAAACAAACAAACAAACAAGAGCTTCTCAAACCTAAAAGGTTCCACCTCTTGTTTGTTTGTTTGTCTCACTGATCAACAGGAGATGCTGCAGATGGAATATGGATGAAAACAACGCTGGATTCAAAACGATTTGAAAAAGATCAGCTTTGCAAACGATTTATATATTTTTAAATGTTTTATGTCATTATAACTGTTTCTTTTTATGATTAATGTCATTATAACTGTTTCTTTTTATGATTAATGTCATTATAACTGTTTCTTTTTATGATTAATGTCATTATAACCCCTCCAAAACCTGAAGTTCAGAAGGTTCGGGGTCATTTCTCTGTTTCTTTTCTCGTCCTACGACATATTTGCTCTCTGGCTTTGGAGAACAGACATGTTAGAGGTAATGGTTCCGTATCCCCGTCCCACTGGTCTCTTCCTCTGGGGTCAGAGCCCAGCGGGTCAGAGCCCAGCGGGTCAGAGCCCAGAGCCCAGCGGGTCAGAGCCCAGCGGGTCAGAGCCCAGAGCCCAGCGGTCGTACCCAGCTCCGCCTGCATCTCCTGCTGCTCGCTCTCCCCTCGCCGGCTCATGCTCTGCAGATTCCCGTCCTTCAGAACCGGAGTGTTCAGGCCGGGCCACAGGAAGCCTCCACGCCCTGGGGGGGAAGCATTCAATTCCAACCTTTTATTCAAAAACAGAAGTGACAGCGCAAAACATGTTCAGAAAGCACTGACAGGTTTCTCCTTGAACATCCCTGAGCTGTTCACTAAAAAATAAATTATACAAATTGACTAACACTAAAAACATACACATGTATGTTTACATCTGCAAATGTGAGCTGCTTTATCAATATGTATGAACACTGCTTTATCAATATGTATAAACACTGCTTTATCAATATGTATAAACACTGCTTTATCAATATGTATGAACACTGCTTTATCAATATGTATGAACACTGCTTTATCAATATGTATGAACACTGCTTTATCAATATGTATGAACACTGCTTTATCAATATGTATAAACACTGCTTTATCAATATGTGTGAACACTGCTTTATCAATATGTGTGAACACTGCTTTATCATTATGTATGAACACTGCTTTATCAATATGTATGAACACTGCTTTATCAATATGTATAAACACTGCTTTATCAATATGTGTGAACACTGCTTTATCAATATGTATGAACACTGCTTTATCAATATGTATAAACACTGCTTTATCAATATGTATAAACACTGCTTCATCAATATGTATAAACACTGCTTTATCAATATGTATGAACACTGCTTTATCAATATGTATAAACACTGCTTTATCAATATGTATAAACACTGCTTTATCAATATGTATAAACACTGCTTTATCAATATGTGTGAACACTGCTTTATCAATATGTATGAACACTGCTTTATCAATATGTATAAACACTGCGTTATCAATATGTATAAACACTGCTTCATCAATATGTATAAACACTGCTTTATCAATATGTATGAACACTGCTTTATCAATATGTATAAACACTGCTTTATCAATATGTATAAACACTGCTTTATCAATATGTATAAACACTGCTTTATCAATATGTATAAACACTGCTTTATCAATATGTATGAACACTGCTTTATCAATATGTATAAACACTGCTTTATCAATATGTATAAACACTGCTTTATCAATATGTATAAACACTGCTTTATCAATATGTATAAACACTGCTTTATCAATATGTATGAACACTGCTTTATCAATATGTATAAACACTGCTTCATCAATATGTATAAACACTGCTTTATCAATATGTATGAACACTGCTTTATCAATATGTATAAACACTGCTTTATCAATATGTATAAACACTGCTTTATCAATATGTATAAACACTGCTTTATCAATATGTATAAACACTGCTTTATCAATATGTATGAACACTGGACAGAGGAAGCTGTGCTGCTCTTCTCTCGTCTGTTTGACCTCCACCTGCAGGTCCAGCTCAGTCACACACACACACACACACACACACACACACACACACACACACACACACACACACACACACACACACACACACACCTCACCCTCTCCGATGTTCTGTCCTCGGTTCAGGTCTCTCTTCAGTTTGCGTTTGGTTCTCTTCCCTCGGCCTTTCCTCGCTCCAGAACCCGACTCCGCCAGCACACCTTTCCACAGCTCCTCAGCCGTCACTGCGCGCGCGCGCGCGCACACACACACACACACACACACACACACACACACACACACACACACACACACACACACACACACACAGTAAACAATGAAACAATATTAAATAAAGATAAAACACTTTAATTGTAGGGATGAATAAACATGCTAATGGTGAGCTCACGCTTGTTGAAGAAGCTGCCGTGTCGGGTCTGCTGCCACGCGGCTCCAGGCGCCAGTGGAACCCGTGGAACCCGTGCAGCTGCTGGGGTTCTCTGCAGAGAGGCTCGGCCCAGTAAGGGTGCTGCACCCGAAGGAGAGAGAGGAGGCATCATGGAGTGAAACACAGCATGCAGGTCAACATGACAGTCCACTGAGGCTCGAGAGTACAACTGATGTTTCTGATCCATGAAGAAGCTAACAGCTAACAGCATTAGCATGTTATTAACACCTGGAAGGAGACAGGGGGAAAGGGAAGCACTGGAGCATGTTTAACGCATGCAGAATTCAAAGCCTGGACTCACACGTTACATCACGCATTGTCTACATTTAATAATGACATTATAGCTTCATTGGCTTAATTTTGAGTGAAGTTTGGTGGAGGAAATGCATCCATCATGTCGAGGCTGGGATCTTCACATTGTGAAAGCCCTGTAGTAACGACTGGCTGGTCTCAGGTCAGTTAATGGAGCTGGTCTCAGGTCAGTTAATAACATAACTGGTCTCCGTTACCAGAGCTGGTCTCAGGTCAGTTAATAACATAACTGGTCTCCGTTACCAGAGCTGGTCTCAGGTCAGTTAAGAAAGCTGGTCTCAGGTCAGTTAATAGAACTGGTCTCCGGTCTCAGGTCCGTTACCGGAACTGGTCTCCGGTCAGTCAACAGAACCGTCTTCCACCAAACAGTAAACTAACATACAGTAAACATAAATACTTCGGGTTGTTTCTAGAATCTGTGGAGGAATAAAAAAGGAAGATAAATCACCTCCGACTGTGAAGCGGAGGGCACAGCACAGCCGTATGGACGCCGCCATGTTGGATTCTGAAGGGTCCTTCAGAGGACAACAAGGCGTCCAAACTCTGCCTGATCAAAACCAAAGGAACACACACGGGCTGCGTTGTGTGTTTGTATTGTTTAATATTACGATATTTCAGAAGCGGATGGGGGAAA